>NC_136062.1:355374166-355691666 GCF_964261635.1 Lissotriton helveticus
ACGAAAACTAACTTTCGATTGTCTAAATACAGGCTGCAGTTTCAAGGTCTCCAGATTGGGCATTGGCTGGCCACAACTGCAGGTTAGAGGTCTCTAGATTGGACACTGGCGGGCGACAGCTGCAGTTCCAAGGTCTCCAGATTGGACACTGGCTGGCCACAGCTGTAGTTTCAAGGTCTCCAGATTGGACACTGGCTGGCCACAGCTGCAGTTTCAAGGTCTCCAGATTGGAAACTGGCTGGCCACATCTGCAGGTTCAACGTTTCCAGATTGGACACTGGTTGGTCACATCGCAAGGTTCAAGGTCTCCAGGCGGGACACTGGCTGGCCACATCTGCAGGTTCAATGTATCCAGATTGGACACTGGCTGGCCACAGCTGCAGGTTCAAGGTCTCAAGGTTGGACACATCTGCAGGTTCAATGTCTCAAGTAAGGACACTGGCTAGCTACATCTGCAGGTTCAAAGATTCCAACTTGGACATTGGCTGGCCACACTTGCAGTGTCAAGGTTTCCAGATTGGACACTGGGTGGCCACAACTGCAGCTTCAAGGTCTCCAGATTGGACACTGGCTGGCCACAACTGCAGCTTCAAGGTCACTAGATTGGACAATGGCTAGCTACATCTGCAGGTTCAAGAATCACGGACTAGAAACAGTGGCCGGTTGCAGCACGAGGGATGAGGTGGAGGCCAGATTTATGGCAGCACTTGTTTAGCCAAGAGGGCATCGGTAAAGACAAACATGCCCAATCCACTTGAGCAGCTGGCATTTTTTTGCTTTGTCCCATGAAGCTTTCCCCATCTTTTTCATTTTTTCTAATAGCTTACGAGGTCACAAATATCACCCCCCCCCCCACCCACCACCTGCCCCACATATCGCAGCCTGGTGGCTCAGTATCACCCCTTGAGTGATCCCTGAGGGAGGAGACGTCACTTCGTCTACCCTAGCCTCATTAGCAGTATTCGTGAATGCTGTGCACTGTTTGGCCAGTGGGCTTGGCCGCATCACTACTGTTATCACACCTGCACCGTTGTCCACTACCCCACCTCAGAGTACCACTCTCTTTATGAAACCACTGGCTCACTGTATTGTGTAGGATTGTGCTTTGCATACTTTTCATTTGATCTGATTGCGTTTAAACTCTAAATGTATTAAATGTCTACGAGTCTACGAGTTATTATTACAGTACATGAGTGATTATTGCAAGTGTTGCGTACGTACCTACCTTGGATGGACAGTCATGCTTTATTGCTGTGAGTGGTCTTGTATTGAACCTAGACTCATCCACATATCCCCGTTTGCCTCAGCTTTGAAGTGCCCGCTCACACCACCAAGCGTCAAAGATGCTCAAGTGACCCCCACTTTCTTTGCGGCGTATTTTGAGAACTGAGGGAGGGGTCCTAAACCTTTACAGATTTATAGAGCTCAGTGGCTTGTGTATGCAACCACTACTGGTAACCAAGCAAGACAGCAGGTAATCCATTGAATTTTTGGTAAGAAACCCACTCTTGCTAACGCCCTGCATATAGTACAATGGACACCGGAGGGAATAAGACGGATTTATGCTGAAACAGAGCAAGGAAATACCTAAAACCCCTAAAATGCCTCATGCTGTGATAGCCATGTACAGGCCTTTGTTGTCTTTGGGGTGAGATCCAAACACTACCTACGCTGGAAACCGGCAGAGTACCACACCCCAGCATCTCTCGAAGATGAAGTTGCAGCTGGAGCCAGCCGGGGTATAAAGTGAACAACATCCACCCTCATAAGTCCTCAGGGGACTGCCATCTCTTGCAGGCACTCCCGCAAAATAGGAATGACTCTGGTGTGATGTGCAGCAAGCCAACTGCGTTCTATGTAATATTGGTATTTTTTATGCAGCATTTCACATTTTTAGCAACTTAATGATTTACCATTTACTGCCCTAGAAAGTATGGCCTGCAGGTCACAGCAGATGTCAGTGTCGGGGGTATAACTCACAGAGACCCTTCTAAACTATCGCACTTTCCCCATAGAAGCAGAGTGGGGGAAACAGCTGGATGCATCAGGCCTTGAGGGATCTAGGTGGCATAACCAGTTTAACTAGTTACCTATTCCACATAAGAGAATGTAGAACACTTTTAAAAAAAATGTTTAATCTGCAAGACTGGATGTTTTTGAAACAACTGCCTGCCTTTGGTCGAACGACCGCATTACAAACACATTAAAATAAAGAAACGACGCAGCCTCTTTCGAAGAGCAAAAGGGTTTCCACTCCCAGTAAGAATCTCCATAAACACATTAGGCTTTCTAAACCATGGAGAACATGCGCACTTGAAACGCCTAAAGGTCTAAAAAATTTTACGAGGCGCTCTGCTCAGTCACTACAGGCTCTGAACGAGAAGGCGGGTGGTGATTATTGGCGCCCCGTGAACTAACAAATAACCTTCACGTTTTCAGCATTAGTCAGTTCAGTGGGAGGTGTTGGGGGGTTGGTGGACTGAAAGGCGTGCGCCACTGCAGCAAAAAGCCATCACGCGACGTTTCCTCGTCCAGAGAAAGCAAGGTGTGATTTGTGGTCACACGGCCAGTCACCCGAGCCGAAGGGGTCAGTGCAATGAAGAATGCGCAGTGCAAGCTGCCCGCGAGCACACCTGCACTAAATCACCTACAGAACAGAAGAGAAAGGAGGCTGAGGCCATGGGAAGGAGATATGGAAGAAGGAATACAATGGCCAACCTTTCAACCAACCATCCTACACGACTTTTGAAGAAAAGGCAGGCCAGAAATCCTCAACAAGCATTTGCAATGCAATAGCTCGCATTACGAACGTTTGAGCTATTAGTATTGTAAATGGCACATTTTGTATTTATGTGTTGTTTTTGAAAATAGCTAAATTAATACCTTAGTCATTTACAATGCCAATAGTTTTAACTTTCGCAAATGTGACACCTATAGCATTTGTAATGCAATATGTGTTGTGATTACGTGACTTAGATGCATTGATATTACAAATAACACCTTTTCATTCTTTTAAATAATTAATACTTAAATAAAAGTTATTGTAATTTACAATAAAGTAAAGTCACAATCACCCGTATGGGTCTCTAGGCGCTGGGGGCCGTCGGGAAGATTAAGCGAGCTATTGCCCAGAGTCACATGGTGCTGGGCTAACCTGCCGCCGGAGCCGGGGATCGAACCGTGGTCCCCAGATTCCAGCGTCAGTCGCCCTGGCCGCGGCGCCACACCTCTCCAATGGCAATAGCTTAAACTATTGTAAATAACTTTTTTGCCGAAGATTATGTTCAGTGTATTTTATTGTGACGAAAATCCAAGAACAGAAGTGAAATATTAACATCTTTTTGTGACATTTGTAATAAAGCTTGAAACATTGAGAGAAAATATTTGAACCAGTTGTTGTTGAATGGTTGCTCAGACTGATGCTGTGGTGGCGCTGAGTGATGTTGTGGTGGCGACGAGTGATGCAGTGGCGTTCAGTGATGCTGTGGTAGCGCACAGTGATGCTGTGGTAGCGCATAGTGATGCTGTGGTGCCCCGAGTGAGGCTGTGGTACCCCTGAGTGATGCTGTGGTGCCCCCGAGTGATGCTGTGGTGTTAATGTTAATGTTAATGTTAATCAGCATTTATTGAGCGCTCGTGCGCCCGGAGGCTTCATGGCGCTATAGAAAGGAGCAATGCGCGACAGTCAATTAGTGGAAATGAAGCAGCTCAGTAATGTGCCTGAGAAAAGAGCCAGGTCTTCAAGGAGTGTCTGAAGCTGAGGATGTTGTCGCTCAGTTTTAGAGGGAGGGGAAGAGAGTTCCAGTAGGCCGCTGCGAGGTGGTCAAAGCAGCTGCCTCCGAGACGCTTCCTCTTGAATGGAGGCACAATCAGGAGAGATTTGTGGATGGACCGGAGATCACGGGAAGGGCTATATCTTTTAAATAAGTCTCTAATAAACAGGGGACCAGTGTCATGCAGAGACTTAAAGATAATGCACCCAGCTTTGAAGGCCACACGTTGCTCAACCGGCAGCCAGTGTAGCTGTTTGAGGCCAAGCCTGACTGACTGCCTCCTAGGAATGTTCAAAAGGAGTCTGGCCGCCTGGTTCTGAACCAGCTGGAGGCGTTTAAGCTCTCCCATCTGGAGCCCAAGGTAAAGACTGTTGGAAAAGTCCAGCCTGGACAAAACCAGGGAGATGACGATCTGTGTGAGGGCTGCTGTGGAGAAGAAACGAGCTATTTTTTTTATTTTCTTCAACTGAAAAAAACTGGAGGACACAACTGCTCCAACCTGTTTTTTTAAAGAGAGGTCCTCGCTGATGAAGATACCTAAGCTCTTAACCGAAGATGATTTGGATGGGGGAGCGCCCATGCTGGAGGGCCAGAAGCTGGGGTTCCAACTAAGTGTACTCTGTCCAGGCAAGACCAGTTCGGTCTTGCCAGGGTTGAGTTTCAGATGATTGCAGCTCATCCAACTCAAAATGTGGGACATGGTGTTTTGAAATTCAACCACAGAGTCCTTGGTGTTTAAAGGAAAGATGAGCTGCAAATCATCAGCGTAGTTGAAGATGGTTGCCTTTGCATTCCTGAGGGAGAACAGAAGGGGGCGAAGGTACAAATTAAAAAGCAGGGGAGATAACGAGGAGCCTTGAGGTACTCCGCAGGTGGTGGGTATAGCCGGAGCCGTAAAGGAGCCCAGTCTGACCGATTGTGTTCGGCCAGTGATGAATGAGCGGATCCAGCTCAACGCAGGGCCCCTGAGGCCTGCCTGCTCGACACGGTCGACCAAGATGGTGTGGTCGACCGTGTCGAACGCAGCAGAGAGGTCCAATAGCACCAGAGCCTGATGGATCCCCACATCCGCGTTCCGCCTCAGAGTATTCTGCACCGAAAGAATGACCGCCTCGGTAGAGTGGCAAGGACGGAAGCCAGCCTGATTAGGTGCAAGATACTCTGATTTCTCCAGGAATGTGGAAATGCTGTCACAGACGTGAGACTCCAGAAGCTTGGCGCAGTATGGCAGCAACGATATCGGTCTGTAATTGAGCGGATCAAGTGGGTTGGCACCTGCCTTTTTTATAAGGGGAATGAGAAGGGCTTTTTTGAAGTTGTTTGGGACTTTACCCTGTATAAGTGATCCATTCAACATGGAGAGTAAGCACCCGGGGAGGCTGGTGCCCACTTCTTTCAAAATGTGAGGGGGGCAAATGTCATCAGGGGAACCGGATTTGACCTTAGTGAGGAGTTTGCATAGATTGGCATTTTCAATAGGGGGATAAGAATCCAGGGTAACCACATTGTGACAAGTGTCTGCAACGAAAAAAGAAGGCTGAGTAGGAAGGATACTTTGTTTAATGGTGCAGATTTTATCGAAAAAGAAGGAGTTTAGTGAATTGCAGAGCTCCTGTGTGGGGACCATCGGGAGGGAAGTTCTGTCACTGGTGCTAAGGTTTTCCACAATATTAAACAATGGTGATGCGATAGAGTGAGTGCAATACATAGATAGATGGAGAGCGATATAGGGAGTGCGATAAATAGATAGAGGGAGGGTGATAGAGGGAGGGCGATAGAGTGAGGGAGGGCGGTAGAGTGAGGGAGGGTGATAGATAGATAGAGTGTGGGTGATACATAGATAGATAGGACGATACATAGATAGATAGATAAATAGATAGAGTGAGGGCGATAGATAGACAGATAGAGGGAGGGCGATAGATAGATAGATAGATAGATAGATAGATAGATAGATAGAGTGAGGGCGATAGATAGATAGATAGACAGATAGATCAATAGATAGAGTGAGGGCGATAGATAGATAGAGTGAGGGCAATAGATAGAGTGAGGGCAATAGATAGATAAGAGTGAGGGCAATAGATAGATAAGAGTGAGGGCGATAGATAGATAGATAGGAGTGGGGGCGATAAGATAGAGTGCGGGCGATAGAGTGAGGGCGATAGATAGAGTGAGGGCGATAGATAGAGTGAGGGCGATAGATAAGAGTGAGGGCGATAGATAAGAGTGAGGGCAATAGATAGATAGAGTGAGGGCAATAGATAGATAGAGTGAGGGCAATAGATAGAGTGAGGGCAGTAGATAGAGTGAGGGCGATAGATAGTGGGCGATAGATAGATAGACAGAGGGTAGACGATAGATAGATAGATAGATAGCGATAGATAGAAAGATAGACAGATAGATAGAGTGAGGGTGATCGATAGTAGAGAGGGGGGTGTAGAGAGAGAGGGGTGTAGAGAGAGGGGTGTAGAGAGGGGGGTGTAGAGAGAAGGGAGTAGAGAGAGGGGTGTAGAGAGAGGGGGCTAGAGAGAGAGGGGCTAGAGAGAGAGGGGCTAGAGAGAGGGGGCTAGAGAGAGAGAGGGGTGTAGAGAGGGGTGTAGAGAGAGATGGGTGTGTAGAGAGGGGTGTGTAGAGAGGTGGGTGTAGAGGGGGTGTAGAGAGGGGGTGTAGAGAGGGGGGTGTTGAGAGAGGGGTGTAGAGAGAGGGGTGTAGAGAGAGGGGGTGTGGAGAGAGGGGGGTAGAGAGAGGGGTGTAGAGAGAGGGGTGTAGAGAGACAGGAGTGTAGAGAAAGAGGGGTGTAGAGAGAGAGGGGTGTATAGATAGAGTGAGGGCGATAGATAGATAGAGTGAGGGCAATAGATAGAGTGAGGGCCTAGATAGATAAGAGTGAGGGCAATAGATAGATAAGAGTGAGGGCGATAGATAGATAGATAGATAGATAGATAGATAGATAGATAGATAGATAGATAGATAGATAGATAGATAGATAGATAGATAGATAGATAGATAGATAGGAGTGGGGGCGATAAGATAGAGTGCGGGCGATAGATAGAGTGAGGGCGATAGATAGAGTGAGGGCGATAGATAGAGTGAGGGCGATAGATAGAGTGAGGGCGATAGATAAGAGTGAGGGCAATAGATAGATAGAGTGAGGGCAATAGATAGATAGAGTGAGGGCAATAGATAGATAGAGTGAGGGCAATAGATAGAGTGAGGGCGATAGATAGTGGGCGATAGATAGATAGACAGAGGGTAGGCGATAGATAGATATATAGATAGCTATAGATAGAAAGATAGACAGATAGATAGAGTGAGGGTGATCGATAGTAGAGAGGGGGGTGTAGAGAGAGAGGGGTGTAGAGAGAGGGGTGTAGAGAGGGGGGTGTAGAGAGAAGGGAGTAGAGAGAGGGGTGTAGAGAGAGGGGGCTAGAGAGAGAGGGGCTAGAGAGAGGGGGCTAGAGAGAGGGGTGTAGAGGGAGAGGGGTGTAGCGAGAGGGGTGTAGAGAGAGAGGGGTGTAGAGAGAGAGGGGTGTAGAGAGAGGGGTGTAGAGAGAGAGGTGTAGAGAGTGAGGGGTGTAGAGAGAGAGAGGGGTGTAGAGAGGGGTGTAGAGAGAGAGGGGTGTAAAGAGAGGGGTGTAGAGAGAGGGGTGTAGAGAGAGGGGGTGTAGAGAGGGGGGTGTAGAGAGGGGGGTGTAGAGAGGGGGGTGTAGAGAGGGGGGTGTAGAGAGGCGGGGTGTAGAGAGGCGGGGTGTAGAGAGGCGGGGTGTAGAGAGGCGGGATGTAGAGACGGGTGTAGAGAGGGGGTGTAGAGCGGGGGTGTAGAGAGGGGGGTGTGGAGAGGGGGGTGTAGAGAGAGAGGGGTATAGAGTGAGGGGTATAGAGTGAGGGGTGTGGAGAGAGGGGGTGTAGAGAGAGATGGGTGTGTAGAGAGAGATGGGTGTGTAGAGAGGGGTGTGTAGAGAGGTGGGTGTAGAGAGGGGGTGTAGAGAGGGGGTGTAGAGAGGGGGGTGTAGAGAGAGGGGTGTAGAGAGAGGGGTGTACAGAGAGGGGTGTAGAGAGAGGGGGTGTGGAGAGAGGGGGTGTGGAGAGAGGGGTGGAGAGAGGGGTGTAGAGAGAGGGGTGTAGAGAGAGAGGAGTGTAGAGAAAGAGGGGTGTAGAGAGAGAGGGGTGTAGAGAGAGAGGGGTGTAGAGAGAGAGGGGTGTAGAGAGAGGGGTGTAGAGAGAGGGGTGTAGAGAGAGGGGTGTAGAGAGAGGGGGTGTAGAGAGAGGGGAGTAGAGAGAGGAGTGTAGAGAGAGTTAAGGAGGTCCTTTATCTAAGATGACTTTTTCATAACACTTCCTTAATTCACCAAGAAAACGCGAGAATATATCTTCACATTACCATAAATTGAAAACGTCTTAAAGTATGTGCTTGCAACAAAGTGTAAACCGATCAGTGGCCTGTTCGCTCACAGTACAGATTTTACGTTTATTCTCCTTGCCTGCAACCAGAGGATGTCTTTTATAAGAAGGTGTTTTATAAAGCCTTGCAGTGATCTGCTGGACAACAAGCTCTGGCATTGGGCGGAGGGGGGCGGGGGAGCGGATTCCGGATCAAAAGCAGCTAGGGTGTTGTGTGTAAACAACTAGCTCTCGGCATTGTGCGGAAGGGGCGGGGGAGCGGTTTCATTTGAAGTGTGAGTGTGGAGAGAGGCTCACAGGCTGCCAAATGGCGTTTGATGTGCACAAGCCTGGCTCACATGAACTGTACCTAATCTGCAGTTTGGGCAGACTTTTGAAAGCCTTACTATAATCTCGCCAAACAAGCAGTGCTGTAGACGAGACCTAAAAATGGAAGTGCGGTGACTAACCTAGTTAGGCAGTCTGCAAGTGACATCATGGCGCAGCATCACAAGTAATTAACATCACAGGAAGTTGCATCACAACCCATGACTTCACAGGAAGTGACCTCACAAGTTTAGCAGGTCTATTCATAAGTACATCTGAGCACATTACGATATTTTAAAAAAGAGATATTGCGCTGGGGTTGTGACACAATGGAAAATGTGGACCTAAATCTATATTTTTTTTAAAGCTCTGCCACTTAAAAAATGGTAACAAGGAGAAACGTGGCAATAAATCTGTTCTGCTTAATTATTTTCAAAGTCTGCTCTTTAACCCGTTTGTTGCTTTGAACGTTCTGCGCCAGTGCTGAACGTTCGAATAAACGGGTGCGGCCGCGTCGGCCAACGGACGTGCGCAGCACTGGCAAGGTAGTGCTCGCGACGACCATTGGCCGACGGCAGCACTAAAGGGATTCACATAACTTATTGTAGTCAAGGCACCTGCTGCTGCAGTGTTCATTGTGTGCTCAGTAAATCTCAGGGGACAATAACAATGGTACAATAACTCAGGATGGTAACGCATTCCCAGGAGAGATCTGGGGTTTGTCTAGTCCCAGTTATGAATCAAAGTAGCATAGAGGGTCAATGTGTCTCCTGCAAAGCACATCATCTAACAAGCATATCACAGCTCTTTATTTTATTTGGCTCGGTAAGTGGGTACTGCTTTAACCACAGCGATCCTTTAGTAACTTCATAAATTGTAATTCTTCTAATATAGCACAGAGAGTGATTAAGGGCGTGGCTCCTACACCTTGAAACCCTTACTGTCTAACGTAACACATCTTGTAAATTGATTTACCCTTTTCTATGATTTCTTGTCAATGTATAATGTGTATGTGTGAACTAAAGAGTACTGACACCCTGCATTTGGATGAGTAGTGCTATAAAAGAAATAAAACAAAATAGTGATAAATGTAATTATTTGTGTAAACACTGCACCAGACCAACACATCTGACATTCTTTTTTTTTTTTTTGTCCTCATATATGCCACCAGATGTTATATGCTCTAGAAGGGTCTCTCTGTCGCCTTCTATACTGACATTCCTGAAACCGCCCCGGGGTCAATATATGGCTAACAGATCTCCCAGAGGTGGGTTGTTTCCTTATCCAACTCCCCTGCCTTATGATGGAGTGCCTCAGACTAGGGGAGGACAGGACCAACACAAACCTCTGGCATAATCATCGGACCGTTTACTTATTCGACCAGGCCTCCAGTTTTGACCATACATTCTCAGAGCTTTCAGCTCGACCAACCATGTCCATCTTGCAGACTTCCATAATACTTTTTAAGCAATCTGCAAATCTGGGAGGGGCCACTGACTTCCACTCTTTACATATCTCCCTCCTGGCTATAACTACCACATAGAAAACAAACTGTGAGAAAAAGTTGTTGATATTATACTCACAGGGTAGACCGAAAAATACTAGCCTAGGGGTACAGGAAATAGTTGTAGATAAGACCTCACCCAAGAAGCCAACTATCGCCCTCCAGTACTCCTGAATCTCGGGGCATTCCAAAAATATGTGCATGTCATCTGCTGCTGTAAGTTTACAACGGGGGCAGTGGTAGTTCTCCTGCGTTATCTTATGCAATTTAGCCGGGGTCCAATACACCCGATAGGCTGTATACAAATGGTTCCGCCTCAAATTAGCTGGTTTGATTAATCTCTGAGATAAAGAGAAAGAATCTTACCAAATTTTACTGAACTCTTCAGGGTATTCAGCTATGGTGTTACCCCAGAGGCTTATCAGTTCAAGATCTAGATTATCTTTTGCCTCTGTAAGCGATTTATACCAAAATGATACTTCTCGATTCCAGCCCCCCCCCCCCATACGAATTGCATCAAGAATTCCAGTATCTTTTTCCCGCTGTAATGTCTGGCTTGACCACCATGCAGATAGTTGATCAAATTTAAATCTTGTCAGTGACCCGTTTGTAAGTAACATCAGGGAGTTCCAATCCATAAGGCCTGAGTCCACCCATAAGTCCCCCCATTTCTGTACTCCAGCTGTTCTCAGGGGCAGAGAAAGCTGGTCCTGCCGACATGCGGGTGTGCCCGGGGAATCCCAAATTGGAGTATATGTGTGGTAATAAGGAATTCCCAATGCCTTCCGTATAAACCCCCAATTCCTGAGTGCAGTCTGCAAGATCTTAAGACGAACTTTCTTAAAAAATTTCTGGTCGCCAAACTTAAATAAAAAGAACTCTTGGCCATTTGGTAAATCATATAATAAAGCCTGGAATAAACGGCCCTGTGAAGATGAATCTAATATGTTAGCGAGTAGCCTGAAGCTTTTAAAGTGAAAGGCATGGCAATAAAGTAATAAGTCTGGTAAGGCCAGACCCCCAATTTTTAGACCCCTCCTTAATTTTTTCCAGGCTATCCTGGGAGATTTACAGGCCCAGATAAAAGAGCCGATCTTGCCCTGAAGGTACGTGATTTCTTTCAACGGGAAAGATAGAGGGATGGAATTGTATAGAAAGGTCAGCTTAGGGAGTATAGACATTTTAATGAGGTTAACTCGTCCATATATATTTAATGGTAGACTATCCCATCTTGTTAATGTTTTAATGATGTCTTTTACAACAGTCTGCCAGCTGGTTTTCGGGATGTTCTTTAATTCTTGAGTTAAATAAATTCCTAGATATCGCATTTTTTGTTTTACCCCCTGTATAGGAGTATTAGTATTCCACCCCATTATCTCCGTCTTCTCCCTGTTGATCTGGTAACCTGACAGCCTTCCAAATTCCTCGGCTAAGTTAAATAGCCTGGGTATAGCATCTATGTGATTAGAAGTGTATAAAAGAAGGTCGCCTGCGTATAGAGCAGTTTTTAGCTCCATGTTTACCATTCTAAAGAGTTGAATTACATTATCTTCTCTAATACCACAAACAAAAGGCTCCATTGAAATGTCAAACAAAAGGGGAGACAGGGGGCAGCCCTGCCGGGTTCCTCTGGATATATTAAACCAATCAGATAGAGCCCCATTAACCAGTACTTTTGCTGATGGGTTTTGATACAATGATTTGGTACCCTCTATAGAAACTGGGGGGAACCCAAACGCTACCATTGTGGCCCAAAGATATTTCAATTGACCTGATCGAAAGCCTTGGCCACGTCTATCGCGACCAAGGCTAACGGGAGGCCTTTTTCTTCAGCGTAATCTATGGCTCCTATCACTTGAAAGGTTAATTCATTCAGTTGTCTCCCCGGGATAAATCCCTTTGATCAGAATGAATTATAGATTTTATTATCTTAGCAAGTCTAGTAGCTAATATCCCGGAGTATAACTTCATATCTGAATTCAGAAGGGAAATTGGCCTGTAGGATTCTATTTTCTTAAGGTCTTTATTGGGTTTTGCGATAAGCGTTATTGTAGCTTCAGCCCATGTAGGGGGAATATTGTGACGCTGGGATAGTAAGCAGTTGAAAAGTGTAGTAAGGACGGGCAGCAGTTGTTCTGTATAGTCTAAATAGACCTCAACCGGAAGCCCGTCTGAACCTGCGGCTTTACCCCGCTTCATTTTCTTTAATTGATTTAATACTTCTCCCTCCGTGATCTCACTTTCTAAATACCTCCTATCTAGGTCAGAAATTTGAGGTAAATTTCTCTGGGACAGCCAAGTCTCTATCTCTTCTGGCTTTGGGTTTTTGTCCTCAGAATAGAGACTTTGCATAAACCTCCTGGCTTCTTCTCTGATACCTCCATCTTCCACAATTGAGACCCCCGTCTCTCTCTGAATTAAAACTTTAATGTTGTTCCTATTTCTTTCCTCTCTAGATTTCCATGCTAAGAGGGCCCCACATTTTTCTCCATATTCAAAGTTCTTTAATTTACTGGTCTCCAATTTTTCTTTTATGATTTTCTCGTCGCTGATTTTGAGTTGAAGTTGTAGATCTGAAAGCTCCTTCTCTAATACTGGGATCCTCTCGGGGTTTGAAGAGATGGCTCTTTGTAGCTCAGAGTCTTTTCTAGTTATGGCCTCTAGATCTTCCCGCCTTTTATTTTTTATAGCCTTTCTTTTATACGCCATTAGAGAGCTCAAAACCCCTCTCAAAAAGGCCTTATAAGTTTCCCAAACGACCTGAGGGGTAGAGGAGCCTGTATTAATTGCAAAGAATTCGATAGTTTTTTCTCTTACTTCTCTTTTTACCTGATCACTTAGTAGCAATGTCCTATCCAATGTCCATCTAGTATTTAAGGGACTCAAGCTTAATAGGAGAACCAGTTCCAAAACTGCGTGGTCTGATATCCCGACGGGTATAAATGAAAAGGAACTAGTATCTGTGAGAAGTTGTTGATCGACTAAGAAGTGGTCTATCCTTGAATAGTGTTTATACTTTTTGCTGTAGAATGTAAACCCCCTGGTAGAACCGTATTTAGTCCTCCATACGTCTAACAAGTTGAAGTCTTTCATCATACAGCCTAAGGCAGAAAGTGATTTAGTGGGAGCGTGATACTTGGCTTTGGAGGTTCTGTCTAGTATCTGATCAAAGACCAAGTTACAATCACCCCCCAAGATCACTGGGGCCGTAGTCCCTAATAAAGCTGCCGCTAACTTAAGTAGCGGACCAGGGTTATCATCATTAGGGCCATAATATACTGCATATGTATAAGGAATGTTATAAATGGATATGGCTGCCACCAACCATCTTCCTGTCTGGTCCGGTTCGTATTTTTTCAGACATATCCCGCTATTTGCCCGAATTATTATCGAAACTCCCCTGGTTGTTCCCATTTGCCTAGAGCATACAATTTCCAGCACCCACCTCAATTTCCCAAAAAGTGTGCTACACACATTAGCCTCTAGATGAGTTTCCTGAAGCATTATAAGATGCGCTTCTGAATTCCTTAAAAACTCACAAACCCGGGACTGCTTCCTTTTTTCCCCCCAGTCCATTCACGTTCCATGAGAGGGTTTTTAAATTATGTAACTTACTCATGACCCAGCTATTGTTTCCCGCCCATCTAGAACCTTATATAGATGAACTTTTTCCATATATGAGGATTTTTTATCTTCCCCCCCCTAGACCCTCCACCCAGTGCTCCGAACCCCCCTCCCCCCAGAGAAACCCCCCCAACATACCAGACGATGACACCGCCTTTGGGACTCCAGGAGAAATGCCTCTGGCTGAGTTCAAACTTTAACTGATCTTTAACAGCGAATAATTTGCCATGACTTACTGTCTCACCTCTTTTTCCCCTTTGATTGCACCCTTTATTCCTATAAACAATACAATATAATGCACTATGCTTTGAATCAACTTCTGTGTGATACGCTCACCTTATTTCCCCCCTTTTTTTTTTTATTCATTTTTTTTTTTTTTATAACACCCGGCTCAAATATAGACAGCTCTGCCTTCTCTTTCTTCACTTAATTTTCTTGGTTTTCTCTCATCCGGGCTAAAAGACTATCGTCCTCTTCGGGCTGTGAAAAACTGTATGTCTTGTTTTTCCACATAATTCTCAATAGAGTGGGGAACCTCATCTGCACATGGGTTCCTAGCGATCTCAACTCTGGCATTCTAGTGCCTAGCTCCCATTGTCGCTGTGCTGTTCTGGCTCCTAAATCTGATCTGATAAGGTAGGGGTTTGCCCGATAGTGAAGATCTGACTTTGATAGACACCTTCCCAAAATCAGCTCCTTGACACTGTAGGTCTGGAAGTTTACCGTATCTTCCTAGGCGCTTTCCTGCCTGCGTGCCTCTTGAAAGGGTCTCTGTGTACACTTTGTATTTCCGCCTCCAGGTCTATATCGGGGCGGTCCTTTAAGACCCCTTCCCTAAGGAGCCGGCAAACAAAACCCTTGATGTCCTCCAATTCCTCGCCCTCTGGTATCTTTAAGATTCTCAAATTGTTTCTTCGGGCCTGAGTTTCCAATCTCTCCACATCAATAGC
The DNA here is from genome assembly GCF_964261635.1 of Lissotriton helveticus. NCBI lineage: Eukaryota > Metazoa > Chordata > Amphibia > Caudata > Salamandridae > Lissotriton > Lissotriton helveticus. Next base: position 355,388,722 of record NC_136062.1, read on the forward strand.
CAGTGATTTATTTTGTGCTCTCAAAATATCAATGTCCTTTGAGTTTCCTCGTATAGATTTACTTAAGGCTACAACTTCCGTTTCCAGCTTCCCAGTACGACAGATAACATCATCTAACTTGGACTCCAGCAAGTCAAACCTGTCGTGTATCGCCTTTTGATTGCCTTCTGATATCTCAAATTTAGACATCAAGTCACCCCTTAAAGACTGAAAAAGATGTCCCAACCTGTCACCATCCGGCTCACTCAGTTCTTCCGATCTCCGTCTTAATCTCGGAATAGCAAGCTCTGGATTCTTGTCTTTGTAGTAACCCTGAATTGCGTTTCCTTCTTGAGTGACTGTCAGGCTATTTGATGGAAGCTCAGCTGTTACTAAGGGTGTCTTAGGTCTAGTATCTTGTGGACCTGACACTTTATCATTGGCCTGAATACTGTGAGGAGAGAAGGGAGGAAGAGGAGGAAGAGAAGTGGAGGAGAGGGGAGAGGGTGGAGAAGGTATATTGGAGCTTGTTTGTTGTGGATGCTTTAATTGGACCTGCTGAGGCTCCAAATCATGTCTATGATTCAGGGCCCCTGTAGCCCCTTCCTTTTTGCCTCTTACCCGTACATTTGGCTGATCTGACTGGCCAGCATCCTCCGAATTAAGTAGGCTCTCGAGGGGGCCAAAGCGATAACATTAAAACAGCCCCTGGAGTTTATTTTGACACATCTGACATTCTTACGGTGCATGCATATCTCTTATATACAGGGACTGAATAAAGTCAAAAGCATGCCTCTCTAAGTACCCGTGAAGTAATAACAAACTGTTTGCCTTTATTTCCTCTATTGCATTTGCGTCTAGATGTGAGGCTCCAGATAGCTCTCAGCAGGGATACTGTATCAAATAGCACTTTAACTTAGGCCATTGTTTTGGGCCCTGATCTAATTTAATTTAAAATAACAAAGCCCACTCTTTGCCTGCATATTGTCGCTCAGAAAGGAAAGCAGACAATGTGCTGCTGAAAGTGTCTCGGTGTCAGAAAATGACACTGGGACAAGTTCAGCATAATTCAGTGGAGCCAACTTCTTGGCAGGATAGACTGCGTCCACCCTGTAAAAATAGTGGTTGGACGCTGTCTACCAGCATGTACCCCCAGCTTGTACCTGAGGAACAAACAACTTTTCCGCAAGTCCTGGGGGCATAGTGCGGTTTGTTTGATGGTTATATTGAGTTGTTGGTCTTACAGCGAAGGTCAAATTATTTTTTATGAATGATTAGTAATCGCTTTTCTAATTTCTAAAAGCAGTAATGAACAAGTTACCAAGGCTCTCTCGACTTGGAAGAGGCGACAAGTATTGCAGTGGCCAGGGGACAGATTCCGGTCGCAGAGCCAGCTGAGCTCCCGGGCTGGGGGCTGACCAGGGAAGATGATTGGCCGCAGTAGGCGTGACCCCGGAAGCAGTAATGTGCTTCCAGGGGTGCACAGGACCGGACCATGCACGTTAAAAGCAGCCGCAGTGAGCAGGTTTCTTTGTACCTCTTCGCTGCGTCACAAGAAGGCAACAAGCACCGGCTCACCCCCACACCCCAGGAAGCCGGCATTTCTTGCCTTGCCCCGCGGAAGACGCACAGTCTGGGAGCTTTTCGCCTGACCCGGGAGACTGTTTTATCATCTCTTGGTGGCGGCTCTGGAGTGCCAGAGGGCAGTGAAGGTAAAGAGGGCAGGGGCGCACAAGAGGTGGAGCGTGGCCCATTTAGGGCGCTGAGCCGAGGGAAAAAGAGTTTGAAAGGCCTCAATCAATCAATCTATCATAGCATATATAAAGCGCACTACATACCAGTGAGGGTCCGAAGGCGCTGAGGGGGGGCTGCTACTGTTCGAAAAGCCAGGTCTTGAGAAGTCTCCTGAAGGTTAGGAGGTCTTCTATCGGTTTTAGGTGGCTAATTGTAATGAGAGTCAACTTGTGTGGGATAGTGGTTAAGTTCTAGACTCTCACTCTGAACGTTAAGGGTTGGGTACTTTAACTGATTTATCTGTGTAACAGCGCAGTGAGTGTCGAGCACTAAGTTTAGATGTTGACCCATGCTTACAAAGCCCTACACAATGAAGGGCCTGCATACATTAATAAACGAATGACCTTCCACCAACCGACCAGACACCTGTGATTTGCTTTCACTCTTCCTCGCAGACAGCCCCCGGATACTCCAAGCCAACAGCGGAGGACGCTCCTTCTCTCACCTGACAGTCAAAGCCTGGAACGACCTTCCCTCGCACCTCAGGACCTCCACTTTATTAAGCAAATTCAGGAAAAGCCTAAAAACCTGGCTGTTCAAGTGAAAAGAGCACCGCAAAGCAACAAGCAACTGCAGCGCTTGGAGACCCTCACGGGTGATTTGCAGCGCTTTACAAATATTGAATGAATGAGTTTACAGATGGCTCAGAGAGCTTGACTAATCTAGTAGTGGCTGGTGCATGTGTGTGGTGATATTTTCCCCTACTGAGAAGGGTGTGTATGTCCAGGAGCTTTTAGCAGGCAGGCATTGTTGTGTAGAAGACTACTTTGCAGGAGAGTCAACCAGGGAAGTACTGAGGGGGATGAGTTTTTGTTGTGTGCAATTCAGATACTTCTCAGTGTATGAGAAGCTGGCTTGGTATATGATGTACAGCTATGTAAGTGGACACCTTGACCCAGTCTAGACACCACTTATGGTGATTTAGGAGGTCTTAGACAACCATAGAAAGCTCTCCAAGTGGTAGCTGTGGGGAGTAGCCTTCAGGCTTAGTCCAGAAGGAGTGTTAAGAAGCTTGTTTTACCAGAACACAATTTTATATGTATTAAGTGAAAAAATCTCACAAAGTATTCATAAAAATGTGTATTTATTATATAATACACTCTTAATACGTTAAGATATCTCATACCCATATATATGTACAATACACACAATACTTTGCATAGAAATCACAGTAAATAGCACAAAATACACAGTGGACCCCAGGGGGGACGAAATCATACACTAAGAAAGTGGTATAAGGACTACCACTCGGATCAAGACAAGGTCTAGAGGCCGTAGAAGTACCCAAGTTGAGTTACTAGGAACGCCACAGAGATCGTGCGCAGCGTGGGAACACGACTGCGTTCTCCGTACAAGTCAACATGTAAGTCGCAGTTGGATTTTTAAAGATTAAGGACCCTTCCCAGTGGACCCTGAAGAAACCCAGTGGAAGACAGAAGGTTGGAGAACCACCCCACCCGTGGATACCCTAGTACCCACGTTACCCACACCAGGGAAGCCGGGTGCATAGGTGTGAAGTGGTGTCGGAAATCCCTGTCAAACCCAATGGAGGACTTCAGGAAAGTGCAGCTGCTGACGAAGGAGAAAGTGTCCGGTGGAATCCATAGGTGGATTCTAGTTGACAGGTACTAGCAAGCAGAGGGGACAAAGTCTATGTCACTCAGGAGTGACAAGGAGATCTGGAAGATGAATGCCCACCGATGTCAGGAGTCGCAGGAGAGTTGACGAGAACAATTACTCTGCAGCTGTGAGGACCAGGCAACGCTGAGGAAGACCAGGAGTCGTGCACGAGCTGAGCTGTCCCACGTTGGATGTCAATTGCTGAGGGGTCGGTGTCCGGTGGGAGCACCCACAAGCCTTGTCAAATGCAACGCATGTAGTAGTAGAAGAGGCAATATCGGGACCAGCAAGGTCCAGGGAACTCATCACAAGCAGGGGAGTCAGGGCAGGCCCCAAGCAATCAGGGAGCCCAACAGAAGTAAAGGTGACCCTCAAATGGATCCACAGGCCAGAGGCACTGGAGTCGTGAGAAGACCTCAAGCAGCTAACCAAAGGATGTAGGCCACGATGCACACAATGTGGTATGGCCGAAGATTCTGGTCTCTGGAGATGCTAGACGTTGGGGCTACTTGAAGCCCGAAGATCTTCTTAAAATGAAGCCAACAAGCCTTTGCAACTGCAAGTTAGCGCTTTGCACAGGGGTACGGTTATTGCAGCCCCCACGAGGGATAGTGGCCTCAAACTGGGTGAGAGGGCAGGCATCAAGAGCTGTGGAAACCACCACCTGTGTTGCAGAACCTTTACGAGTCCGTTGGAGCTCAGGATCAGCAGACCGGTTGACTTAGATCAGGTGCCTGCAAATACAGGGAAGTGACTCCTTCACTCCAAGGGAGATTCCTTCGGGTGCGTTTGATGCCCATAGGCCTTTTGAAGGTTCCTGTATGGTGCATAGGCACAGACAATGCAGCAGATTGGAGGGGAGACAAAGTCAAGCCCAAACGAAGTTCAGCGTAGTCCAGAGTGCCCAGATGGTAGTAGAAGAATTGGTGTCTGATCTGTATCTTGTCCTACAACGAATCTAGGAACCCACCCAAAGGTAAGCACTTAAGCATCCTAAGGAAGGGTTTGGATTCAGGAGATCCTCCCAGTGGAGGGTCTGGACAGGGGGAGGTTACTCCCATGTCTTTTGTCCAGTTTCGTGCCAGAGAAGGAGCCAACGGCTCACAGAGCTGGTTGGAATTGGACTGTGCATGGGGACACCAAATGTGCCCCTCAAGCATTCTGAGTGGCGCTGGCAAGCGTACCCACCCTTCCCCAAAACACTGAATTCTGTCTGGGAGGTGGTCACACCTCCATGTGACAAAATGGCGGTAAACATGCAGAAGGATTCTACCTTCCTACACAGTGAAATACTGTTATTAACTTGCCTTTTCAAGGATTGTCCTGTGGAAAGTTTTTGTTAGCTCTGTGGCGTACCTGCTGTTGGCAACAGGGTGCTAGCACACAGTTGGCATTACTATTAGTTAGGTAACAAGTAGGATCGCTGAAAGGATGCCAGGGAGTGTTTCAGGCAGAGAACAGTGCACAGGTAGGTACTGCATTTATTGGATGACTTCCTGTTGCTGGTTTCCCCTGGCACGGCACAATGTGAAAAGGCTTTAGAATCTTACAAGGAATTGATGGCAGGATATGAGAATCTGGGAGGCATTTTTGAGGGATTTCAACAGTACAGTGGTATTTTATTTTATTTTGAGAGTTTTATATAGCGCGAACAAGATCTTTGCAGATATCAGAGCGCTTTACAAAGACAGGGGGTAAGAACAGGAGAGTGCATAACAGGCATTTGGGCATAGCGTAATTGTAGGTAAAAAGTGAGGTAGGGTAGGTACATGAGGGAGCATAGTCAAACAGGTAAGTCAATAATATAAATAGTACAAATGAGAGGGAGCATAGACAATCAGGTAAGTCGATAATACAAGTAAAACAAATAAGCAAAGGGATCAAACAAGTAGTACAAATCGGTGCAGAGCCAAAAAAAAAAAGGCCAGAGGGGAGTAAGGTTTGTTTACAGATTTCGCAGCTGGTTTGGTCTTTGGTCGCATTTTGGGGGACGCTGGTGTGCCCAGCAGTGGCCAGGGGAGTGGGTGAAGTCTGTGTTAGTGGCAAACATTGGTTTCTAAGAGCTATTTCCCATCTTGGCAGCCCTCCCAATATGGCCAGAGCCATTCAACAGCCAATCAATTCTGGATAGACAACATGACTGTGGTGGAGTGCATTAACCAGCCATATGTAAATCAGTCTTGACTCTGTTTCCCAGGGGAGCAGTCCAGCCCTAACTGCCGGATCAGGTTCTCCCTAGACCAGAAACAAGCATCCTGGGACTGGTTTCAGTATATCACCCTTCATCAGCCAGGCAAGCTTGAATCCGAGTTCTTGACTGTTGTCATATTACAAAATTAACAAGGCTCAGCTGCTTGTCTGAAAAGAACACTCTACGATGCCCTTGCCTTGATGCCAATACAACTGATAGCTGGGGGCTACTTTTGGAACTGATTACGACACACTGCAGAGCCTTCCACAAGCTACTCATGATGAAGCTGATAATGAGGGTGCAGAAAATGTTCTCTCCCCTCCCTACACTGATGGTGGTCTGCAGCTGGACCTGCAAGTTGCTAGAAGCACTGACACTTCCACTGACACAGAAGTCTATCTGCCATTGGGCCCCCTACTGAAGAGAAAGTCTTTGTTGTGGTGCTTGTTCGAGGAGCCACATATGTGCTAGAATTGTAATTTCTGTCTGTAAAGACTAAGGCAAATTTGCTCACTGAGATCCTTCAACATTCGAATCCTTGCTGTCCTTTAATGAGGCCTTACTGGAGGTTTCGACGGCAGCATGGTCCAAGCCTTTCCCAGCATCACAAGTGAGGAGCCTATTGCTAGGCACTATCCGCCTTGCTCATGCGAAGTAGCATTTCTAACACTGCCAGAAATCTGGTAAGACAGGATTCTGCCAGTAAACTAAACTCCACAAGGCTCTGACAGATAGGGAATTGCATTGATGCTCTGGAGAAGAGGGTCTACTCTTTCTCCTGTTTGGCTGTGAGATCTCCTATACTGTTTGCCTTTTGAGGCGATACACGCATGGCATCTGGCATATGGCAGGCGAGATTTGGCCTCTTCTACCAGAGGAGTTTCGGAACTGCTTCTCTCAGAGGATTGGCAATGGCCATGATGCAGTTGGATGGATTTTATGGTTCAGTCTGGACTCGACAGACTGCATTACCTGTGCTATGGGCAACAGTGTTATAGTCCGGCGCCATGGCAGGATGCGTGCCACAGGTTTTTCTAGAGCTGCCAGCAGCTGCCGCCCTCAGACCTCACCACTGGAAATGATGAGGACTTGTAGGAGCCACCAGTTCACAATTATGACAGTTTTCAAAGGTAACTTCTGCCCTCTCAGATAAAATGGGACCTTATATCTATTCAGAAGTTCACACCATAGAAGGCGGATGAAGGGGGGGTCAGTGAGAAATTTGGGGTTAGACAGAGAATCCACCAGAAGGAGCAACTTGTAGTATGATGGATATTTTGTTTGATGGCACTAGGTTATTTAGAGAAAAAAACAGACTCAACCATGGAGCATTTCAAAGTTGGCAAGGCTACAGCTGTCTCCTTGGGCTTATTGTCTGCAGCCAACCAATTTCACTAGCAGTGAAGGAAATATTGAGACTACTCTTAGGGCCTTGACTATCTCAAGAGACCACCTTCCAAACCTTTGCAAGAGTGCACAGTCTTTTCATGGCTCTAGGGGGTGAGGCGGTGGCAAAGGCCATGCCCATCAGCAAGGGCAGTCGTACTCCTCTTTAATTTGTCGCTTACCACAACCACTGCCAAGCTTTTCTGACTCCCCTTATAGTGAACATCTATGTCCGGTAGGTGATAGGACTTGTTTCTGTCTACCTAGTTTTGCTGCAATTACCTCAAACCATTAGGTTCTAGAGGATGTTCAGAATGGTTCCTCGTTTTTCTATATACTCATCCTTATGTTCCTCCTGTTTTTACTAAGACTTCAGAGGATCCGCCGGAGTTGGTTGCCAGATGGTCACTAGGGTACCTGACACAGAGAAGAGCATGGGGTGCTATTCACTACACTTCATGGTGTCCAAGAAAGATTGCGTTCTGCGACCAATTCTAGATCTACAGTTTCTGTATACCTTCCTTAGGAAAGACAAATCCAAAATGCTGGCCCATGTCCTTTCTGCATCAGAACTTGGTGACTGTATGCTGTTTTTGGGCTTGTTGGACACAGATTTTCACTTGCCTGTTGGGAAGTTTCACAGGTGTTTTCTCTGTTTCATGGGGTGTTCAACACCATGCCCTTTGCACTGCTTTTATGTCATAATACAATATAAGACAATGGGGTTACCCAGTTACATGCAGAACCTGGGGATTTATGCTTAAAGGGAATAGTGGTTCTGCCATTTATTAGATTCAAAATAGCCTAAAACTAAAAATCAATTAGTGTTCTTCTCTCTTGATAGGACTGCCCTTTATTGATACGTTTTACATATTTTAGTTGCATCCAAACCAAAAGTTAAAAAGGAGAAGAAATCATGTATTGCTTTGAAAGTTACTAGAAAATGTATATGAATTGTGTATTCAAAAGAAACGAATATAAGCACACACAGATAAACACTATACAATTACATATACAGTGAATAACGAAAAGTGAACACAGAACAATAAATATCTGTATCACAATACATTATACGAAAAGACAACAATATAAATCAAAAACCACATTTAGATAAAGTGTAGAGTATTTTGCATATGTATCGGCCCAGTTTAGTATTTTAATCTAATAATTCCATAGTTCACGGTGATCATTCGCACTTGATAGTTAGTGTCTATGTTTCGACCCCCAGTACCATTGCGATAGTTAAATCTAAAACCAATCTGTGTGTGGCCTTCTATGAAGTTACGCCCTGATTGCTGTGACAGCACGACAACTTGTTCACAGCGAATTACCTGTATCAGATGTATTTCATCTTAATCTGCGGGTTGCATTAGTCCCACGCACATTATGCCTGTATATTCCCGGCGTCCACACACAGATTATTTTTAGTCCTGAAGAAGACCCCCTCCCTAGATGATTTAATTATCGTAATGGTCCTTCGGGTCGAAACATAGACACTAACTATCAAGTGCGAATGATCATCCGGAACAATGGAATAATAAGAATACACTCTAAACTGGGCCGATACATATACAAAATACTCTACACTTTGTTTAAATGTGGTTTTTGATTTATATTAATGTGTCTTTTCCTATAATGTATTAGGATGTTTATATTTATTGTTCTGTATTCACTTTACGTTATTCACTTTATATGTAATTCTATATTGTTTTTCTGTGTGTGCTAATATTCATTTTTTTAATACACAATTCATATAAATTTTCCTGAAACTTTCAAAGCAATACATGATTTGTTTTTCTTTTTAACTGTCCTCGAATGCAACTAAAATATGTATAATGTGTCATTAAAGGGTAGTCCTATCAAGAGAGAAGGACACTAATTAAATTTTTGTTTTAGGCTCTTTTGAAGCTAATAGGTGGCAGAACCGCTTTATGTCATAATAAGCAGACAAGAGGGGCTCTCGGTATCCTCTTCCACCGTCTTGAGATCTCTTCTAATCAATCATTCAATCAAAGCATTTGTATAGCGCGCTACTCACCCGGAGGGTCTCAAGGCGCTTGGGGGAGGGGGGTCCGCTACTGTTCGAACAGCCAGGTCTTGAGTTGCTTCCTGAAGGAGAGGTGGTCTTGGGTCAGGCGGAGGTGGATGGGTAGGGAGTTCCACATCTTGGCAGCCAGGTAGGAGAAGGATCTTCCTCCCGTTGTGGCTCTTCAGATGCGGGGAACGGCGGCGAGGGCGTGGTTGGTCGATCGAAGTTGGCGGGTGGGAGTGTAGAAGGTCAGGCGGTCGTTGAGGTATCTGGGGCCTTGGTTGTGGAGAGCTTTGTGTGCGTGGGTGAGGAGTCGGAACGTGATTCTCTTGCTGACAGGGAGCCAGTGCAGGTCTCTCAGGTGTCCGGCGATGTGGCTGTGTCGGGGGATGTCCAGGATGAGTCGTGCTGAGGCGTTCTGGATGCGTTGGAGTCTTTTCTGAAGTTTGGCTGTGGTTCCGGCGTAGAGGGAGTTGCCGTAGTCCAGTCGGCTGGTGACGAGGGCCTGGGTGGCCGTCTTCCTGGTTTCGGTGGGGATCCACCGGAAGATCTTGCGCAGCATGTGTAGGATGTTGAAGCATGACGAGGAGACGGCGTTGACTTGTCTGGTCATTGAGAGGGAGGAGTCCAGGATGAAGCCCAGGTTGCGTGCGTGGTCCGTTGGTTTGGGTGCGTTGCCCAGGGCAGGGGCCACCAGGAGTCGTCCCAGGCGGAGGGTGATGATCCTAGGATGAGGACTTCCGTCTTATCTGAGTTCAGTTTCAGGCGGCTGTTCCTCATCCACCCGGCTATGTCCTTCATCCCTTCATGTAGGTTGGTTCTGGCGGTTGTGGGGTCGTTGGTGAGGGAGAGGATCAGCTGGGTGTCGTCGGCGTAGGAGATGACGTTGAGGTTGTGTTGGCGTGCGATGGCTGCGAGGGGGCTCATGTAGACGTTGAAGAGGGTGGGGCTGAGTGATGATCCTTGTGGTACGCCGCAGATGACTTCGGTGGCCTCGGATCTGAACGGGGAGGCGGACTCTCTGGGTCCTTCCGGCAAGGAAGGAGATGATCCACTCCAGTGCCTTCTCTTGGATTCCGACGTTGTTCAGGCGTTGCACTAGGGTGCGGTGGCAGACCGCGTCGAACGCTGCGGAGAGGTCCAGGAGGATGAGGGCCGCTGTTTCCCCGTTGTCGAGCAGGGCTCGGATGTCGTCGGTGGCTGCGATGAGGGCAGTCTCGGTGCTGTGGTTGGCCCGGAAGCCGACTGCGAGGAAGGCAGCCAGCTGTCTGTTGACGGTCTTCTCGATGACTTTGGCAGGAAAAGGAAGGAGCGAGATGGGGCGGTAGTTTTTGAGGTCGGTGGGGTCCGCTGCCGGTTTCTTCAGTAGGGCGCTGAGTTCTGCGTGCTTCCAGCTCTCTGGGAAGGTGGCGGTGTCGAAGGGGGTGTTGATGATGTCCCGGAGGTGGGGTGCGATGGCGGCGTCGGCCTTGTTGAAGACGTGGTGAGGGCAGGGGTCGGTTGGTGATCCGGAGTGGATGGAGTTCATCGTGCGGATGGTGTCTTCGGTGTTGATCGGGGTCCAGGCTCGGAGGGTGGTGGTGGGGGGCGTTGGTACGGTCGTGGGATGCGTCGGCTGTGTGCTGAAAATGTTGTGTATGTCTGCGATCTTGCTGTGGAAGAACGAGGCGAGCGAGTAGCAGAGATCTTGCGAGGGAGTGATGTTGTTGTTTCCGGCACTGGGGTTCGAGAGCTCTTTGACGATGGTGAAGAGTTCCTTGCTGTTGTGGGCGTTGTTGTCCAGCCGTTCCTTGAATGCGGTCTTCTTGGTGGTGCGGATCAGCTGGTGGTGTTTTCGGGAGGCGTGCTTGAGGGTGTTCATGTTGTCTGCAGTCGGGTCTCTGCGCCATGCTTTCTCGAGGGCCCGGCAGTTCTTCTAATAAACGACATGTTGGAGTGCTCCTCGGCTTGGAGGGTATTACTTTGCTTAAAGCATTGTCAGTGTACCAATATCAGGTGATGGCTTGAACACTATATCAATATGGTTGCCAGTTTGTTTATGGTGTAGTTAACTGAGAAGTCCAGTGTGGGCACAGTTATGCCAGTGGGGCACCGAACTGCTGGGTGTACCCCAGCAGCTCCATGTGTTCTAATCTGTCTAGGGCTCTTTTTATTCCAGTAGCCGAGGACCTACAGGCTGAAGTCAACAATCATGGGCACTCTGTAAATCATTGTTGGGTAGGAGGTAACTAGGATGAATAATTCCTCATGAAAAATGCATGGTAACCATACCTTAAGCACCTAGCAGTTACAGACATTGATTTGTGTTGGGTGAAAGTACAATGTGATGTTACGTTCTTGACATGGGCCGCTGCTCTAGCCTTGGAGTACATTAGACCTGCCCTTGCAATCAATGCAAGTCCATCAGCTATTCTGTCCTTCCTGCTCTGCAGAAAGATCTGTCTATGAGGCCAAGCGGGTGAAACCTATATTCTAAACTTTCAGTCACTTCAAGGGAGACTTGGTTGTTAAGATGATTTTCATTAGGTATGTCTTGATGGTCGCTGCAGATGGGCAATCTCTGCAGACTGCTTTGCAACTCTACATGTTTTAGGGCCATTTGTTTTGCTCTTAACTGTTGCCACTCATTTTAGGACATGGTGGCATAATTAAACAGATTTGTTGGTGGTCATATTTGTATCTGACATTGTCGGATAGTATAGGCATGGACAGATTGGCTGCAGGAGTGGTCATGTTGATCATTTTATCCAGCTGGCGTTGCTGGATCCATATTAGTGTAAGCTGGATGATGTAGACGACTTTACATTATTTTAAGTGCTTGAAAGTTTCCGATAGGATGTTACATCTGCACAGAGAAGTGGGCCGGTGCCAAGGGCTGTCTCGAGAGCTAATACATGTCCAGAAGAAGGATCTCTCCTCTCGCAATCAGGCGGCATATTGGTGGATACCACATTCAGCGCATGGTGGAGCATTGGCACATCCCAGACCGACTTGGTATCTCCGCACTGAATGTCACCCAGAAGGGTGGTCAACGAGTTGCAACAAGTGCCAAGCATCACAGTCGATTTCAGAACTGCACAATTTAGTGCTGGGCAAAGAATGCCACACTTCAGTTTCATCTTCATATGCCAATTGAAAATTATGAGTGACAATTAATTATTATGTTCCATGGTTTCCATAAGTGATCTCTAGGCAACAGCACTGATTTACCAGAAATACAAAAGGCTAGTTATTGAAATATTTACAATTCACAATAACAGCTTAGGACCCCAATGAAGTCTATGCCTGCAAAAGTAGGGGCTGCAGTGAGAGAAGAAAAACACAATTTTAAGAGAGAGCAGAAACTAGTGGTTTTGTTCGTAGTGGAGGTCAAAACTACAGAGATCCAAATTTAAAAATAAGGAAGACAGCTTATGGCAGATACATTTCTTTCAACAGTAGCACTAGATTACTCCACATCAAAGAGGGCACAATATTCCAGTTTTCTATTGAATTCTAAATCTTACTGCAAAGTAGCACTTTAGTTCAACAGAGGTGAACCAAGATTACAGTTTTTAGAAATCAATGGGTTGTGATGGCCCAGAACATGGTGTCCCCCCAATAACATGGAGTTATATGGTAGCCTGAACTGCAGAATGTGAGACTTTATCGCAAGAACAGGAAAGAGGTTTCCATGACTCGGTTGCACTGATCAACACTGATTTTAACAGCAGGGAGAGATGGCTTGATGTTGGCGTTTTAACAAGGCCCATGCACAAAAACTTCAATTTTATAAGTTCACGTTGAAACGTGCCATCTTTTCTAAACTGTGACTTTTTACATACTTTGCACGTACACCAGAGTATACTCAGTAAGTGTTCTACTTGCAACGCACATTTCTTCGTAATGATTTTATCACCACACTGTACATTATATTCAAGGATAAAGTACACAGAGCACGCTGCTCTTGTATGTTGTCCATTTGGAGAGAGCTCTGAATCAGAAATACAAACAATAACATAGCACAGGATCTCGGACACAGTGCGAACAGAGGCAGTTTTATTATATAAACTGCTTCTGAAACTTAGGTGGTCAGAGGAGCACGTCCATGGATTATCCTGGATGTCCGCCTGTAACTAATTGCCAGCCCTGCTGACTTCCATCACTATCCTGAAAAGGACAGCCGCCTGTTCTACACCAGACTGACTTCTGGATACATAACACATACAGGTAAATGGGGAGTTAAGCTGCTTCCAGTGATCTGGCAGAATGCAATTCTTACTACGCTCTCTAGAATAGAGTCAGTGCTAGACAGTTACTATCATGATATACATTCATATATTTACTGCAACATTATATTGGATGAATTCTTCATCTTCTTCACCGTTCTAGTAATGGTGGTAACCATGCTTTGTCTCCTTCTACTGATAACTGCAGCTCATGTATTTTACAGAAGAATCCAATTGCTTCAACAAATGTTTGAAATGCCAATTGGCGTATTTCTTGTCACTCTCTTTGGGCATGCCTAGGGTAACCACAAAAGAATAGTTCAGTTTCCACGATTTACGTGGGAGGTGGAGGGGGGGTTCTAAGGTTCCAGACGCCATCTGGTACCCTGTCAGGTTTAGGGGTCCGGATGAGGCACTGTCAGCTAGCCAGGAATCGGGCCTACATATTCTGATGCGATGTGTGAACTCTGTCCCCATACTTTGACACATATGTAGTCTGAATGCAGATGATAACTTGATTGGAAGGAACCGTATGACATTGGTAATGTTCTAGAGAGTGCTGTTTTCAAACAATCTAAGAGGTTCATATGAGTCCTACTCCGTTTTTGTTGTTTTATGTAAGATATAAAGCTTCCCATAGTAAAAGTCTTGCTTTAACCATCTGAATAATACATTTTAGTTGGCTGTGAAAAGAATGGTCTTCTGCTCTAGGCTTAGAGAAGCATAATTGAAATCGATTTGTTCAAAAATGCATCTTTCATCAGACTACAAGTTAAGGTGGAAGCGAGTTAGAAAACTCCAATGACCAGAGGGTTACACCTTTCAAAAACCCCTGTCTGCACACCACTTGTGAGAAAAGGAGTTACTGGAATGAATAGTCCTCTGCAAGGCTTTGAAGAGATGTGCTGATACTGGAGCAGGGTTGGCGTCCACTGTCTGGATGTGCAGGACCTCCATCACGGAGGACTTCCACTACTATCTCTCTCAATCCACTGGTCACAACCACTAAATTATTGCAGGCACGTTGCACAAGCATCTTGCTGCAATTCAGTTCAAAGCAAGAGTATCTCAATAGACCACTCACTTATATTGCAAGATTCCGTTCCCGCTTGCCATAGATTGTTGGTCCTGTTCATTTGCCTTATTAACATTCCATGTGCTTTAGTGTAAATCTCTTTATACATTCATCCAGGAAGGAACCTGTTTGCCTATAGCCTTCAGACGGAGATCCCTGCTGACCTAACAGTGCAAAAGGTCAGTTCATTCACCCAAAAAATGTTTGCTTTACCAAGGACACGTCTGGTACATTTATGAAGGGTGGCTATACACATATGTAGGGATATTCGAGCAGGATGTGTGGGTGTATCTAAAATGCATACTGCTCAAGTTATCCTAGGCCATACAGATGGCGGCTGCTTTAAGCAAGGCTGACAGTGTCTCTGCTGTCCGGGTAGCCCTTTATTTTCCATTCTTTCCTGCAACCAGAGCAGTTGTCCTGGTTGAAGGGGCGCTGGCCCAGCTTTCGTAACAGCCACAGTGGCTCTGCTATGAGATACCAACCTGTCATCACATCGTGCTTGTATCTGCAGATCTTATTAATCCAAGCATTTGCCAGGAGTACCGGCCACATGTTCTCCATGTATCTAGTCAAATGATCCCAGAAGAAGCAAGTTTATCCTGACCCATTTACACTCTCATGAAGCAGTGGTCATGATCAACCCCTACCTCCCAATTACCCACCTAAAATTTTAGCACGGCCCTAGATTCGAAAGGTGCTATCCCTGCCAGGCGACAGCCGCAGTTGCTGCTTTGGACCCTGTTGGGATTACTACTGCTGTGGAAGGTTTGATCCCTGCAGTGCTGCTGTGAGTAGAGCTCTGTGCTGCAGTGGTCTGTGCTGCTGAGGCTGCAGTTGCCCTGTAGCATTGGCAGCTGTGGTCACTGCTGTCATTACAGCTGTGTGAAGCTGTGGTTTTCCCTGTCATGGTGCAGTTGTATTCGCTACTGTAGTCCATCATGGGTTCACAGCTAGGTAGAACTTGTCATTATTGCTGTGCTTGCTGCTATGGTTGCTCGTGTTGTTGTTGCTATAATTGTGGCTGTTACTGCATCTGTGATGGCACAGATGGTGTAGATCCTGATGTTGCTGCTGTGGTCCTTGTTGTGGTAGAAATGTCTTTGCTGTTGCTTCAATGGTGACAGCTGTGGTTAATGATGTTGTTCTTGCAGTAGTTTCAACTGCAGTCATTGATGTAGATGCTGCATTGGATTCCCCGGTTGTCCTTGCTGGTTTTACAGCTGTATTTACTGCTGTGTCTATGTTGATGTGGCTGTTTTCATCCTGCTCTTTTGATAGTTGTGGTCACTGTAGCAGTTACTTCAATTGACACATCCACTGCTGCAGCTATGGTCACTAAATTTAGGGCAGCTGTGGTTACGACTGTGAAGATTGTTTTTGTGGTTCGCCCTTCCAGGGTGGCAGCAAAGCACAGTTTTAGTTTCTCCTGTTGATGCATCTGTGTTTGCTGTGGTCCCGGCTGTGAGTGCAGATGTGGAAGCTGCTGTGGACCCTTCTGTGGTTTACAGTGGAGGTTGCTGCTACGTCCCTGCCATAGTGGCAGTTGTTGTCAAGGTTCTAGGAGCTTCTGTGCCGGTAGCTGTTGTGGTCTCTGCAGGGATAAAGATGGTTTTCACTGCAGATGTTCCTACCTTGGCAGCAGCTGCAGTCTACAGTTACAAGTGTTAGCTTCAGGTATCCCTGCCATGGTGGCCGCTGTGGTTGAAGATGTCACTGCTACGGTCTTTGATGTGCTTGCAGCTATTGCCGCAGCTGTTGTTGCTACTGTGGTGGCTTCGATTGCATCTGTAGGGCTCCTTGTTGTTGCTGTGGTAGAAGCGATTTCCACTGCTGTGATGTAGGCGGGGTGGTAAAGTAGCAGCTGTGGTCCCTTCTGTGGTGGAATCTTTGATTGTAGCTAGGCCTGGGCGGAAAATTCCGTTCCGTTTGCAGAATTTGCGGAATTTCGCATTCCGCGGAGAATGCAAAATTGCCCAAAATTCTGCATTCCGCAACTTTGCAAAATGTTTGCTTGTTCGCGTTCTCAAATGCGGGTTCGCGAGATATTTCCCCCCGAGCACGCAAACTGCGATTGCGAACAGTAAAAAAGCAACGCGAACTTTGTGTGTTCGCGGAGATTTTTTACAGTTTCGCAGAGATTTACGTAATGCGATTACGCAAATTCCGCCCACCCCTAGCGGTGAATCCAATCACCAGCGCAGTTGTTGTTCCAATCAACGTGTGAATTGTGTGCACCGCTGCAGCCTCCCCTTGCTTGAACTGTGGTCCATGCTATAGTCACTGCGCTGGGCCTTCCAATGACGGCAGTCCAGCTTGGAGCTGTTGTTGCAGCAGGAATAGGCAGACCAAAGAGTGCGGGTTTAAAAGCCATTAAAAAAAAAAGATTGTTTATCTAGGGAACTGCTCATACTAATTCACAGCGTTCACACTGACAGGCCCTTAAGAAGGCCAAACACACTCCTTACAGTGAAAAATCTCGAGGGTACATAGCCTTCGCAGATACTTTTAGAACCAACAAAAGATTTTATAGAGGACATTAGCAGGAGCATGCTGCCATAGAAGAGTGGGGTGTGATACTGGCGGAGGCAGGGTTACAGAAACCAGTCTATGACAGGGAATGGACATGTGAAGGGGTTTAACCTCACTGATGCACTCCCAGCATATATGCAAGCGGTGAGAGTTTGCACCTGTGCCAAGTCAGCTCCTTGCTTGTGTAACTGTGAACATTGCCCCGTCTGTGCAGGCGCACCGTGTTAAGGGGGTGAATGAAGGTATAAATCAAGACAATGCCTCCAATGTTTAATTCAGGCCCAGGAATGCAGAATCCACAGGAAACGATTTAGACATAAGACCTCATCCTTGAAAGGTGGGTGCTCGACAGCTGAACCATACTAGCCAATCCTACCAATGAAGGTAGCAGGCCTGGCTGCCCCTTTCGCAGTCGTCCTACTGGCTACTGATTTAGCCCTGTCTTCCTGTGGCTGTTGAAGGCTGGGACGGTTGCAATAAATAGCTTCCAAAGTGAAGGACAGTGGCATAAGAGGAAAGCAATTTCTTTGGACAGTGAAGGCTGCCTGGGACGGAAAGCAGCCCTTACAGCAAACTTGCTGCAATGTGTGATCAGCCAAGGAGAGCCCGTGACTAGGGAGACGACTGGCACTGTCTGACATGTGATAGATCTGTGGCTGGCTAGTGCTATGCCGAAGAATCATTCCGATGCACGAGGGCTGTGTAGGGAGCCCCGGGGCATCCTGCAGCAGACAGGAGAATCTTTACTGCGACAGAACGCGAGGACTTCCCTCTGCAGAGCAGCCGAGGAGACGCGCCGTCCTGTTTCCACCTGGCCATGCAAACCCCAGAAATATAGCCTCAGGTCACACGGCTCAAAGTCCGTAAATAAAGAGGTTCGACTTTCTAAAGGCATGGCATGTTTTAGATTCTAGATCACAGTGTTTCTTCCACGTGATAATCATTGGACAATTTTGCAACATTGCACGGACAAAGACGTTGTTTCAGTCCAAGAGAGTACAAGTATCCGAGCCCCTCTGCGGCTGCCCTCTTCCCACTCTCGCACCTACATCACGGGTACTGGAAACATATGCCCAGCGGCCACAAAGTATGGTCTGTGGTGTGACCGAGGGACGCACTGTGGGAGTAGGGGGTCCTTGGTGGGTCAGGGATTTTGCAAGGAGGCCGATTTTTTCTTTGTATAAAACGGGCAAGCATTTATTTACAGGTTACCTAAAGTTACGCGGTGCAGGGCACCACCGTTTACTTCTTTTAACGTGCAAATAAATGCGTGATCGTTTATTTAACACCTTTTCTGAATATTAGTGCTGTGCTCAGCAAGCACTGAGCAGCTCGTGCTATTATTCACCAGGGGCCGCATCGCTGTAAAGGTCAAAAGGGCCACAAGCCCCCGGGCCGTACTTTGAGTATCACTGACCCACATCGAAGAAAGACATAAACCATGCGCCCCTGGCGTGATCCCGGGTGACCTGGAAAAGGCTTGTCGGCCTGCGAAACAATTTAGGAAATAATGTTTATCGAATTGTTTAACTACCACAGTACCCGAATTCGTACCCCCACCCAAAAAAAGACCTTGATGTATTTAATCAAGTAATTTATTTATCGTTCGGAAAATGTTTCCGCAGTGGACCCTTTTGGTTTATTTAAGCATGAGGTATTTTGCAGCACATTTTATTCGAGTGGTACCAGTAATGCCGCAGCTTGGAACCGTAGACACGTCATCACACCCACCTACATGTTAAATTAAAAACACCCGCGAACCCTTCTGCGCGCGCCCTGCTCTGAGAGTCAGTGCCACCCGTCCGGACCAAGGCGCGACCTGATGTGCCTTCCGCTACCGGAAGTACATTTCTGTGACGTCCCTGCTGGTAAAAAGGTCGTAGGATTTCACCTCCTGTTATGTCATCAATTTGCGAAATCCTATTTTCAGATCTGAAAAAACTCTACCCGTTTTTGCCCACCGAATATCGGCAAGAATGCTGAACGCAAAATGAGAAACAAATATTTATTTATATTATATTTATTTAATTACAGTGAACAATGCCTCGCATTTTTTAAGAGCGAAGGTAAACCCAAGAGTTCATTTTGTGGTTTTAAATATCACTTTCCAAAAATGGAGAGGGGATTTGGAATAACGCACGGTAAAACGAGGTGTGTCAATATATTCCTGGAGTACAGGGGAGTATATCGTATTTACCCGGATCTAGGGAGAAAACAGAGCGGGGCTCGGTAAAAAGAGGACGGGTTCTTGGAATAAAAACGGGTTCATTCGCCCTCAATCAAGAGAAGTCAGCTGGAGAGCACTCGACCCTGTCCCCACCAATCACTCCGCCGCTGCGCGGAGCCCGACGCAATCAATTAAAAGCCCGCGCTTTCTGTCAGGCGGCCGCGCTCGGCTGCGCTTCTGAGCCCAGACGTTTCTGCTTCCTGTTCATCAATTCTTCACCCTGCTGCACTGATATCTGAGGGATAAGTACATTTATCTCGCGGGGTTTTTCAGGACTCCGACGTGCCCGCTACTGTATTCATCACCTACGCGCAAATACGCACAGCTGAGCTGCCGCATGGCCGGCACCACTGTCCCACGCTTTGGAAACGTCTGTAAGCTATTGATAGTGACCCCACGGCCCACAGCGAGCAAAAATAGGAGTAAAATACACACAACTTACCCGCAAGGTACTTTCCCTTGACGTATAGATGCCTAGAAACCTCCCACAAGCAACATTTGGGGAAAGCACATATAATGAAAAAACACCATGTATCCTACATGTTCAAAAATTAGTTGCACAAGTTTGCCCCTTTATGTGCGCAAGATATTGTGTTTGCCCTTTATTTTTTTGCACAACTGCAGCCGCATTTCTGTGATATATACCCCTATATGCGCACATCATGGCCTCTGATGACTAGTGCACACGTGCAATGTACATTTTCCATCAGGCATACATGTTCTTTAGGGTGCTCCTAACTGAGAATTTTGTACGAATTTAAATAAGTGATTTACAAGCGGGTATAAAAGACGCGGCGTTCTACAGTGTTCTGGCACATTTTACAGCACATAAGCAACCCAGATATGCGCCTTGAATGTTATTTTTTTTATTTATTATAAACATTTCTAAAGCATAAAGGGTGTATTGGTCCTGGGGGACACATGCAGGCAAATCAAGGAGGAACTAACTGGCAGAGAGAATACGATTTTTTTTTTTAAACATGAGAAGAATTGGAGTGGAAGGAGGCAGAGGGGGAGAGTATTCAACTTTTTGGAATCTCCCACCTCCAAGATCAATATAGACCCCTCCCAGTGGGGGCGCTCCCAATCTAAAGACTTTCGGAATTTAAGGTATCAGTGGAATGTCAGTTCAGCTCACCTGCAATTATGAAGAGGATGTCAGTCCAACAGATACAAATTAAAGTCAACAAGTGATAGAAAAGAGTCTCTATCTGAGACAGCTTCCTTGCAGATGGCTCTGGGAAATGTCATGGGGGACTGGGGCGTGCTCATGCTGATTGTACGGTGGCACATCATGGCTGGTCGATTTGGAGGTGTGGTCTCACCTAAGGGATAGACACACACCATGGATGAAAGGACAGGATATCCCTGGGCTGGCTAGACTTGGACATGTCATGGCCGGTGAGGCAGAGCATGCCTTGGGTGATGGAATCAGTGTCCCGTATTACTACAGTGCACATCACGTGTGAACAGACTTGGGTAGGTCATTCTTGATTGACTAGGGCATGCTGGGAGGAAACGGTCCATCATGGCTTCCATATCTGAGGCACTTCTTGGCTGTTACCAATGGCACAGTTCACGTTGAAAGGGATTGGCGTTCATAGCTGATGGGGCTGGTTTAGGCCATGGCTGGCTAATGTGGGTGCTCTTTGGCACTTTTGATGGGTGCGAATGCTTCCTGGCATGGCTACAGGAGTGCAGTATGGATTGGCTGAGCAGATGTATACAGGTACTTCATGGCTGGTAAGACTTGGAAATTATGGGTGATGGAACAGAGGCGTGTAATCAAAAGCCAAAGGGGAATGAATCACACATCCTGTTCTTACCAGGGTCCAGGGTTCTTATACGGTGAAGACCCTCGTTCACATTAAGCATACGGTGCAGTATATCTTGATTCTCCGCTCTCTTCTTTAAGTGAGTATCATCATCATCATTGGGTCTTTTATTACTTGAGTGCTCGGGTTTCCCAGTGGTCTCCTTATCCTCCACCAGGGGGTAGACCGGCTGGTTTTGCGACAGTTGTGTTAAGTAAGTGCAAGGGTGTGTTGTGAAGAGTGAGGTTAAAATTGCCTCATGCCCTCAGTTAAATCTTTCATTTACCAAGGATAGGGCAAGGTTCAAAAGGTGAATTGGTGGTGCTGTAGGAAAAAGTGTCAATGTCCCACTGCACCTGATAGTAGGTCTTAATAGGTCATGTCATAAAACCAGACTGGGTGGAGCACTGAAATACACCTCATAGCAAAGAGATGGAGGGCTTTGGAGTACTGTTAATGTATGGAGGTGTGGTGAGTACGTATGTACACTTCAGCATAGAATCGCACAGAGTTCTGATGCACACTACAGAGTGAAAGCATGAAGGGATGTATAGTAGTGATGTGCGCGCTATGAGACTTCAATGCGCTATGCAGATGCTGGAGGTAGGCAAGTCACTTCTGTTCAAGGACTCCCTAATCACACTACCACATGCATCTTTTTAACTCAACCAACATTACACAGCCTTCTTCTATGGGTGTCCAAGATAGATCCAGGAAGGTCAGAGAGCTCACATCCGATACAATGAATGTAGTGTAACTCATATACATAGTTGTCGGATATCTTTCTAGTCTGACTCAGATCTGGCTCTCTGGGCCCTACGATTGACTCAATTGTTTCAATGTTCACTAGGTCTGAAGGAGAAGAAATGTCTATGTTTCACTGCTTTCAATTTTCCGGCTCTTTCTTTGCATTCTGGGACTTGTTTTCCCTCTTTTATCATGAAATAAACAGGGCTTTAAATCCCGGATTGTAAAAATAAAAAAAAAACTACCTGGCATGGGCGAGCTACCACCAACCACATAAAACTTGGAAACTTGAAAGCTTTATTACATAAATGCTGGTATGACACTGTGAGGCAGTCTTGGATGTTAGCCCTGTATGTAGTAAGAATACAATAAAATAGAAGAGGTCATGTACGGAACAGTCGGTCATTAGTTTTGTTCAACCCAATACCACCTTCAGGAAAAGTGTACGACATTTAATGCCATGATATATTGTCCTCATAAATAAACGCCCTTCGCCTCCCAATTGTGTGAGCAAAGCTTGCCTATTATGAGTGATATGTATGTGCACGTCACAGCAAACTCCTCTTCTTAACTCTGTTTGTAGTTCAGAGTAGTGGCCCTCAAAAAAGGCGTTAGCCCTTAAAGAAAAGTTATTTGCCTTTGAAAACTGCAAAAAGTGTGCGGGGTCCTCCCATGCGGGGATCACTGGTCAATGAGGCCTTGGCAGGGCACTGGTTAATGTATGTGGGACATAAGGAGGAGGTGTTCTCAGCGTGGCTGTTCTCAGGGCCGGCGCTAGGTATGGGTAGCTGCCCAGGGCCTCGCACTCAGCCCACCAGCATGGGGCCAAGCACTGGTGATGTGTCCTGATGTGTCCGGTTGTTTCCCTGGCGATCTATTTCAAAGAAAGGTGTCACCTTGCAATTAAGGTCCTTCGGAGGGCCCCCCCTCCCCGGGCCTCTCAGGGATGGTGTCTGGAGACGCTCCCTCAATTGCAAGGAGCCCCATTCACAGACACTGTGGGAGGCCCATTATCCAGCATTTTTTGCGCCCCCACAGTTTTAACTTTTAGCCCACAAGCAATTCTCACACCTATCAACTTAAGGTGAGAGAAATGCTTGTGGGCTGAAAGTGAAAACTGTGGGGGGGGGGGTAAAATGCTGGACAATGGGCCTCCCACAGTGTCTGTGAATGGTCTCCTTGCAAGGGGCCACTTATCTACATTAGAGGGGCCTCGCACATTCCATGGCTGTTCTCCGTTGGAATATGTCGCCAGACCACCACTGGCCCGTGGCTCAGTGCCATGGTCGGTTTAGGACCTGTCCTTCAAGTCTGACCCAGATACACCCCCTGCCCTTAGTCTCCACTCTAGACTGCAGGCTGAGGCGGCCTGGGCCTAAAGTGTGTGCAAAAGGGCAGCATCGACTACAGGTCAGTCAGAGGTAGGTGGGGGGCCCTTTCTGTTCCCCAAACCCATTCCTTCAGAGTCCTACCCTCAGTGTTTGTTCAGCTACTGATGTTCAAGGTCACTGCAGTGTGTGAGATGTTTCCCGCCATCTCTGGCCATAATTCGCGTACTGCGGCGTAGGGTGTGTGTGGGGGGGGGGGGGGACGTCACGAGCCCCCAGCCGCCTACTGCGGCTCCTGCTGCAGCGCACGTCCCTGCTGCAGTGCATTCCACAGACAGGCCACGCCTCCGCCCACCTCCGCCGCGTGAGCGCGCATCCTCTGCGCGGGGCTGCAGTTTATCACTCTGACGCGCTGTGGCGCCTCCGCCTCACTTATCTGGCACAGATGCGGTTAACAATGCAGGCGCACTGCAGCAATGCGCCAGAGTGCGGGGCGGGCACGCGCTCACTCACTCCCCCCAACTCTCTGCCAGCCGCTGACCTTTAGCATCTCCTCGTGGATCCCGTGGTGGCTGTAGGAGCAGAAGTAGGCGCCGTCCTCATCTTCACGCAGGGCCGCCACC
Source organism: Lissotriton helveticus (assembly GCF_964261635.1). Classification (NCBI taxonomy): domain Eukaryota; kingdom Metazoa; phylum Chordata; class Amphibia; order Caudata; family Salamandridae; genus Lissotriton; species Lissotriton helveticus. Next base: position 355,412,275 of record NC_136062.1, read on the forward strand.
GCGCCGGCGGAGGACGCGCTGCTCCCGACATCTGCGTTCATCACAAAGTCCTGCGCAAAGTGTCTGTAATCAATTGGAAACATACCCTTGAGACAAAGTTAGTGAACTGTGAAAAGAGAATAAAGGAGGGAAGCAAGGGGGGGGGGTGAGGGATGGGGGCAGACAGAGGCGAGACTGCAGCAAAACCACTCCAGCAAAGAAGGCTGAGGCGCCCTCTGCTGGCGACACATAATGAGACAGGCCATGCACGTAATTATTGCGTTACAAACATAACAAAACAATAGACAACCTCGTTGCCCACTTCGCTTATAGCGCTTAATAGGGATAATGTATCTTTTCAGAGCGCTCCAATATACTATCAAACAAGGGCACAACCGTCATCAGAATTCATTTTAGGGGGAATGGTACAAGTCCAGTTACAGTTTTGCGATTTTACACCAATCAATTTAGCCTGCAAAACACTTATCACTCTTAATGGCCAAGTCACTGTCTTATATGTCCAAATTACAGAATGTCTGCTCAGCTCAGTGCGGTGTGCGAGGGGGAAGGCAGAAGCGCGGGGTCACAGAATGGGCGGGGATGGGGCGTGGCCCAAAGTGGGCCTGAGTTTCTGTGGGTGAGCAGGGCGGGGTCCGGGAGGGAGATGCTCAAGGGAGATGCGCACAGGGTTTAAAGTGGAAATATATATATATATATATATATATATCGCGAACTCGACTCGAAGGTATTGGAGCGCTGTAGAGGAGCACTCGCTCCTTACACAGTTACGTTACACAAGGACACATTCGTTCTTGTTAGGCACAGGCAGATTAAGTGATTCGCCCAGAATCACAGGATGTTGAGTCAATGCCTAGACTCGAACCTGGTTCCCCAGCGCCAAAGACGCCAGCTCTGGTCGTTACGCCACACCCTGGACACGTGGCCATCTCTGAATGTGCCTACTTCAGTATAATGCTAGCCACTGGTTAATCTTGCCATTATTTTCATATTGTCTGCATCCATTGCATGATGAAGCAGACTCTTGGCATCATGTTGGCTCTGGTACAATAGTGGTAATCACGACCACTCAGTGGGCAGCTGTCCAGTATATGCTGCCAATACCTGATATGGTTAGGCTGGGGTACACTGCTGGCATCCTAGGCACGAGGGTGGACACTCCTAATATAACACTGGCCCTGGCATGATGGAGGTAATTTTTTACAAACTGTGTTCAGCCATGGCATGGCACTAGTGTAATGGTGGTAATGATTGGCAGATGTGGGCATCCGTTCTACCAGACAGTGATACATGACCATGCAATGCGGAACATCTCCATGTGTGGTATACATTAGTACTTCATGAAAACGGCAAATTGATGTTTAGACACAAAAAGTGGATTTACTAAAATGAGACTCTAGTATTTCTTGGCAAATTAACAGTTTTATGTAAGGTTTGCAGACAGGGTCCTCTTCAAAATATGCTGAAGTCCCGTCCGCTGTACTCTGTGCCTCGCCTATATGCACTATGGTAGATATGACGTCACCCGCCACAATTTCAATGGAAGCACCCTGTCCGACAAATCGAAAAAAAGGCTCAGAAGGTTTTATCTTGGAGAGGAAACTCTTGCGTTAGGCAATGTCGTTTTGTAGAATAGAAATACTCTTGTGCAATAGCAAAATTAATGTATTGTCATCTACTGAAAAGGGTATGTTTGATTGCAGTGCTTCCAAATAAATATTTTACGGTAATATTATGGTGCAAAACTGTACACATGAGATTGTCTTCTAATACGTGTGTAACCCGTATGCTGCCCGCACATCTAAAGTCTCCATACATTGACCTATAACATGCAGCGTGCGCCTGAGCTGATGAAAGGAGACTCTGGGGAAGGGAAGGCGGAGGCCTCAGCCTTGGAGCAGGCTTTGCTCCAGGCGAGTAGGCCCCACCCCAGCGCCTCTACTCGGGGTTAAAAACCCCAAAGTGGCTTCTGATAAGGACTTCCACTTTGACAGCCAGATCCACCGGGTCTGGCCATGTTGCCCTCTTCTACTCCTGCTCTAAATCTTGTTTTTATCCCGGAGCAGTGGAGTGCATAAGTGATTCTTTGCTTCCTAGTCGTGACTCGTGACAGTACTCTGCATTTACGGCTATCTGAAACCAGATTCAAAAGCAGCGACGCGGTGGTGGCTGCTTTGTGGCCTTTGGTACATGTGGTCAGGGGTCAGACACGGGGTGCCTACTGCACGCGCTCTCAATAAAGCAGTGGATTTATTTCAGAGTGCTCTTGCTGGTGAATCAGGCCTGCTATACGACGGAATACACCTTCCTGGCCGTGCTGCCCTGTGGTAGCAAATGCACCCCTCGGCCCGTGTCCAGTTCACTTGTTCAGCTCCGAATCGGGTCCTTTAAACGCACAAGATGCAGCACTTGTCGAGTCCCGCGGTGGGGACTGAGCATCCTCTGTCCTTGCAGTCATCATCCATCCTCCAATCACAGACTCTCTGGGAAAGGACTGAAGACTCTGTTGTGTTCTATATTCTCTTGCCTCACTCCCACTGAATATCGTTAGTTCCCTGCCTGGCTGTATTTGTAGTTTTCGAGCACCATGATACACTTATGGTAACAGTCGGCTTAAAAAATATATCTATCTATGCTGTGTTGTCCGAAATTATGAAACTGAACAAAAACAAAGCTCGTTATGATACATAATGTCATTAAGTCTAGTAGGAATCAAAAGTTTCCTGTAGTGATGTGCTGCACTCAGCCATATGTATTTCAAGTGTCAGTCCCACACAACAACACCCTTTCTATGGATTCCTAACCGATTTCCCTAAATTAGTAGTCAGAGTTGGAATCCCTCATGACCCTGAGAGTGTAATTGTCTGATTGTGATACAACTCACCCATTCAAGGACGTGTTGGGCCAAGTGTGGCACAGAAGATATTGTGCCCAAAACAGTTACAACAACAACAGCTATTCCTGCAGGTTCACATCTACATTTCCTTTTAACAAGGAAGGTAACTGAGTTTCAGTTTTGATTGAAGACTATTAATTGTTGCTACAGAACGACCTTGACCAGAGCGCTGCATCCACATAGCTCTGAACCATGGCCAGCACCCCATGAAATGCGCTTTGTGTCACGCAGTGTTGATGCAGTTCTGGTCTACTATGGGGTCTGAAAGCACCGACTCGTAGCTTTTGTTTCAGCTCCTCCTGTGCCTGATGCATGCTATGGTGAGTAACTGCAACATACATTTGTTAATCACAAACAGTGTGGCTGTAAATGTAATTTTTCACCGATACATATAAAGTATGTCTTACGAATTGTCATTGTTGCCAATTTCATATTTGGCGTCATAAATGAAGTTACATCACTCGTTTATACCAAAAGAAATTTAAAAGAGAAAAGGCACAAGTCAGGCCAGTTGGTCAGCCTAAATGTATCAGAAAAAAATCTTGATCGATTAGCTTGCTTGTGTGCCCTGTTATGTGGACGGGTAACTATGGGAGGGCAAGAATGAGTCAATGTAAGTATCGATGAGTGAGTGCATGTTTGGATGAATTAGTGAGTGAGTGTCTGCGGATGAGATTCTCATGGGCGAGTAATCTGAATGGCTGTGTGAGTGGATGGATGGATATATGAATGAATGAGAGATCATTGAACAAATACATGGCAGGATACATGGGAAGGAACAAACATTAGCAGTGGTGGTCTCAGGAAGCACTACTGTAAACTCTGTAAGGAAGGTATCACTTGTTAGCTAGAGCTGCAAGACAGAAACAAACCTGAAACAAGTCCCACCCTTGAAAGCAGGATGGCCATCTAAAAGAATAACCATAAAAGTAATTTCTTCCCAAATGCACATTAAAAAGAATACAGATTTGGAATAATGCCATCAACATGATTCCAAGGTTGAACTAGACAATATAAATTCCCCGGTGTTGTTAAAAGATGCGTGGAGGCATAGGCCACGGATTCCTTCCAGCCTCCATGAACATAAAGGAGGCAGTAAGGGAAGGCCCTTTGCAACTGAGCTGCTTCCGTCCCTCAAAGAACAGCTATTGTACGGGCAATGCCAATGCAAGCTTTCAACCCTCACCCAGTGGCCTGCAGTGCCTGCAATGACTCCCTCACAGAACAGCTACTGCACGGGCAATGCCAATGCAAGCCTTCAACCCTCACCCAGTGACCTGCACTGCCTGCAATGACTCCCTCACAGAACAGCTACTGCACGGGCAATGCCAATGCAAGCCTTCAACACTCACCCAGTGACCTGCAGTGCCTGCAATGACTCCCTCACAGAACAGCTACTGCACGGGCAATGCCAATGCAAGCTTTCAATCCTCACCCAGTGACCTGCACTGCCTGCAATGACTCCCTCACAGAACAGCTACTGCACGGGCAATGCCAATGCAAGCTTTCAATCCTCACCCAGTGACCTGCACTGCCTGCAATGACTCCCTCACAGAACAGCTACTGCACGGGCAATGCCAATGCAAGCCTTCAACCCTCACCCAGTGACCTGCAGTGCCTGCAATGACTCCCTCAAAGAACAGCTACTGCACGGGCAATGCCAATGCAAGCTTTCAATCCTCACCCAGTGACCTGGAGGGCCTGCAATGACTCCCTCACAGAACAGCTATTGCACGGGCAATGCCAATGCAAGCTTTCAATCCTCACCCAGTGGCCTGCAGTGCCTGAAATGACTCCCTCAAAGAACAGCTACTGCACGGGCAATGCCAATGCAAGCTTTCAATCCTCACCCAGTGACCTGCACTGCCTGCAATGACTCCCTCACAGAACAGCTACTGCACGGGCAATGCCAATGCAAGCCTTCAACCCTCACCCAGTGACCTGCAGTGCCTGCAATGACTCCCTCACAGAACAGCTACTGCACGGGCAATGCCAATGCAAGCTTTCAATCCTCACCCAGTGACCTGCAGTGCCTGCAATGACTCCCTCACAGAACAGCTACTGCACGGGCAATGCCAATGCAAGCTTTCAATCCTCACCCAGTGACTTACACTGCCTACAAGAGGTCAAAAAAACATATTTTATATTCAAATGTGTCTATGGGAAGTAGGTAGAGTTCCACACATACCGATGTGACCCCTTTACGCAGAGAATAAGTTACACCATACTTGCTATCACTTTGATTGACCAGCTTTAGTTATGAATGTGGGTGAAATTATCATTCAAAAAGCACATAGAGCAGAATCCTCCCATTTATTCAGGCCACGTGAGGGGCGGATTTTGTTTGTCATCAATCAAAATTCACTTGGCAGGTGAACTGTGATGAAATGGGGAATTTGGTGCGTGAGCATGGAACAATAATTCGGGTTCAGGCAGCAGGCACCTCCCCGGAGAGCACAGTGGTCCAGGGAGGTCAGACTGCCTCCGGCTACTCTGATGCAGACCTGCCTACACACACTGAGCCACCCATGCCGAGAGCAGGTTTCCAGCTCCTTGTATGGAAGCTCTGGCCGTCCGATGGTCATCATGGTCTCTATAAGCTCCGCAGGATGTTGTCTGCAGGCTCAGCAGCACTGCCACTTGTTTGGGTGTGGTAAATTAGGAGGGGCTACTCTGGTAGTATAGGTCACTAATCTCACCCCTCTCCTTACCATTTCCCGCCCCCTCCAGGGTTGGCCAGGTGGTGATGGGTTCAAAGCTCCGCCTCCACTCCAGACCCTGCCCCTTCAAAGCCTTGCCCCCTCCTCTCGTATGGGAAAACTATTTTCAAGGTTAGCAGGTCTAATTTCTGCATTGAAATCACGTTCCTTATTATTTGGAAGTGTCTTTTGTCTGTTCTTTGTATCTGCTTTGCCACCAATCAGAGTGGTTTGGACAACTTCAAGTATAGCCTGCGAGTAATGGAAAGCCAGTGTGTCGTACCAGTCATTAACTACTCTACCACCTCGATTGATAATGTTTACAAGTTGCATGCATGTGTACTAACGTCATTATTTTTAAACCCTCTCCATGCTGACACTACCGCACCGCCCCCACCCTAAAAAAAAGAACTAGAAAAGTCAGTCCTCATGTTTTGGAGTACTTCATTCTCTTCCTGACTCTGCTTTTATGGGAAAGCAATGGAATGTAGCTACTTCTGAGAGGTACCGAGATGTGCAAATCTCAAACGGTAAGCTTATGGTCAATTCAACATCAGTTTGTGGACAGCATTACCACCTGCTTTTGCTGAAATTGTCTTCTGTAGGGGCCTGCACAAGAAAATCCAGAGGAGTGTCATACATCCCCATACTTCAGACAAAACAAAAAGAACATTTTGGAAACCATTAACTAGTATTTAGGTTACCAAGACTTTCTTCGCTTAATATAAGACTACTAGCATTTCCTAGCGAAGCTCCATTCCTTTTAAAGCTGCAGTATAGGCAGGGCCACTGGATAAATGTGTTGTATGGCCACAAGATAGTCGATTTAACTCACTTCCCACATATTCCTCACACTGCTGCGCAAAATGCAGATTTCAACAAAAATGGAAAAATGGAACAAAAATATACAAAAGGAACAAAAATATATTTTTAGCTTATCAATAAGAAATGCTGCACATTGTTAGAAATTTGGGTTGATGGCAGACTGATATGAGCCCTGGTCAAGCAGCAACCACAACTCTAGTCAGGGTAAGGCAGTCAACTCCTAAATCAACCTGTGCCCACCGTCTGGTAGCTTGGCACAGAGCAGTCAGGCTTAACTTTACAGGCTGTGTGTAAAGTGTTTGTGCAACACTTCAAATAGGAAAACAGTGAAAACAGTGCATAAAAAGAGTCCACACCAGGTTGAAAAAACAGCTCTGATTTGAACCCTTTGGCTGCGGCGTAAATTCTCCCACTGTGCGGGGAAATTTGACACGTGCGCAGATCGGACCGCCCCCGGCCATCCGACGCACACGCCCACCAAGACCAAAACAACAAAAATCAAATTAGTAGAACTGCAGATATTGAATTTCAGAATTTTAAAGTGAAATAGCATCAAGAAGCAAAAGGCACAATTTGGGATATCTGGTAGTGTTGGACCAGGACAAAGTCACTAGTTCAGGTCGACTGCGATGTAGCGAGGGCGGGCTACAGGAACCCAGTTAGGCCTGCTGAACAAAGTACCTTGATTCCGGGTTGCGGAGCGTTGCATGGATCCGTGTTAAAGATGCAGTGCGCAGCAGAGGTAATGCGTTGGTTCCGAGATGCGACAAGGATGCGGTGCAAAGTCCTGATGCGCCGCCATCGAGGATCCTGTCAACGGGGCTTGTGATGCGAAGTCTGTTGTAGCGGATGCGAGGCGAAGCAGAGACAATGAGTCGGAGTTTCGTGGTCGTCGAGGTTGCCGCCGATGAGTGATGTGGGGCTTACGCAGGATAAAGCATCACAGACTAGCGGTTCTAAAGACGATATGTCAGTCTCAAGATGCGGGAGTTGGTGGCGATAGGAGTCCTTGCGACGGGTCCAATCCACACAGCAGCCACGATGCGTCGGTTCTGCTCAGGGATGCGCTGCTCAATCGAGGTGATGTGTTGGTTCGCCCAGGGTTGCCTCACTCAGCAGAGAATATGAGTAAGTTCCGCTGGCAAGCACCTTAGGTCCATTTTAAAGGTTCCAGGACTTGGGACACCACTTGGAAGAGTAGACTCCCTACTGGCAGTGTCCAGGTGCAGAAGCAGGATGACTGGAAATATTTTATGTTCCTGAGACTTAAGATCAGGAGCATATTCAACTAGCCTGGGAGTCACTCTGGGTTCTGGGGTCAAGTGATGCAGGTCCAGTCATTCTCACCCAGGCAGAGAGAAGCAGGCAGCGGTCAGCACAGCAAAGAGGAGTCCAACAGAGAGCAGTCCATCGGAGTGGCAGTTCTTCAGCAGCACAGTAGTCCTTCTTTCTGACAGAGTATCGATAGGTCCAGAAGTGTACTGAAGTGGCAGTGTCTGAGGTCTAGTACTTATACCCAGTGCAGCCTTTGAAGTGGGAGTGGTTCAAAAAAGGTCTTTAAAGTGCACAGAGGCCCTGCCCTTCCTGCCATTGCTCCAGACTCAGGACGGGAGGGGAGGGGTAATGCAGCCCTTTGTGTGGGGACAGGACAGAGCCTATTCAGGTGTAAGTGAGGCCAGGCCCAGTTCCCCTCCCATCCTCCCCAGTGTGGAAAAGTAAATTTTGCCATGTTATATGTGCCTACGTGTTCCCCATCTTATGTTATATGTGCATGATCGATATGCATGTATTCCCCTCTGATCGATTAAAGACGCAATTATAGTTGTGTCCATCTCTAGTATGCCAGTTTCCAGTCCTCGTGAAAGCAACGAATATTAGACCTATGTAAACCTACGTTGCCACATTTTACAGTGTGCACGTTAATTCATTGAATTGTCCCCGTTTCTAGGCCTCAAAAGGGCCCGGACACCAGATTCAGCTCCTGTCTTCTGAACCCTCTCCGAGGAGCGATACAGCCCCCACCTGCATCCCTGACCCTTCGCTTACTTCATGCCTCGCAGTGCCCGGCCCGGCCTGGCTCTGCCTCCCAGTCTGCCAAGAGTATGTTATGTTTCTAGTTATCAGTCCAGCCCTCCTTCTCTGCATTCCTAAGCTACTGAATCGCATCAATAGTTCCCGTCATAGTCTAGCCTTTATGTCTCCATGTAAGAGAAATACTGTATTAATATTCATAGAATATTCCTAGCACACACAATACATGTAGAATTATGCATGCACCAGTCTTAATGTCTGTTAGCCTTTGCCCTGATAACTTTTGGATTCTATCAACATGTACTCTAAACACCAGATACCAGATATGCCTGGGTACATGTCGCTCTGACACTCCAGACTTTGGTCTCCTCTTCTAGCGCAGAAGTCATAGCCCCCAGTTTTCCCTGGTAACACGTCATTGCCCATTTGCGCGCACCACTAGGTTAGAGGTCCCAGCTGCTCAGGTAGCCCCCTCCATGTCTCCGCCCCGTTAATGACATATTCTGTTACGCTTGCATCACATGTCTATGTATACGCCCTGTACACGCCTTCTTGTTACTTCATTTAGTCCTTATCTTTCGCGACTGCTACGAAACCACGCCTACTGCTACGCCTACTGTATTGAATGTAATGTATTTGTTTAACTATAAATATTGTGCACTGTTATTAAAAGCTAGCCAATTCCCAGATCCTGCCCCCGGCAGCTGCCATCCTATTCCCGTACAGGCTGTCCTGTTCCTGTCCTTTATGCCTGATTAAAAGCCTGTAAACTCCAGCTACCTCGAATCGTGACTCTTATTTATTGAGCTATCTGTTTATATGAGTATCCTGAAAAATAGATCCGGTAATAAATTATTTATATACCACATAATGGCGCCCGAACAGGGACATGCCCTTTCCCCACGTGCCGGAGAAGCCACGCAGGCCCCCTGATCCTCTGCAGCCGTGACGGAACCATACCGTGCACGTGCAGATATTTCTGCTTCAAGTATCCCTCAGGCCCACGGAGGAGACGGAGGTTGCGGTCCAGCATCCAGACGAGGCGGTGGAGGAACGCGGCGAGTCCCGACCAGAGCCCAAGCCGAGAGTCCAAGGTCCGAGGTATCCGGAGGCCCACCTGTAACTGAAGTCCGAAGTTCGTAGTCCGTCGTCGTAGCAGTCCAGTCCAGTCCGAGGCCTTCCGTTCTTGCTGCCCGGTGAGTACCGTTGCTGGGGTAGTATCTAGACAGGGTCAATTAATTTGTCTCTGGTCCGTGGGTTTGGGTACACAGATCCAACACGAAGTGTTCACCTAGGTGGATGCGGGTCCTGACGTGTCTCTTTATGGGACCGGTAAGTTTCGTACTGTTTTAGCAGTGCATCTAGTTATTCTAGTAAGTTCTGTTCTCGAGAAATTCATGTGTTCTGTTCTCAGTATACCAGGTAATATTCTGTTCGAACTGTTATTCTAAATGTTATTCCATGTGTTTTCAATGTCGTGGTATGAGTGATTCGTTTTTCAGTTATTATTGTGTTTATCGTGTATTGTATTGTGTCCAGACTCCAGCCTAAGTTATGCCTCTGTTCTCGAAATTACGTCAGCTAAAAACTAGAAAAGGTCTGCTTGAGGAAGCAGTTCCTGTCCCGCCTAGGGACAGTCCAGGTCATTTTATGTATCATAAACATGGCATAAGTGCCATATTATATCTAGACTTATGGGTGGAGTACACCAAGGAATTAGAAGAGAAATATAGATGGCCTGTATCAGGTACGTGGGATGCCGAGTGCATCATGCGAGTAGAAGAAGTATTATGGAAAAAGAAATCTAGACAGTCCCAGAAAGATGCCATCGAGTTATGGCGCAAAGAATCTCATAGAAGAACCGAAAAAGAAATCAGAAAGACAGAATTAAGTAGGGAATCCTCAGAACGAGCCCAAGAAAGGGAACTAATCGAAATAGGTGAACGAGTTAAAGCCGAACAGTCAGACAGACAGAGAAATTCCCTTATTAAGGGTATGTATCCTCTTCTTGCCGAGGGCTTGCCGAAAGCAACCCCGGAAGCACCATGTAATTTTCCGCCGCCATTAGTTCCGATTAAGCTGCGTCACAAACCGACCGCAGCTGATATTTTTCTCTCGTCCTATTTGGACGACACAGTCCCAGAATATGCAAATCCTGTTCCGCCAGCTCCCGTAAATAATGTAATTCCTGTTCCTCCAGCCACCGGGGCACCCGTTGCAGCACCTGTTACGGTACCCCCGGTCCAGCCTACAGTACATGTACCCGCTACATCAGTCACTCTGCCAGCCCGTACGATACCCGTCGACGATTCCAGTTTAGGAGCCGCGGGGGGGGGAAGTCCTCCTTGTACCCCGCCGCAACACAGACGTGTGACATTAATCGAGTTACATGAACGTGCGTTACAGCGTACGCCCAAACCCCAGTCCGTTGCAGATATCAAGCGAGCCCTTACCGAATGCCGTTATGATCCAGTCCCAGGCGATAATGATATGGTTATATATTCATTGCGTGTAAGACGGGTGACCGAGTACTTGGACACCCTACCGAATATGAAAGAAGACCTAGACAGAATATATCGTTTCATCCGTACAGGAGTAGATCCAGAAAGTATTGGCGAAGCCATGTCTCAAAGGAAAGCCGAGACTCAGCTCATGCTATTAAAGTTTCTAATTAATTGTTTAATAAGGGAACAAGATTATCCAACTAAAGATCCGACCGAAATGAAAGTCCTGACAAGGTGGAGTGACCATATAGCCGAGGGAAGACACAAGACACTAAGTAGTATAGAGAGTATGTACAAGAAAATTCGTAAGGAAATAATAAAGTTACACGAGAAACGCAAAGCAGCACAAGTGTCCGAGAAAGAAGACGACTCTTCTACTGAAGAGGTAGACGACGAGAATCCCACCAGAATAGCGTATGTAGGTAGAACTAGACTTCCCGACCGACATTCACGCCTAGAACACAAGAAAGTTTTTCCTCTTCCAGCACCAGAACAAGGTTCTCTTGAACAAGTATTTCAAGCTACCGATCACATTCTGAAATCACGAATCGGTTATAGTACCATGCATGAACAAGAACTAGCCCGATCAGCAGTCCGATGGACAACTGATTCTACCACTTTTCCAGACGAAATAGTGGCACAAATGTTTCTGAGACTGCCCCCAGCCGAGCAGCGACTGGTGGGTATGTATATGGTCCAGCACCTCATTACACTGTATGAGGGTCAACATTCTGATCCAGGCCCGTTACATGATTTTCTGAACGAGTTACTCCAGTATAGATGGAGAGGTTTAGGTACCGATTTAATTAGTATCATTCTAGAACAGCGCCACAAATATAGAACGTTTTTGAATCCGCATTTTGTTCACGTCTCACCTCCAGAAAGTAAACCATTTTACATAGATAGACAGCATCCGTTACGAGAAGTACATCCAGTTAGAGGAACGGGTGTTGAAATGCAACGAGTATTTGTTTACACCCCTATCACAAAGATGGAACTCTTAGAGATGAAGAAGTTAATTCCCTGTCACGACAAAGATCCAGCAGGGTTCCATCGAGAATTAAAAGACATGCTCCGTATGGGAGAATACACGTATCCTGACATCATTAAGATGCTAAAAGTCCTGTTGCCCGCAGGGGTATATGAAAAACTCAAGGAAAAAGAATGGGAGGTGGGAGAGAAAAAGATTGATTGGACAGCTCTAGAAGCTGCAGATAAAATACGAGTACCAGGTACCGGTCTTGGGGCTAAAGTTAAAGAATTGCCCGAGTTATTGATTCAGGTTTTGCCAAGGTTACTAGCCACGAAAAAGGAAGATTGGGATGCAATCTCAGCATGTAAACAGAAACAGGATGAAGACACTAGTGATTTTTATTCTAGATTTGAGAAATGTTTTATTATTAACAGTGGTCTGAAGACAAGTAGCGAGTCATACCCTCATCTTTTTGTTACTAAACTAGTCGAGAATTCAAGTCCACAAGTTAAAAATCGAGTTTTGAAAGTCGAAAGTACCTGGCAAGCTAATACCCCGTCACAAATGCTCCAGATGCTCCAGTATCACCAGAATAGAATCAGGGAAGAGCAAGAACACGAAAGGAGACGTATGAAAGACACAAAAATGAAAGTATTAGTTGCACAATCTATTCCACAAGACAGTCAGAAGAGGGGTCCGAATCAAGCCAGTCATCCTGCAGCTCCCGTTAAAGGGACATGCAATTACTGTAAACAGCCAGGTCATTTTATAAACGAGTGTGCAGTTCTGAAACACAACATAGCTACTGGTAAGACTAAAGAAAGACCACGTCCGCCTAGACAAGAACAAGTACCACAGACTTCTCAGTCGCCACAGAATGCACAACAGACAGTTCCAGCACCGCAGCCTATCGCTGCAACACAGCATGTTACACAGCAAATGTACCAGTATGCTCAGTCAGAGTATCCAGAGTATCAACAGTATTCATGAAACAGCCTAGAGAGGGAGGTAGGCTTGCCTCTCATCGAGATACCTGTAGATCAAGAGGGTCCCTATGTACACAGTCAAGTATTAGGGAAAGACAGAAAGTTTTTGATTGATACAGGGGCAAGTAGGACTACTATCAGTCATGACGAGGTTCCAGGGGCTCCGCTCTCAGGCTCTAAAAATGTTTCCCTTGGATTTTCAGGAAAGCCGATTGTTAATGAAATTTCAAAACCAGTTTCCCTAGAAGTTGGTCCATTGTCCCGAACTACTGATTTGTTACTTACGAAATCGTGTCCAGAAAATTTGTTAGGCATTAAAACTCTGAAAGAATTAGGTGCAGTTATTTGCTGCTCCCCAGAAGGAGTCCGATTGTTTTTGCGTGACTTTAAAGGTCACTATGTATTACGTGATTTTGATCCAAGATTACTGAATGTACCGCAGCATTTATGGGCGCAAGGTCCAACTGATGTAGGTTGTATGAACATCACACCCCATCGTGTGACTCTCAAACAAGGTATAGTTTTGCCACGAATCAGACAGTACAGATTGCCACCCGAGGCTGTAGCAGCCTTATCCAAAATTATTGACGAGCTTATTGCTCAAGGAGTGGTTGTAGAAACTGACTCCAATGTATGTAATTCTCCTATCATTCCGGTCCTGAAACGTACTGATCCAAATGCACCTCCAGTATATCGATTAGTGATTGACCTTCGAGAGCTTAATAAATGTATCATACCCCAGTATCCAGTAGTCCCAGATATTTCATCCCTATTGACAGCTATTGATTCTGAAGCTACATTTTTCACTGTTATCGACCTCAAGAATGCATTTTTCAGTGTCCCCATTCATCCAGACAGCCAGTACCTTTTTGGTTTTTGTTTAAATGGAAGGAGCTATAAATTTACACGAGCTCCTCAAGGTTTCACAGAAAGTCCTAGTATTTACAGTCAAGCACTTAAGAGACAGCTAGACAATATTCACATGCCAACTGACACTGCCCTGCTCCAGTATGTCGATGATCTACTGATCACAGCCCGTTCCGAACGTGACTGCGAGCGTGCGTCACTCACGGTTCTGTATTTTCTGGCCGAGCAGGGGCACAAGGTGTCCCCTTCCAAATTACAATTCTGTGTCCAGCAAGTGATCTACTTAGGCCACTTACTGTCCAAGTGGGGTAGGCAGTTGACACCAGACCGTATCCAGTTAATAGCGAGTCTTCCACAGCCCAAGACACAGAAGGAGGTACGAGCTTTTATTGGCCTTACTTCTTATTGCAGACAATGGATTCCTCAGTATGCATTTCTAGCCAAGCCACTGATACAGTTAACAACACAAGAGGCAGCCGTATCGACTGTCCTCCCTTGGACCCAGGAACATACATTTGTTTTTAATGAATTAAAGAAAGCCTTATGCCAAGCACCTGTTCTAGCTACACCGAACTACAGTAAGCCTTTTACACTTTTTGTCACAGAACGTGATGGTACTGCATTATCTGTTCTCACCCAAGATCAAGCAGGACAGTACAAGCCCTGTGCTTATTTTTCGAGCACATTAGATCCAGTAGCCCAGGCTCTGCCTGCGTGCCTCAAGTCAGTTGCAGCCACAGCTCTAGCAATCAGACAAAGTGATTCCATAGTATTAGGACATTCCCTGACAGTACAAGTTCCACATTCCGTGGAAGTTCTTTTAAACCGAACACAGACTCAGCACTTGACAATTGCACGTTTAACAGGTTATGAACTGACACTGTTCCAGCCACATATAGAAATCAGACGCTGCAACATTCTAAATCCTGCTACACTGTTACCGTCAGTTACTTCAAATCCTGCCACACATGACTGTGTGGAAGTTGTTAACACTATGACTAAGCCAAGACAAGACCTGACAGACATTGCATTACCTAACCCCGACCTGACACTTTATGTGGATGGTTCATGTATGAGAACAAGTACAGGAGAACTAGTAGCCGCGTATGCAGTGACTACTGAAACTGAAGTTATTGAAACACACCGTATTGACACCCTGTCTGCTCAAGCAGCAGAGCTAGTCGCTCTGACCCAAGCCTGCATACGTGCCAAGAACCTGAAAGTAAACATATATACAGATTCACGTTACGCATTCGGAGTCGTACACGACTTTGGAGTACTCTGGCAGGAGAGAGGTTTGGAACCAAAATTCAGCATGGTCTCCTCATTCAAGCTCTGTTAGATGCAATACATTTACCGACAGCTATCGCTATCATGAAGTGCAAAGCACATACGAAAGTTACTGACATCATTTCCCAAGGTAACGATCAAGCAGATCGAACAGCCAAGCTTACAGCTCAGACTCCAGATATTCCAGTTAACACGACACAGACATTCACTCCAGATCCGACTACTTGTATGACAGTCAAGGACCCTACACAAGATGTCATAGACATACAGTTACATGCTACTCCCGAAGAAATCAAGAAATGGTCCGAACAAGGAGGGGTCCAGACAGATCAAGGATGGGTGACGAAGGGAAAAGCCACATGGTTTCTCCCCGACTCTATGGTTCAAGTCATTATTAATAGCGCACATAGTCCAGCACATCTAGGAGAAAAAGCTATGTTAGACAGTATTCAGAACCTTTGGTTCAACAAGCACTTACGAGCTGCAGCCAAGCAGAAAGTCCGTACCTGTATGATATGTTGTCAGTTCAATCCAGGTAAAAGTGTCCCGGTGGAACAAGGTGGATTCCAACCTCCTGACCACCCTTTTGAAGTCCTCCAGATGGATTATATTCAGATGGAGCGATGTCAAGGTTTCAAGTATATTCTTGTAGTTGTATGCGCTTTGTCCAGGTGGACAGAAGCATATCCAGTTCCAGATTACACAGCTACGACCACTGCCAGGCAGTTGGTTCGTGAATTCTTTCCTCGCTATGGACTCTCTAGGGTCGTGTATTCTGATAACGGCCAGCCATTCTCATCTGAACTTATGAAACATATTTCCCTTCTGTTAGGGTACCAGTGGAAGTTCCATTGTGTGCGCCATCCAGAAGCAGCCGGTCTCGTAGAGAGACATAATCAGACCCTGAAAATACGTATTGCCAAGATATGTAAAGAGAAAGGTGTAGACTGGCTAGTTGCCCTGCCAGTTGCCCTATTTTATATGCGGATGGTTGCACATTCCAGATCAGGTCTGTCCCCTTATGAGGTCGTATTCGGCCGCCCCCCAAACATGTGGGGTACACCTAGACCCCGCAGTATTACAGATGTTTCCAGTAATATGCTGACAGATTACCTAGCTTCCTTGATGTCTGCCCTACACTCTTGTCGTTCACAGGTTGCCGCCGCATTTCCAGACAACACCGAGGTGAAACCACACGAAGTCATTCCAGGAAACCTCGTGCTAGTACGGAACTTTGATCGTTCAAGTCCACTGGAGCCCCGTTGGAAGGAGCCCCGGATGGTATTACTTACAACAAGGACTGCAGTCAAGTTAGAAGGCCGCAAGGGATGGGTCCACCTGTCCCACGTCAAAAAATTCCATGGAATTCGTGAAAAGACATTTTCAAAGGACTGTTCCATTTCTAAAGACTGCCTAAAACCAGACTCTGAACTTGATTCTGAACATAAAGTTCCTCTGTTAGAGAAAACTCCGCAACAGGAGTATAAATTGAAGCTCCGGTCTAGTAAAATAAGTCAGCCAGTTTAATTGTCTAAGTCCCTCTCGGGTGAAACGGTTAGACAGGTATCTGACATGTATGAGATAGACCCCCATAGTGAGAGAGTTAGTCAAAACTCTATAAGATGTATCGTTTTTCTAAGTTTCTTATTGTTTCTAAGTTTAATGGTTACCTGCACAAGTTATGCATTACATTTATGTTTTCCAAGTTCACATGTAAATAAGTTTTCTAATGCTACAGTAGAGCACACATTTAGTGATCTGCCTCCTCACGAGCTATCCTATCGTCTTGCTATGCGTAATAACACATTCATTAGAATGTTACATTATTCACACCAGACCAGCAATGCTACTAATTGTTGGGTGTGTGGTCGACTCCCCCCTTTCCAGACACCGAAGGGAGTTCTGCCACTCTTTCCTTATCCGTTTTCACATAATGGTTCGTGTGGAGCATGGTCCACGTTAACGTCATCCTCCAATGATATGTCCCTTCTGAACAGAACATGTTTTCCAGACAAGCAAGGTCTCTCCCATAGAACAGGGTTAGATCTAGAAAATGAAGTATATGATTTGGGTAATTATTCTTCGAATTTCATGGTCCTGAATGTTCAGTCCGATACTACTCCAGATTTACCTGCTATTTCAGTACTACCAGTCAAAGGCGAATTATGTGTCCGAAAGAATGGTTCCGCACATGTAGGACATAGTGATTGTACTACTATTGTCAAGTATAGTGACAGTGGGAAATCTATTTTCAAAGCTTCACGTCATTCTTATTTTGTTTGTGGTCAGACCGCATATGTTCGTCTGCCCCTCGATTGGGATGGAACATGTTATATTGCCTTCCTACTGCCACCAGTTTTTCTAGCCCCATCTGATTATCACAGAAACACACATCTAGTACACGTCAGACCTAGAAGGGAGATCGAGTCCCCAATTGTCGATCAAACTGAAACTACTCTAGAACAGTATCAAGATTTTAATAAAGGTTTCTTCTTCTTTATAGGACCTGTCCAGAATAGTAAGTTAATCCGTAGGTTAACCAGAACCCTTGAAGCAGTAGTGAATGAGACTACTTCTGCTCTAGGTAACTTAACTGAAGAGCAATCTGCTATGAGATTTGTCGTGCTCCAAAATCGTCTCGTTCTTGACGTCATACTGGCCGATAGAGGAGGAGCATGTAGAGTCATCGGATCTAGTTGCTGCATTTTCATTCCTAATAACGCGCCGTCTGTTTATTCAGCTATAACCAGACTTCATAAAATTGCCCATCAGTTACACCAGAATCCAGGCACCTGGACCTGGTCCGGTTGGCTCTGGAGTATCATATCTGCCTGGGGATGGAAAGTATTGTCATTCCTAGGTATTGCAGTAATGATCATATTCAGTTGCTGCCTCTGTATACAATGTGGCCCTGCGATTTGCGGCATGTGCGCTACCTCTTGTATTCCTAGTCCTAAGTCCCGTTCCAAGACAATTCGAGATGAGCAAATGATGCTATATGAAATGATAGATGGTATCATGAATATTGATGTTTCCTGATGGAAACGTAGGGCACAAGGAGGGAATGTGGAAAAGTAAATTTTGCCATGTTATATGTGCCTACGTGTTCCCCATCTTATGTTATATGTGCATGATCGATATGCATGTATTCCCCTCTGATCGATTAAAGACGCAATTATAGTTGTGTCCATCTCTAGTATGCCAGGTTCCAGTCCTCGTGAAAGCAACGAATATTAGACCTATGTAAACCTACGTTGCCACATTTTACAGTGTGCACGTTAATTCATTGAATTGTCCCCGTTTCTAGGCCTCAAAAGGGCCCGGACACCAGATTCAGCTCCTGTCTTCTGAACCCTCTCCGAGGAGCGATACAGCCCCCACCTGCATCCCTGACCCTTCGCTTACTTCATGCCTCGCAGTGCCCGGCCCGGCCTGGCTCTGCCTCCCAGTCTGCCAAGAGTATGTTATGTTTCTAGTTAGCAGTCCAGCCCTCCTTCTCTGCATTCCTAAGCTACTGAATCGCATCAATAGTTCCCGTCATAGTCTAGCCTTTATGTCTCCATGTAAGAGAAATACTGTATTAATATTCATAGAATATTCCTAGCACACACAATACATGTAGAATTATGCATGCACCAGTCTTAATGTCTGTTAGCCTTTGCCCTGATAACTTTTGGATTCTATCAACATGTACTCTAAACACCAGATACCAGATATGCCTGGGTACATGTCGCTCTGACACTCCAGACTTTGGTCTCCTCTTCTAGCGCAGAAGTCATAGCCCCCAGTTTTCCCTGGTAACACGTCATTGCCCATTTGCGCGCACCACTAGGTTAGAGGTCCCAGCTGCTCAGGTAGCCCCCTCCATGTCTCCGCCCCGTTAATGACATATTCTGTTACGCTTGCATCACATGTCTATGTATACGCCCTGTACACGCCTTCTTGTTACTTCATTTAGTCCTTATCTTTCGCGACTGCTACGAAACCACGCCTACTGCTACGCCTACTGTATTGAATGTAATGTATTTGTTTAACTATAAATATTGTGCACTGTTATTAAAAGCTAGCCAATTCCCAGATCCTGCCCCCGGCAGCTGCCATCCTATTCCCGTACAGGCTGTTCTGTTCCTGTCCTTTATGCCTGATTAAAAGCCTGTAAACTCCAGCTACCTCGAATCTTGACTCTTATTTATTGAGCTATCTGTTTATATGAGTATCCTGAAAAATAGATCCGGTAATAAATTATTTATATACCACACCAGGGTGGCGCTATAAGATAGTGATAGCCCATGAAGTCACACCTAAGCTCCCTTTGTGTGTCGCTGTCTGGAGGGAATACACAAGCCCAGCTGTCACCCAAGGCAAACAGGAAATTCTGTTTAGGGGAGAGAGCACAAGCACTTTAGCACTGATTAGCAGTGGTAAAGTGCTCAGAATCCTAATACCAGCAAACACAAACTCACAAAAAGGGAAGAGGAAGGCAAAAAGTTTGGGTGTGATTTTTCAGGGAGGTGGGTGGATTGGGGTGGGGGGTCGCCCCCCATATAAAGTATTTTCTGGTAAATTGATGGGTACTGGTAATTTTAGTCGGTATGGTGAGGTACCTGTTGGATTTCACCAGGAATATTGTGGTTTCTTTCACTTAGGACCCCTACCTATTCGCATTCCTCTCCCTTTCAACTGCCCCTTAAGCCCCTCTCATGCACCCTGCTTGTAGTAAAATGTATTATAATATTATTTGATTGTTGGAACATCTGAAGCTCTCCCCTCCTAATCTTACTGACCAAGCTATGCCCCTGGGATGAACCTGCAAAAAGGGCCATTTCCAACAGCAACCTAGTACGATTACAGAGGTACGGTCGGAGTAGCTCGAAAGAGCGGAATTGTAAATCACCACAGACTGATTTGGAGACAACAAGATTCTGGTTAACAAAGCAAAGGCCATGAGAAGGCAAATATGTTGTTAGCACCCACAAAAGCAAAGTATGGGCTAGATTATTTATAGCTTCAAAACCAGAATCTGCAGTTTTTTAAAGTTGCCCTGCCTTTTTTACACTGAACACCAGCCAATTAGATGTTGGTAGCTGTATGGAGGTGAGTGCTTATGAACGTCATGAAAAGGTTTTAACAGGTAAGTTGACCAATTTGGCTTTCTCAGTACTCATTCCCACTATTGGACAAGCAATGAGTTGCTTTAGTAACCCATCTTGCTCAGAACGAACAGGCAGAGTAGTGTTTTGTCAGCACGAAAGGGGATGTCAAGAAAGATTCTGCAGATATTAAGTAGTTGGTATCTGGCAGCGCCGGCTGTGCAAGAGATGTAGGATTCCCGGGTTACAGCTGAAACTCACACCAAGGTTTCTGCCTGAAGATGTAGGCATGAGAGTATCAAGGGGATCATGGGAACTCGTAGATTTGTGGATTCTGATTCCACAAAAAAAGTACAAGTCTGTCCTGAAGTATTTCAGAGTGAGTGAACAGATAACCATTGAATGATGAGTGCCTGTCAGGCAGACAAACCTTGCATTCGAGCTCAAGAATGAATACTGGAAGGGAGAACATTTGTGTCATCAGTTCAGAGATGATGGCAGAAGGCAAACAACCCGATTAGGTCACCTATGGATGTGGTGCACAGGAAGTAAAACCGAGTACCCTGAACTGAAGCTGGCCACCTTTCAACTACTGATTGCTGTATTCAGGTATTTAACAGGTACAAATGAGGTGAAACCTTTATCCAGACAGTATTCATCTTGCCAGATGATGGACTGGGGAATGACTTTTATGAGCAGTATCAATAACTACTCTATATTTTTAAGTGTAATCTAAACAGGGTGGCAATAATGACTGCCAGGAGGTTTGCTTCTTTATTTGAACGAATTCATGCTACACCAGAGTTATTTCAAAAGCGCACTCAGAGTACAGGACAATACCAAACATGTTACTTCTCTCGCCAAAGTCCTATATCTGGATTTTTGCAGGGCCTCTTTCTAAGGCCCTCATTTAATAATACACGCATGCTGTTCCGCAAGGCAGTTTCTTAGTAGAAAGAGCAGTTTGTAGAGGCCCATATAGTGGGAGCAAAACCAATTCAAAAATCAACTTTGGTACGAGAACAAGCTGCACACCAGTAATTACATGTAGTGTGCACCAGTGATTACAATAAGAGTGCGCACACACGCTTGATTTCTTTGCAAAGCACTGAGAAGCCTCTTCACTCATTTTAGGCTACAACAGATACAAAAGCGCGAATATTACACTGTGTTGCAGAGTAAACATTCCTCACTCTAATAAGCAAAGAGTTTATTGTAGCTGAGGAGCACCGGTGGTCACTTCTCCCTCCAGAGCGTCCTCCACAACATCCCTTCCAAATGAACCAATGCATTCCAATTTCCACCAACATTCCATGTAACTAGGCAACACAACACATCCGCTCTCTCAACATTGAATATGCAAATTAATAATGAACAAAATAACAATCATTTCCAAAGAACCAGACGATAATTATACTACGGTACATAACGGAATATTATTCACAAGGCATGCATAGGCTATCTGGACAACGACCACAAACTTATTATAAACAATGTAGTCTTTTAACCACCCAGGACCTCCTTCCTGCTCCTATTTGAATTGTGGTCAGAGGGAGGCCATCTACCTCCATGAGATCTACACTGGGAGTAGCAGCAGCAGCTTCATCCAAAGTTATTGATGTGCTCACTGTGATTGGCCTGTTCACCAGATCACCTTGTACCACACCTTCATCAACAATAGTCTCATCAACAATAGTTGCATCCACTACAGCTCTCTCCGTTGCACTCCCCTGCACACCTAGCACACTTGCCCTAGGTACCTTTCCAAACAGAATTATTCACAGGAACTTCGCCCTGAAGCCAGTCAAAATCCTCTTCCAAGTACCTTCTACTCCTTCCCTGCAACCAACCTTCTTTCCAACTGCAATCCTGTAAAGATTCCACACCTTCTCCTTCCTCAATTTCACTGCATTGTGTAGCAGCTCCAACACCTCTTCTGGGTCACAGAACATACTCTCTCCCTTGCAAATCAATCCAGGTTTCTTTACACACACCCAGTCTCCCACTTCAATTCGTACAGGCCTCACACCATGTTTAGTAGCAATGAAGTCCCTACTCTTATCATGCTATCTTCAACCACACACAACTCTACCCCAGTGGAAAACAGCAATCCCAGATTTTACTTTGATCTAGGTTTCCTCTCTCTCATGATCACAAATGGAGGCAAAACAGTCACATCATTCATTTCACTCTATACACTCAAACAATTTTCCCAATCTGGACAATCCAATCCACATTGTTCCTCCTAGATAACTGGATAGGGCCTTTCAATACACGGTTGAATCTCTCAACCATACCGTTACCACTTGGATTATATACGTCTTTTCAAAGTACATTTTGTCCTTGTGAGAGAAACTGAACACAATTGTCACTCACAATTGATACTGGAATACCCTCAAATGAGAATATATTTTCCAAAAACTCAAAAACGGAATCTGTATCAGCTTTCCCAAACACTTTGGCCAATAGCCATCTTGAAAACAAATCCATCAAAACAATTAAACACTTTTGTGAAATACCCACTGGCACCAGAATATCAATTCTAACCACCTCCTACGGATTCCTAAGGAAGAAACCTTCATTTATGGGTGGACGTAAAGTACATAAACATTTATCTGCAGTTAAGTCAGCAAGGCAATCTCTTACTATCCTTTCCGCTGCTAAATCTGCCCAAGGCCACACATTTTTTTTTAAACAGATTTTGTTCTGACAGTACTCGAATGCCCGTCGTTGGCACAACTCCACAATCATGTTGCGTAACCCTTCTGGAGGAATAATCTTGAATAACCGAACATTTATTTATTTATTTATACCATTTATAGAGCGCACTAATACCAACCGGTGTCCTGGCGCTAAAGTGGTAGCTCCCTGGGATTGTACTCTCGGATCTAACTCGAGAAAAGCCAGGTTTTCAGACTTTTTCGGAATGCCAAAAGGTTGGCGCTCTGCTTCAAGACTAAAGGAAGAGCATTCCAGGCCAGCGCTGCCCCTCTCACAAAGCTTCGGCCCCCCCAACGCACCTTCCTAATGCGGGCGATCTTGATCAGCCCCAGGTTCGCTGATCTTAGTTGTCTTACCGGCGTGTACCATTGGAAGAGCTGTTGGAGGAATTTTGGGCCTGTTCCGTGGAGCGCTTTGTAAACAATGCATAGGGCCTTAAACCTGATCCGCTTCCGCACCGGTAGCCAATGCAACTTAATCAGCTCCCAGGAAACGGGGGCGAATTTCGGCAGGCCAAGAATAAGACGGGCCGCCGCATTTTGCAGTATCTGCAGCTTATTGAGCAGCCCCTGGTGGGCCTCAAGTAGTAGACTGTTACAGTAATCGAGGCGGGAAAGCACTAAGGCTGACACCACCGTCTTTCTACTTCCTGCTGGTAGGAAGGGAAGGATTTTTCTGATAATTTTCAGGGACCAATGAATGGAAGATGAAAGCGCATTCACTTGGGATTTGTAGGAGAGTTGGTCATCAATAATAATTCCTAAGTTCTTCACCTTTATCGCGGGGGAGGGGGGTACCCATATCTTCCGGCCACCAATCCGGGGTCCAAAGATTGGTTTTCTTCCCAAAAAGTAGCACCTCTGTTTTGGAGGAATTCAATTTCAAGCAGCTTTTTCCCATCCAAATGCTGACTACGTATGAGCGGATTTTGCGTATTGGCAATCCGCGGATCTGCGGATTTGCGGATTGCGACAATACGCAAAATCCGCGGATCCTAGCGTATTTTTTTTTGCGTGTTCGCACGGGTTTCTGCAAGTTCGCGAGGGTTTTATTGTACAAAACGCTCGCGAACGTGCAGAAACCCGTGCGAACACAATGTGCCTACTCATGGCCAAACGGACGGGGCTTCCATGAGAGTGCACATGCCTCTTGTGTGTATAAAAAGGTCAGAGGCCGATCAATCAATCAATCAATCAGGTCATTTGTAGAGCGCACTACTCACCCGTAGGGTCTCAAGGCGCTGGGAGGGGGGGGGGGGGTGCCGCTACTGCTCGAACAGCCAAGTCTTGAGCTTCTTCCTGAAGGAGAGGTGGTCTTGGGTCAGGCGCAGATTGGTCGGAAGTGAGTTCCAGGTCTTGGCGGCCAGGTAGGAGAAGGATCTTCCTCCTGTTGTCGCTCTTCGGATGCGGGGGACGGCGGCGAGGGCGTGGTTGGTTGATCTGAGGAGGCGCTTGGGAGTGTAGAAGTTGATCCGGTTGTTGAGGTAGCTCGGGCCTTGGTCGTGTAGGGCTTTGTGCGCGTGGGTGAGGAGCCGGAAGGTGATTCTCTTGTTGACCGGGAGCCAGTGCAGATCTCTCAGGTGTCCGGAGATGTGGCTGCGACGGGGGATGTCGAGGATGAGTCTCGCCGAGGCGTTCTGGATCCGCTGGAGTCTCTTCTGGAGTTTGGCGGTGGTTCCGGCGTAGAGGGCGTTGCCGTAGTCCAGTCGGCTGGTGACGAGGGCCTGGGTGACCGTCTTCCTCGTCTCGGTGGGGATCCACCGGAAGATCTTACGTAGCATGCGCAGGATGTTGAAGCATGACGAGGAGACGGCGTTGACTTGTCTGGTCATGGAGAGGGAGGAGTCCAGTATGAAGCCCAGGTTGCGTGCGTGGTCCGTCGGTTTGGGTGCGGTGCCCAGGGCGGGGGGCCACCAGGAGTCGTCCCATGCGGAGGGCGTGGAGCCCAGGATGAGGACCTCCGTCTTGTCTGAGTTCAGTTTCAGGCGGCTGGTCGTCATCCATTCGGCTACGTCTCTCATCCCTTCGTGCAGGTTGGCTCTGGCGGTGTCGGGGTCGTTGGTCAGGGAGAGGATCAGCTGGGTGTCGTCGGCGTAGGAGATGATGTTCAGGTTGTGTTTGCGTACGATGGCCGCGAGGGGGCTCATGTAGACGTTGAAGAGGGTGGGGCTCAGTGAGGATCCTTGAGGGACGCCGCAGATGACTTTGGTGGCCTCTGACTTGTACGGTGGTAGGCGGAGAGCAGCAGATGAAGATACAGAGACTCCTGGTCACAGGAACAGCACAGGGATTGTGCTGCACATGCCTCTTGTGTGTATAAAAGGTCAGAGGCCGATCAGAGCAGCAGATGAAGATACAGAGACTCCAGGTCACAGGAACAGCACAGGGATTGTGCTCGTGAAAGTCAAGGATGCAAAGGCCTCTATCCAGCATCACAGCTGACTTTCGACGGTAGATGTGGTAAAGAAGGCACATTGCCCAGCCTCGACGACGCTCTCGATTGTTTCTGGGCTGATGAATGAGTCACTGCATTTGAGCTTCAACTAGTTCCAGCGACCATGTGTGTGTTTACAATGGCGCCAGCAAGCTGCCAGCGCCGTTGTAAAATAGTTACAAAGTTATCTTGCACAGGAAGCACTTAGATAAAATAAAGCAGCACCTGCTTCGTTTTATCTAGTGGTCCCTGTGCAAGCTAACTTTGTAACTAACGGCGCTGGCAGCTTGCTGGCGCCATTACATGAGTGGGTGGGGGTTCAACTTTTGCACCCGTTACATCCGCGGATTTTTTCGGATTTTGTGGAAAATACGTAAAATACACGGATTGCGTATTCACCAAAAATCCGAAAAATCCGCGGACGTAACGGATTTGCCGCCCATGCTTAATGCTGACTGCTTTCATACAGCCTTGAAACCTGGCAGCAACTCCTAGGTTTTTTCCCGGGAGCAATGATACCACAATCTGGGTATCATCGGCATACGATGTTAGCTCGAACCCATAGGATCGGATCACCGGGGCAAGAGAGGATACATAAAGGTTAAATAAGGTGGGAACATCATCCTTACACGTTAGAAGGGGCACATTCTCAATGACCGTCACTAACATTGATTGGAGTTTAGCCCTGAGCACATCAATGATGTGTCCTAAATTAGTGTCATTATTCTCTGCAGATTTACATTTGGGGTGGTATACTGTAAGCCCCTTTTTCTCCAACTTTCTAAAAACTTTCAATAACCTGGACTCATGTTCCTCTTTTTTTATGCCAAATACCTAAATGTCGTGCTGGAAAAACATGACTTTCTGTTCCGTGCTAAATAATTAAAACATGAGACGCTGAGAGACCACAGCAGGAGATGCCAGGCCGAATGGCATACACTTAAACTGGAAGCAGTTAAAGGACAGATGAATTACGTTAATTTTCTTTATTCAGGTGATAATGAAATCTGGTGGCATGCAGAGGAAAGATCTACTATGGAAAGCCATTTAACTATTTTTAGACACAAGACTATTTTGTTTATCTTTTGCAAATGAAATCTGTCTATAACAATATTGTTATTTAAATGGTGTAAACCCACGCATTATCGTATTTTTTCATTGCTTCATCTGACTACCACCAAGGGTGAAATCCAATCTGAAGCTTTGATCAGCTCAATGACTTGCACAGCCACCAACTTGTCCTGTCTTTTGACACCTCCTTTCTTACCAGCATAGGTATATTGCAAACTTTGTGCACCTTAAGTAATTCAAGCTCCTTAAGGATTATTCTGTGTTCAATTCCCTTAATTTTACTCACATTGTTACCACAGACAGTGATACGTTGTTTCAGCATCCTATTACCAACTGCTTTGGCTTCGTTCACCACTAAAACCTGCTCCTTACTATTGGGATATACGATGATATGCAACATTTTCTGGTTGAACTATCCCAACACTGGTGGACCTGTCTTGACCACATAACTTTCCTCTGGTCTCGCTATTTTTGAACCTGAAGATAAACCACCTGTAATTCAACATGTCAATTTGTTCCCCACTTTACCCTTCCAGGTATGTGTCAAGTTTCAACAAATGCTCACCCACGTTTTGAACAAACGATGACTTCCACAATTCCTTGTTAATGATGGTGTACAGCGATCAAGACTCCACAACATTTTTTACATCCACCCCACAAATATTTATCCAGCATTCAGGTTTGTTCCTGCAGGCAGGGCTACTAATGTTTAACACAAGGTTATTCCTAACATCCATTACTAGATTGTTATCTGAAGTATTACCATTCACCTAATAATCAGGTTCAAATCCACTACGTCCACACCACATTCACTTACACATTTGACCGTGTATTTTTTTGTTACATACTTTTGTAAATGCCCTAATATCCCATACTTACTACATTTTTGCTGGGCTGCAGGGCGATTTTTGCTATAAGCCAAGTGATCCTTGCTGTCACACCTGTAACATCTAGCTTGTTCCTACTCTTTTATTTTATCTTTGCCAATTTTAGAAGATCCTCTCCTATCCATGCGGATATTTACTTTCCCCACAACCACAGTTTCGTGTGTTTTCTTGTTTAAGAGCTACTGTGCAGCTACTCAGAAACTCCACTTTGCGTACGATGGCTAGAAAGTCTTCCAAAGCAGCATCACCACTGACCCAAAGCCTCTCCTGAACTGCCGGATTACAAGTGTGCATGACCACCTAATCTGTGATCAAGTCATCATGTAAATATCCAAATTTGCAATCCAACAGCAACTTTTTAAATAAAAAAAACTCAGAGACAATCTACTGATTCTAATTTAACCGGTTTGCTTTGAAAAATTCGTAATCTTGTGATTTCATATACTCCTTGGTGTAAAGTAATTATCTAGGTCTAATAATACCAGGCCTAAAACATTAATATCACCTGAAACATGTGCTCTAGTTATTTCGTTGTACACTTTTAACTCTAGTGGCCCCAGAGAGTTTAGCAAAATCCTTTTCTTCTGCTCCGGAGAAATGTTGCCTGACTCGTCTACTGTAGCAGTGTAATTTGAAAAATAAGCTTTCCATTCTTGCACCTTTAAGGTAGGCTCCAAACCAGATGGCCAAACTACCTGAGGTGGACTAATGTTAAAACGTTGTGTGCTCAGATTATAAAATAATGGATTTGCCCAGTGTCCACTCTTCACAGAGACTGACTAGCTCACATCCTTTCTTCACCATAAGCAACAGAGCACAACTTCCGTAAGTAGTGGTGATAACATAAATAGAGCAAAACAAACAAATGATGGATGGAATGTTGAATACTGTCAAACATTCACCCCCAGGCACACATCTGGATTATATTAATCATTTGTTTGATCACCATGCCACTCCAGTTCGGACCCAGCCGTATACAAATCAGTCTTGACCCTGCTCCACATGGGAACAGTCCAGCCTGAACTGCCAGGTCGGGTCCTCCCTGGACCGAAAAACAAGCATCCTGGGACCAATTTTGGGGTATAACCCCTCATCAGATAGGCTAGTTCGAATCTAGTGGCACAGTGAGCATGGGACCCACGTTCCCATTGGGAGCAAGGTCAAGACTGATTTGCATATGTCTGGGTCGAAACTGGAATGGCCTGGTGAGCAAAAAAAACGATGGATTGTACCGGGGGTGAATGTTTGATAGTGTTCAGCATTCCGTCCATCATCTTTTTGTGTTGATAACATATGTATAACCTTACCCAGAGTAACCAGCAGCACCTGAATAACTGCAACAATTTGAGTAAATTCCCAGGAAATGAACACACAGCTTGTAAATTTCTCGAATGCTTTAAAAATATTAGAAAACGCTTGTGAAATTAACCAAACGCTTAAAAAAATATCAAAAATGGCAGGGCCTCCTACTTTCCACTCAATCCAATATGGCCGACATACAAGGTCACACTGCGTGTCCCTACGTGATAATGTCACTTCCACACAGACACACCGGTATCTGCTCCCAGGCAGCCGAGTGAAGCTGCTGGAGCCACAGAGGCACCCTCGTGCTGATCTACAATGTTGAAGCAGTCGAAGTGGCAATTCCCACTGTGAAGCCGTGTGCAGAAAGCAACAGTTTCCGTGGCACTGAGGCTGTGCACTACAGCCAGTGCTAGCGCAGTTTAAGCGCCTGCACATAAGTTTGGAAGTCTGACCTTTACAAAAATAGCTTTGTATCGTTCTCGAATTGCCTCCAGGGGCGCAGTTAGCTTTTCATCCGATACTCGGTTGAGTCCTTATCTCACACTGTGTCAGAATGACACCAAATTTGCATTGACTCTTGCTCATCAGCTCTCGTCGACACTGTTGCACAACACTCTTCAATCCAGGTAGTAAGCAAAGGTTTTATTGTAGCTGAGGAGCACCGGTGGCCACTCATCCCTGCAGTGCGTCCTTCCTCCAACTGTCCCCACAACATCCCTCACAATAGAATCAATACATTTCGGCTTCCACCAACATTCCATATAACTAAGCAACACAACACATTGCCACAGAATACTCTGCATAATTTGCAGTTTCATGATGCCTAATTTAGTCAAACCAGCTGCATAATTCTGCCCTTTACAGACGCATAATTTCAGTGGACGCAGTTTAGACCTATTGATATATAAACATACAAGACACCTGTACCTGTAGTTCAATACTGTAGTTGGATGTACTCTTAAGCAATAATTCATATACAGCTCCAGATACCAAGAAAAGACACTAGTCGAATAATACATGTGCTAATGTTTTAACCACATATATAGAGTGTTTGTTTATCTGGTCGCATGGAAGCGCCTATACTGCTCGCAATATTTGCTTGTAACAAACACGTTCTTTAGCAGTCTATCCTACCAGAACAGGAAAACAACGACAGTTGACTAATGCGTGAAGAAAGGGAAGTTCTTGGGATTCAACATGGGGTCTAGAGCTCTCAGCAGTGTTAATAGTTCCTTGGCAATTGTCAGTACTATCTTCCGTAAACATAGCAGCAGGGGCTAGAATTGCTCAATTGATTAATGCACCCACTAAAGAAATCTTTTTAATCTAAAGGTACACATTTGAATACCTGCAAGGTTAATTCAAACAAAAGCACATGCTTTGGCAAAGCCAACGGGTCTGGAGAGTTGTATAGGTTGTATGTAGTCATTATAAGGAGGGCATTGTGACACACGACATGAGGGACTGGGCGCACAGACAGCTGCAGTGCCAGGGCCATGACAGGGGCACCGGACCCCCACAACCCCCCACAGAGACATAATCGGTGGCTCTTTGCCCGGAAACAGTAATATCGATGCCATATCGAGTATGGTGTCTTACGCTTGGCGGATGGCCACGTCCGTTGCAGACACTGCATAGCCACCTCGTGACACAACAAGCGTTTAACTTTTGTCGAAATTTGCTGCTGCGTTTTGCCAGCTTTCGCTGTTTCCACCAGGCACCACGTGGAGGTAGCAGCAATACCCAGCTTTTTTTTTTTTTTTTATGTTATGTTTTTTAACTTTTTCTTTTACTTTTTTACTTTTTGTGTTTTACTGTTTGCTATCTCTTCGATATTGTTTCCACTTTTCCATTTTCTTTCTTTCGTTATCTTACGACCTGTTTTTTTCATTTCTGCATACTTGCTGAATAGCAACATAGCGAGTCGGATTAAAACCATGGAAAACATCTTGCGTACTTCTTTATGAAAGGAAGTCAACTTTACGAGCCATCTGTGCTGCAAATTCCCTGATAAACTGTCCGTAATCCAGAGATCTAGTAATGTCATATTCAATTGATAACAGGGCCAAATGATTCAGTCTCTCTTGAGTCATTGATGTCCTCAAACAATTTTTTATCAATTTCAGTTTTGAAAAAGTTCTTTCCCCTGAAGCCACTGTAACTGGGATTGTCAACGCAATGCGTAAAGCCACTGCAAGATTTGGAACTGCAGTGTGCAGTTTGTTTTCATAAATGAATTGTAATGTTTCCAAAGCTGTTGCATTATTTGCCACCAAGGAGGAGAACATTCGAAGCTCGGTATGTAAATCTCCGGGATCAACATCTGAGTCAGAACTGTGCTTAAATCTGCACATCTTTTCATCAATTCATTATCGTTCATGCTAGCAATTTTCCCCCAGTCGTGAAGGAATCCAAAGAAATCATAGTGATGTTTCATCTGAGTGAACCTTTCAGTCATGGACATAATTGCTTGATCCATCAAGACGTTGAAGAACTCAATGCGATATTTCTCTTTTGGTTCTAAGATTCCCTCATCACGACTCTCGTATTGAAATGGTCTCCTAATCGTTCTTCTTCGCAAACTTGTAGATGCAGGAAAACTTATCTCATCTGAGCTCATCTCCAGTTCTTCCGCCAACTCCTTAGCTGAAACTTGTGCAGATGTCAAACCACTCTCCTTATAAGTTTCCAGAAACTGGACAGTCTTTTCAAGGCATTTCAATGCAATGTCAAGTTGCATATCCTTACTTTGCATGATTTTGCTAACAAGATTTATTTGCTGCAAAAGGTCATACCAAATCACCAGCGATACTAGAAATGCATAACTCCTTAATTGCTTAGCCAACCCGGCTGCCTCAGTTCTGGCCTTTGGGTCATTCGCTTCCTCTGATACTTCAACCACGGCATCATAAACGGCGGCCACTTGGAAACGGACAGCCTTGACGCTATCAATACTGCATTCCCATCGAGTTTCGGATATGGGCTTTACTGTCAGATCTTTAACATGCTTAATTAGTATTTGCCATCTCTGTGTTGAGGCAGAAAACAGTATGTAAATTTGATGCAAGATTCCAAAAAGAGTCACAGCGTGAGTGGATGATTTCGCCATATCACTAAGTACTAAATTCAAGCTATGGCAACCGCATGGAACATAGAACGCTCTTGGATTCATGTCAAGTAAACGTTTCTGAACACCACTCTTGCAGCCTCTCATATTTGCCCCATTATCATACCCTTGACCTCTGCAATTTTGAAACGGCAATTGCAATTCCTGCAGTTTTTGCAAACATGCTTCTGTGAGACCAGCAACTGTGCTGCTTTCAACAGGCAAGTATCCAACGAAAAATTCACTTATTTCGACTGGCATTGTTTCCACGTTCACAATTCGGAGGACCATCGTCATTTGCTCCTGATGACTTGCATCTGGTGTGCAATCCAAAATCACAGAAAAATATTTACTCTTGTGTATTTTTGCAACAATGTTGTCCAAAACTGAAGCTCCCATAAGATTAATGATTTCATTTTGAATATTCTTGTCCAAGTAATGGGCATGGATTTCAGCGCATTTAATTCTACGCACATGCTCTTGCATATATGGGTCATACTTGGCTAGCAGCTCAACAAGACCTAGAAAATTGCCATTGTTCTGTTTGAACAAAGTATCAGTTGTACCACGAAAAGCCAAACTTCGTTCTGTTAGAAAATGAACAATGGATATGATCCTTTCCAAGACCTTGCCCCAACAATCACTTTCCACTTGCAGTAACTTCTGCTGTTCTTTATCTATTGTCTGTCCTTGTTTTAACCTTCTTTCTAATTCAACCCAGGCACTGACGGCACGCATATGTTTTGAAGAGGATTCATGATCAGACAGACAACTGTGCATGTGTGCCCAGTCGTCATTTCCATTATTAGTAAAGTTGATCCCTGCGTCAGAAAACAATTTACAGCAAAAACAGAATACTGCATTATTTTTTTTTTAATAGACAAGCCAGCGCCTATCTATAATTTCACCATTCCTTAATTTCCGTGAGAACATGGTAACAGAAAAACAACGTTTACTTTTTGAGTGCTCATCACTTGGATACTTTGTTTTAGAATCTGGGTCTCTGGAGGTACCCCTTTCAACAAGAAGAACACGTTGCGCGTCAGTAAGAGAGTTCGGCCACGAAGCAGGATCACTCCAATCACATAAATCATATTCAGAACACAGGTCTGTAACATGGTCTTGCTCTTTGGCTTCCTTTTCACTACCAGCATCATCCGTCTGTAAACTCTGAACCTCCTCCAGAATGCCAGATGTTGATGGACCGATTAATGATGTTTCAGTTTCTCTGTCTGAGGGTCTATTGTCAGGATCCTCATCCTGTGCTGGTAATTGCTGCATGTTTGTATCAATGTCAGAGTCACCTTGTTCATTTTCATTGGTCTGCTTTTGAGTATCATTCTGCTCATGGATATTATCATCATTTTTTTGTTCTTTTTTATGGTCGTCAGCGCCTGCTTTAACTAGTGCATCAGCAGTACTCTGGCCAGAGGATTCTCCATCTTTAGGTTTCCCTTGGGTGAGAAAGTTCAGGATTGCTCCTTCCTGTGACGCTACGAAAGCCTGCTGAGCTCCTTTCTCTTTCGTTTCGATGAACCAGATTCGTGTACTCGAATTCTCTTCATTTTGCTTGCAATACAACGGGCCGGGCTGTCAGTGGGTAGGGAAAAAAAAGAAGGCAATCAGCAGTGGCGGCTGGTGAAAGATTTTGATGTGTCATTTTCATTTAAACCACAAATTACCAAATCAAAGGATATTTCCTAAAGAAATTAGGACTCTGATAGGTCACGTTGTTGTGTAGTTCCTATATTCCTAATAGGCTCTGCGCATTGGAATAGCATATACTATAGAATTGACGTAGGACTTAAGTCGACTAGGTGTCTATCGAATATACTAGACTTAATTGTGTGTGCCAGCTAGCAGGGTCGGCTTCCTTCTGCACTTACTGTAGCGAGCTCGAAGCTGCGTCGATCAAGTAGATAGTCGAACTGCTCCAAAGCACTGTGTGTTTGCTAGGGCAAGTGTGGGCATATTTATACCTTGAAGGTGCCGAGTTTGACGTAACGTTGGACATAATAACGTCATTAAAGACTCGCAGTTCTTTGAAAACTCCATGAGTTCTTGGATAAATCAATATTCAAGCAAGGGGAAGTCCCTGACTGCTGAAGACTAGTTTTTCCAAGAAATCGTTACGGATTTTCGGAACTAGTGGAAGTAGCCATGCCGTATTTGGACTGCATGGGCCAAGTCTAAATATGGTTATGATTTCTATGCCTATATACAGTGGCGTCACTAGGGTTGGTGTCACCCGGTGCGGGTAACTCATGGTGTCACCCCCTCACGACTTACCGCATGGACCAAGGATACCAGTAAAAACCCTGGGGCTTATTTCATTTACAAGCCCCTTGCGCCGCCGGTGCGCCACTTTTTCCCATATTAAAAGTGACGCACTGGTCGCGCAAGGGGCTTGTAAATAGGCCCCCCTGTTCCACTCACTAGTCATAGCTGCCACCAGCTAGCTGCCGGTCTCCCTTAGACTGGTGAGAGGGCACTGTACCAATACCCCAGCGGGCTTCAAAAACAACAAGGAGCACGTCCAGTGAGATCCAAGATAGGAAGCCTTTCGTCCTTACAAAAAATCTGCTCTGCCTTCCCCCCAAAAAAAAGACCTAATCCAGTTGGCTCTGAAATGTTATGTGTTTTGGCGAAGGAACTATGCCAGCAGCGGTGTTCTAACAAGACGCCATTTTCTTGTTGTTTTTAAGCAATCTATGGTTTGTGCACTCATAATTCACACACATTGTTACACTTGCCATAAGCCCTAGCTTTCCGCTCAAATCATTCTTTTAATTGTTGTTGGCCCTTGAAAAAAAAACCTTCTTGTTTGGAAAAAAAAGCGAAAATGATGGCACGCGCGTTGCTAGGTACAGTAATGAAACATGAGGAGAAAATTACAAGTGAACAAATTACAAAAGCAAACGTTAAGTTTTGAATTTTCCAATCCCTGAATGTAAGAGCTTCACATCCACTGTCTGAATGCTAGATGAATTATCTACACAAGTAATTAAACTAATAACAGTGTATAAAAGCAATTACTACTAATGCGTCTTTATTACTAAAGGAACACTTTTGGGAAAAATTTGAATAATGAAATACTGAGCAAAAAGCACTGTTTCTAAACTTATACCTTGCAGTTACCATCCATGCAATTCCTTAAAGATGGTTCATAATTCATTAAGCAGGTATATTACAAGGTGGTAACCTGAGACCTATCTCACTAAAGAATGTCTGCAATGATGAAAGCAGTAACTCGCTGAGCTTCCTATGTAAAATACAAATCTGTGACCTGCATGGTGCATGCTTCACTTTGCAGCTGGGACATCACATTTAACTCTGTCTCTTTATACTTTGTATGAGTGACTGAGGCCGGCCTGTAACTAGACTGCACACAGATCTCGCCAGTCGCCAGCAAGTGTATTCACCACCAAAGTTATCTCACAGCTACAATGCTTTGGAATTTGTTGGGTAAACAAAGATCAGGTGTCTACAGTCTAATCCCCTGCAATAACTATTTTAAAGTGAAGCCTGCTCGAGAGAAAACAAAGTATAATTAGAGGAGGTATAATACAGCAATATATGGTAAACACTCGAGCACAAGAACAAACGTTACGTTCGTAGGCAAAGGAAATGGTGGCACTTGTGCAAAGTATCAAAGCAAACAAAATGCCATTACCACGCAGTCCCCGGCACACTTACTCGAAAGATCTGCCAAGGTGCCCTTTTTGTCAACTGGAGAGCATCATTATATTCCCACCCAGCCAGGTAGATTTGTCCACACACGCCCACTGCATTAATCTGAAGAGGATCAAGTGCACAAATTCTGATAGTCTTCAGAGCATCACCCCCATTGGGCACACCATGCAAGGCGTAAATGGCAAGGGGTCATCTCTGAGTGGGGGACTCTATGCAGGCAGTAGAAGGCAAGGCGTCTTCTTTTCTGGGAAGTGCTGTGCCGAGAGTAGAAGGCAGACAGAGGTCATCTCTGGGGGGCATGCTACGCAGGGAATAAATAGAAGGCAGGGGGGGTGGAGTCTTCTCTAGGGGCTCGGTGAAGTGGTTAGAGAAAAGGGAAAGGTAAGTGCTTTAAATGGGAAGATACTGCCCGGTACTGCGTGCCTGCACTTCCTGAATGTGAAGGGTAGAGTATCTGCACCTCTCAGCACTGCTGTAACATATTTAATGGGAGAGCACCGGCACTTCTCAGGAGCAAGCAGGTACTCTAATTAGTGAGTGCCTGCAATTCAATATTTCCATTTCACGCACTGAGGCCTGAACAAGGGGTATTTTGGTCGTCTGTCACCTTGCTCCTTTGTTCTCGACTCAGTACAGGGGTTGGGCTCAGGAGTTCTGCTTGCACTTAACTGCAATCAGGCGGGCACTTAATTTGGCCTTACTATGCCAATTAGGAGCTACACAAAAGTTGACCTTGTTGCCTTCTGACGGCTGAAATACATTTACTACCTCCTGTCACTTGTAGCTCTCTGTGCCTCAACAATAAAGCGCCTTATGCCCACTTATCTGTCTGACGGTCAATGCGTCGGTTACTTATCCACTTGGATAGCTCCTTATTGCCAAATTATGTTGTAATCAAGAGATCTCCACACTTGGGTTACTTCGATAGAAGTTTACTGAAGCCACAGCTGTCCATGGGTGATGTTCCCACTCCCAGCCAGCGGCAACTGCCACTGTCTGGAACCAAGCAGCAGCACCATGACAACCGAACAATACAGTATCAAGATTCCACATTGATAGGGATGTACATGGGTAGATGGTAAATACTTGGCTAGATGTGAATGAAGAATTGATGTGAATGAAGTAATATCACAACGTTGCGCTTGTTCTTACTAATGTGTTTTGTTGGGACTGTGATTGTGTATGATTTTGGTTGGTACTCCTGTGAGCTCGGTGATGCCACTTTGTATGGAATACATGGGCTGTGTCGGATGTGTGCTCAGTAGTCGGTTTGAGCTGCCTTGTTGCATATATTGTGTCTTCTTTACTAGTGGAAGGCGGCGCTGCTGTTTGCCAGATGGAATCTTATGGGTAGAGTAACAAAACAGGACGCACAGGGATCCGTGTTTTCGAGATGGAGCCTGAGACCAGGGATGAGCCTTTTAAATAATGCCTAATATAGAATTATAGGCGTGTGTCACTGCCGGTGTCGGCTCGGCGCGATCAGGCAGCACTGCAGCAGGCTGTACAGGTGTCATTGTAAGACTGTTCCTACTCGAGGCCTGCACATTGAAATTAAAATTATACTATTTAATTAATTCTCAGACTCTCTCTAGCAGTCTCGTCTCAGAGTCAGACTCTCACCGTTCCAAATTTGAAGGCTGGTCGGGGAAGAGTCGAGATAGTGCCGGAGTCGGAGTTCTCTGAATGAGATCGTCGGTGGCGTTGGTATTAATTGTTCTTTATCCTGCTCACACGATGACGACGCACAGTGGCACCACCGCTCACGCACTCTCCCTCAGGAGCGTGACCACCGTGATGCGTCAGAGCGGCTAAGAGCAGCAGGTGCAGTTGCGCACTGCGCACAGCGCGCGGGGGCTGTCCCAGGGCCGTCACGTCATTGGTAGTAGGGCTAAGATTGACGGCCCTGGGACCCAAACTCCTGGATGGCTGGGCAAGTGAAACTGAAATTAAACAACAACGCTGCCATTGCTAGCCGGGGTCGGAGCCGGAGGCCACCAAATCCTGCCAGGGGGCCGCCAGTGCCACGATCCTTCCGATCCGATCCTCGTCGTCGTGGCGGCCCCTGGGGTTTGGCGGCCCTGTGCAGGTGCACACTTTGCACATGCCTAGGGCCGGCCCTGGTGAGGCCTGTAAGTTAAATGTCACTAGTGAACTACAGTACCCACTGTGCCATACACCACAGTGTAAGTGTAAATCCTGGATTCAGGCCTACCACTGTAGCCTGACTTTAGCAGCTTTTAAAGCTGCAATTTGACAATATAAACCCTTTTGTCAGGCCTAACCTTTTTTTTTATATATATATTAATATGCCACCACTAATAGGCCTTACTGCCCACAAGGCAGGGTGCAGGGTATTAAAAAGTAGGACATGTAGAATGTATTGTTAAATATGATAATGTCAATGATAATGATATTTAAAGCGCACAAATACCAAAAATGGTGTCTCGGCGCTAGAACCATGAGCAGAACCCCAGCTGACACCCCTCACTGGAACAGCCAGGTTTTCAGGTTTTTTCTAAAGCTCATAAGAGTGCTGGCCTTCCTAATCTCTGGTGGAAGCAGATTCCACAGCTTGGAAGTGCCATGCTGGAAACTCCGTCCTCCCCAATGCAGAGTCCGAATTTTCAGCACTGTTAAAAGTTTTGCACCAGTAGAGAGGAGTAATCTTCCTGGCTGATACCACAAGAAAAGCTCCTGCAGGAACAGCGGACCCTTCTGTATCAGAGCTTTGAAGGCCACACAAAGCGCCTTGAATTTGATCCGTTGCACCACTGGAAGCCAGTGTAACTTCCGAATCTCTTCTGAGATGGATTTATGCCGGGGTAGGCTCAGCAATAGGCGAGCCGCCGAGTTTTGAACAGCCTGAAGTTCTCTCAGGCACTGCATCTGGGCATTCAAATAAAGCCCATTGCAATAATCCGACTTGGACTGTATCAGGGAAGTGATGACCACTTTCCTGGTTTCCTCTGGGATATAAGGAAGTACCTTCCTGATTTTTTTTATCAGGAAGTAAGAAGCAGACACAATTACATTGGTTTGAGGGATAAATGTCAGCCGGTTGTCTATCAAAATGCCCAGATTTTTTGTCTTTGCCGTAGGAATGGGCGGCAGGCCCATTTCCACAGGCCACCAAAGATTGCTCCGGGAAGGTTGCAGATTGCCAAAGATCAATATGTCCTTACAGTGAAAAAGACCCTAAAATATATTCACTGATTGTTCCATAGAAAAGCACTGGGTTGCAAGATTAACTTTAATAATGTTACCTCAGGTTAGGAAAACACAGAAATGTCAATCTTGGACTCTTTGTAATATTTATTAAAAGCCCAAGTCATTGGTGAAGTTGTTTTTTTATTAAACTTTATGGACAAGGTACTTTTAGAAAGTTATCTTATCCCTGCCGAAAGACTCTGGAGGATATTTTACATTAGCTGCCAGCTGCAGCTCTCTGAGTGCATAACCCTAAATGCGGTGCGAAAACTGCACCCGGAATAGGACCGAATGGCTTGGATGTTCGGAAATGTCCCCAGTACGGTTCCTTTGGCAGGATGACCATTTGGGCTATACCCAGGATCTTAATTAACTTTAAAAGAACCTCTCCAGCACAGGCAAATTACACCTGCACAGACTGTCTATTTGTTCCCTCAGTCAGCCAGGTTCCAATCACAGTGGAGAGGGAGCAGCCCCCAAAACTGGTTTGGAGTGACCACAAAGGAGGGTTGCCCATTTACTTGGCCACACCTCTGGGGTGGACACACAGGCTCTGCACAAGAGGACAAGGGTTTCACCATCTTAGATGTATGGGGATGTAACGGGGCACTGTGAGATAGTTTTAGTAGGGACCACAGAAAAGGCTGCAAAAGTGGGTAGGGTTACTCCTGGGAACGTTTACCCTGTTGGTTAGGGAGGGGCCAGGAGTCACCCACAAACTGCTGCCAGGCAAAAACGTGCCATCCCCAGTACTCTCCTCAGAACAAAGCCAGTGGAAAATCAGTAGAGGAGAGAACCGGCTGTCTCAGACCTGAGAAGAGCTGTGAAGGACTGGACCTACTCTCCGTCTTATAACCTAGGACAAAGTAGTGAACTACAAGGGTCACAAGGCCAACCTAATTTTTAAGCTACAGGTATACAGCAAACTACAAGAGAGGTTTTCTACAACTGCCCAGCTTACCAGTGCTTACTTAAAAAGTAGGACAAGTATGTTTAAGTTACACAAGTCATGGCAGTGAAAATCACCTGAAGTCATTTTGTCACTGTTGTAAGGCCAAGCTAATCTGATTGATGAACAACGGGTTACCTTATTACATTTAATGCTAACCTTAGATTGTGAGGAGATTAAGATATACTATTTTAACTCAAATTAATTCTAATTTAGCAACCACCTTAAAGGTGAAGTTGGATTTTAAGTCAACATCTGAAAATGCCGCTTTTAGAAAGTTTTATCAGGAAGAACAGTGGTACTTAGTAGAATTATAAATGTTTACTTAATGCAATAATAAGCACAATACCGCCAAAAAAACGGTTAGATGATGTAGATAGGAAACACAACAAAAAGTTGTCAAACTGTCATGACCATATTCATCCGCAAAGGCTGAGCAACACAATACACATGGTATAATCAAGTTACGAGTGAATGCATGTGTGTCTTTGCACTAACCCGGCATAAGAACTACGTATCCCACAATCCTGGGATGCGAAGCGCCACAGCTGCATCCTCTACTGCCGTGTTGCTTGTCTGGGCTTTAAATACCCTCCTTCCCATATAATCACTACTTGACAAACTTCAGAGAGAGAGAGAGAGGATGACAGTCTGATTCCCCGCTATCACTGTTCCTGAAGGCAGCCCTCGGCGGGTTTCCGTATGTGCTGGCACAACGTACAAAAGAGGGTGTGTCTTTGTCCCATACTACAGCTGAGATTGCTGTCAAGTCTCAGCTGCAGGTAGCTGGTTCCTCGCAAGAGTTCTGCTGATTTATGTACTGCTGGTGGGATCACTGGCTAAGAGTTCTTCCGGCCAGCTTCTGCGGAGGTCATCTGAGCCCCATCGCGGTGGAGTGGTGCGGCTCACTGGTTAGAGGCGGCAGACCCGGAAGCAGAAGTCGGCCCGGGACCAGGGTTCGATTTCCGACGCGGCAGGGTCGTGGGCCAGGGTCAGCGGACTCAATAATTCTCGCCTCGGTGCCTACTCTAACCAGGGGTCCCACTCGGCAACTCTGGGCATTAGCTTGCCTAATCTCCACAACGGCCCCATCAACGCCGGGGATGCCTGGCTCCATCTTGGGGATTCCCAGCAGGGACCATCCCACAGGGAAAGCCAGGACGGGTTCCCCAGCGGTATACAGCGCCAGGACGCCGACTGGCAACAGTGCGCTTTACAAGTATACACATTACATTACATTACATTACATTACATTACATTACATTAATACGACACTCGGTGAGTGCTGCGCATGCTTGAAAGGGCGCACTTTAGCCTTTGGCCTCAAGTAGAATTCGGTTTTGGTTTCGTGACATTATGTGCTTTGCTGTAACTATCACAGCTTTTTAGAGCACGCTTATGTACGGAGCAGTGCATCATATTTCACCTTTCTACATTTTTGCGTGCACACCTGTCAAATGTCATTGATGCACCCTGTGAGCCTCAAAGTACTTCATGTTTAGCGAGAGGTATCTGTGGACGATTGTCCTATGCAATTGGGAATTAGAGTTAGGAATGTTGTGGCATTCACCAGTTCTTTGGTGTTACCCTGCAAAAAAACCTTATTACAGAGAAGCCTTCGTTTGCCAGTTCTCTGAACTTGGCGCAAGAGTGAAGTAACCAACTCCCTTTTTCAGCATTAACAGCTCCTCTGCTTAAGTGTGGTTGCATAAGTGAGTATAGGAGGTGGGAGGATTATGTCTTAAAGGAAGCTGGTGGTAGAAGGAGTATATTATAATT
This sequence comes from Lissotriton helveticus, assembly GCF_964261635.1. Classification (NCBI taxonomy): domain Eukaryota; kingdom Metazoa; phylum Chordata; class Amphibia; order Caudata; family Salamandridae; genus Lissotriton; species Lissotriton helveticus. The sequence goes on from NC_136062.1 coordinate 355,453,587, forward strand.
GCCTCTCCTGTTATCTTCCTCTACCGACAGGTTGCGCACACCATGGTAGGCCTTATAGAACACACTGATCAACAATTTCTTCCGGAGAAGATTCAGAAAGAAAGGCCATCTAGTATTCTAGTCTGTTCTTTTTTATCCACTACCCCTTTCCTCCATGTGTTAGCCTTGGGTGGGCCGTATTTATTTATCTTCAGGGGAGAACACGAAGGGAAGTGGTTGGATTATCATCTCTCCATCACCCCTGCCAACTGGATTACTCAGGTTAGTAGTTACACTCTGACATAAACACTGGTTGTGAAAGAAGGAATATTAAACTGTATTTATCAATGGAAGTGCATAACTTGCATGGAGTTCCACGTAAAACGGAGCCAAAAAACGACCAAGAAGGCCAATACAATTATCCGAACAATGCAGAAAAGAAGAAACAATTTTCCAAACTGTAGCAAACCACCAATGGATAATTTATCTATTGCAAGCGAGCCCTTTTGGCAATAAAAAGGGTTGGATCATTGGTTTGTTTGAAAATGTCGATATTTCAACCCCCTTTGTACTACGGGGTCTCAACAAGACCAAATGCTATTGAGGACAACTGATATAATCATGGAAAAAAACACATAGAAAGCGGAAACCAAAGTGCTAAATAAGGGGAAGAGGTACTCACATGGGATACCCTGAGCGAGAAACCCAGGGAGATGGAGAGTGATATTGAGGTAACAAATGCTGTATACTGCAATGGGAGTACAACGGCTAGCACAGGGTGTGTCGCGCGTGCACCCTCTAGCCCTGCCCTGTCTTCTCATGCATTCCCTGAAGAATATTGGCTGGCTAGACTAGACCAATAAAGAACACACTAGAACAGAGGAGTGAGAAGATCAAGTCCCTCTTCGGTTTCCCACTCAGACTTTAATCACAAAAAGAAGAGGAAAAAATATATTTCATATTGATAAAAGGGTTCTAAGAGTGAGTGAAAGCAAAATGCACCTTTCTTTGAAAACTGCCCTCACACACAGCAAGTTGTGTCATGCTTCATCATAGGGCTGCTAACACACCTCCGTGTTTACCCAACACTGGAGGCGGAGCAATAGGGAGGGGAAGACAATACAACATACAGTGAATAATCAGTGAAAATAGGTGGCGTCTCATTATAAGCTCCTCTATCTAGCATCCACTAATTTCTTTTTAATCCTGGACAGGGGACCTAATATTAAAATTGCAATAAGGATCCCCTGGGACCAGCTTTTACCACCACTTTGTCTGCACTATTTCTCACCCTTGATTTTTCACTGACTATTCACTGTATGTTGTATTGTCATCTCCTCCCTATTGCTCCACCTCCAGTGTTGGGTAGACTAGACCAACATCAAATCGGAAGGCATAGTTGCTATTGTCTTCTTGGAATCCCTGAAGGATGAGATCCTTGACTCCTTACTCTCCCAGTGGGTAGAGATATGTGTTTTTAAGATAAAGACTCTCTATGGAGATGTCTGGAAGGTCGCCTGCATCGCCCTCTGCTCTAATAAAGATTTTAGTCGCAGGCAGATACCATGTTTGGTGCAGCATGTACTTGCCACAGACAATTTTCTCCTGCTGGGTGATTTTAACTTTCATGCAGAAGTTGCCTCAGATACGGAGGTATCTCATTTGCTCACTGACCTTGAAATGATAGGGTGATATCAGAAAGTTGTTAGCCCTATGCACTTATCAGGCCATACTTTGGACTTTATGTTCACCAACTTCCAGCCTCTCTATGAGATAGGCTTCCATGGGAAGGCTCTGGGCTGGTTCAAAAGATGCTTTGAAAAACAGGTCCCAGATGGTCTTATTTGACCTTTTCATATCCCCCCTGGCTCTTCCTTGAGCCCCACTGTTTTTAACCTCCCTGGTGCACACCATGGACAGAAACGAATCCTGTGGCTTCAACATAATATCCGATGCAGATGATACCCAATTAATCATCTTTTTTGGGCACACTCTGCAAAATGCTAAAACCAGGTTTACTGACGGCATGAGGGAAATTGTCACTTGGATGACTCTGAAATGTTTACAACTCAATGGAGATAAGACTGAGATATTGTTATTTGGTAAGGCGCAAGTCTATTGGTCGAATGATTAGTGACTTTCTAAACTAGGCTCAGCCCCTCGCCCCAGGAGGGCAGTTAAAACTCTTGGCATACTGGTTGACGAGAAGGTTATGTCCGCCTATGATGCCTGGTTGGGCAATATGCGCCTGCTCAAAAAAGTATTTCAGTGGCTCCCACTAAGGTCCAGGAGACTCTTATTCAAGCTCTTATAACAAGTGATACTTAAATTTAGAAACAGGCTTTAAGCATGTAAAAATGGTACCAGCAGCAGTTCAGAGCTGCTTGGCAGTCCTGATGCCATTTTTTAAAAGTCTTCTACAGGCTTGTGCAAATCCATCCTGTGGCCCACATGTGGTTCCTGACGTTTATGCCAATGGCACAGTTTCAGAGCAACCTTTAGCATGGTTTTGCCGAAAAGTCAAATGAGCCAAAGGAGGTGGCCAATTAAACATTGTGTTTTAGCATACAGCACATACACTGGAACATGTTTAGCAGTAAGCCAACAGGTCCAAATATGCCAGCAAATTTGTACGATAAAAAAAGGGAACCACCCAAAACAATACATTGTTTTTTTACAATAATTCACTATTCAGCCTTCCATGCAGGCTACAGATTGGACTAGATGACTTTGATGAACATGACAAATATCTCCCGAAGACCTCTTTCCATCTGGGTTGGCATCCAGGAAACACTATTACAAGGGCCACACAGTCAGAAGCGCGAGTGTGGATTAGAAAGATATTGTTTAGCATTTCACGAGTTTCATTAGTTATGGTGACACAGGGCATAATAGCTTTTAATTAGAAATTGTGCATTCGTCGTGGATATCCCACAGTATTTTTCACATGACTCAACATGCTAAATATAACCGACCATCTTCAATCGCCCAATTAACCAGATGTCCTGGTTTTGATCAGAACACTGCAATACAGGATGTGAATTTACAGTTCTTGGCATTCATGACTACAAACAGATGGAATACAGTGAACATTCACCTGCACTGAATGGAAAACAATTTAGGTTTACTGTTCACTAGGTCTTTGAGACCAGGTGATCATCTGACTGTACTCTTCAACTTGCTTAGTCCCAATCAAAATTCGAAAGTCAATATTTGAAAATTTGCCAGTATGGTATTAATTACAGACATGGCATTTCAAACAAATAAATGGTGAAGAATGTGCAGTAACAAGTTTTCAACCTATTGTACTTTCATTTCCATATCCGTTCACACCATTGATGATCGTCTTAGAACATTTGCAGACAGGAAGCACGTTGCTATGTGGGAGGTGTTTGGAAAGAAAACGAGTGTCTACCATGTGTCCCTTATGGGTAGTGGTTTGATGCTGTGCAGGAAGATTAGGGTTGCACCTGGTTGTGTAATCTTGCTGCACCTTTGGGGGAAAGTGAGGGAAAGTAGTGAGAAGTAGAACACTTAAGAATTATATGCTGGAGTATGGATAAAGAGAGTGGGTGCAGTATGGGCTATCTGGGAGTGTTTTACAGTGGTACACGTAAGGCAGAGATTCTCAAAACGTGTTTTAGCAAGCATGCAGCCATGGATCCACCAGGGTAGCACACCAGTGTGAGTACTGACCAGGCTGCCCATGTAGAAACCAAACATCTATGTAGTGGTTTGTATCCTACAGTTTAACCACACTCAAAATGTACCACAGTAAATGCTCAGAGCAGAGGGTGAGTACTCTTTCAAGTGCTCCATTTAAACAGAAAATGCTGGATTCTGACCCACTGAACAGATTGCGCATGTTCACTTTTAACTGGAAACCACAGATATTTTGAAGGTCTGTATTATTTCAAAACGGACCCAGCATTAGCAATTTGGTAGCAATCAAGACCTCCACCACTGGGCTGCCCTCCACCCTCCTCCACAGAAATGGACAGCAGTTGGTATCCCTATTGTGGGCAGGGACAACACAAAGCGATGGGCTGTTGGCTGCATCCCCCTGCCCTCATATGAGTCCAGGACCAAGCAGCCCTGGAGTGCTGCCTTCATGAACGCAGACAGCAGTGGTGGATCCGGTTTGCTTTTTAACAAAGTAGAAGAAAATGAGTTCTGAAACTTATTTCAGCATTTGAGCATGTGATCCCCAATTCTGGTAACATCTGGAGGATGATGAGCAGCTGATTCTTGATAGAGATTTGGTAGGAGGACAAGTACCCGCTATTCTATATTTCTAGAAGGAACTCTGAACAAAATTCACCCGCCTCCATACACCCTGCGTGCATAGATAGGCAAAACCTCAGCTTTTGATGGTATAGCGAGGGTCTTGACTTATGTAGTTGCTATTTGGGACTGCATATTACCTTGTGGTGTTCTTTTACATCCCTCTTAAAACTTGGCGAGAGGTGACCCGCAAACACAATATCTTAAATAGCAGTGGGCAACCCTCTGCTATCCGACGGTATGTTGCTGCACTCACTAGCTGTTGCCCATGTAAAGTGTGCTTACCTGTATATATGTGTGTGTGAGCAGGTGAGCAGATCTAGAGTGTCGCTGGTGTTGAGAGTGCTCTAACAGGGGCTGCTTTCCACCTAAACTTGAGAACTACCCAGAGTTCTCTCCTTTTTTACATATATATATATATATATATATATATTGCTTCACATAGCAGGCAACTCTCTGGCTTGCAAAATGAAAGGCACACGCGGAGTTGATTTTAAAGCTTTAGAATGCTTTATTCGGTGCTTGAGTCCTCTCCCCCCCTATCGACAGACGCGTTTCGCCTCGCGGCTTTTTAATAGAAAAATATATATATATATATATATATATATATATATATATATATATATATTCTCACACTGTTTCCCCACAGGGGGAGATGGAGCTGCACACGACAACCCGGTTTGTCAATTTCTTTTATTTTCCATTTGCTTTCTTTAGCGCAGCATTGTCACAAGACGCGTTTCGTTCTTCATAGAACTTCCTCAATTGTAAAACACCGCTTTCCCGGGAACACCAGCTTGTTATCACAGGTACCTCGTGATTTCCTTGGTTTTGAAGCCTCCAATGGTGACATTTGGCAGGTCACTTCCTGTTTTAAGTTTTATGGTACTTGTAGTGCAAGCGGCTCCCCGGATTTTTTAATTAATATTTTTCCACCCTCCAGTGGGCACGGTGTTGCTTCAATGCCGACAATGTTATTTTTACTTTTCGGACTTCTTGTCCGACAACAGGTTTCCCCAAATCCGCTCGTTTGTAAGCCTGTTTGAGTCCAATATATATATATATATATATATTACCTACTGGCGGTCGCCAGTAGGTATATATAGTTAGGATTTTTTCTCTATGGGATTTTTGAAAATTATATGTCTAATAACTTTGCCGTTTGTGGACGGAATTGGCTGAAATTTTCAGGAAAATGGAACATTTTGTTTCTGAGCAGCCCCTGAAAATTTGGGGGGGGGGTTCGTCAAGGGGGGGCCGAGAAAAAAGGGGGGTCCCAAAACGCATTTTTCCCATGTTGATTTCCATAGGGCGGTTGGCCTCACTTTTAGCCCGAACGGCTGAATGGATTTGCACGAAACTTGGCAAAATTGTAGGGACTGGTAGCCCGATGTGCCTTTGCTAGGTCTCAATATATGTGCTCCAGTGGATTTTGAGAAATTAACGTTCAAAAAAAGATATATATCTGTGACAGCGTCCCGGGTAGCGCTCCGTTTCGCGTACTTTTCGCGTTACGGAGCTTTGCGAAGCGAAGCTGATTGGCTCTCCGGTGTCTGTAAACATTCCAAACAGTCCGTAGCGGCTGCCATCTTGTCTCTCGGTAGGATCGAGAGACAAGAGGAGGCCAAAGCGAAGGGGCAAATGACCATAAGGGGGCATAGTAGATCCTTCCTGACCCCCTAGGTTTGATGTGGAGGCTTTAAAAGGGCCCCGTGGGGCAAAAAAAAAAAAAAAACACTTTTTTTTCGTGGGGTGCGCCCGGTTCGCGAACCGGGAAGCGGTCTGGGGAGCGTACTACAAGGAAACAAGAATGATTGACTTTTAACTTATTGTATGTTTATAGACTTTTTTTGATTTTTTTTTTTTTTTCTGCCGAGTGACGTCTCGGCCTATCTCCACGGGATGCAGTCCCTACCATCTCGGCGTTTAAGCCCAGGGGGACCGGTAGTGTGGGAGAGATAACGTCTGTTAACGTTCGATTCGAAGGAAATCAGGAAGTGTTGATAAACATTGTTTGCGCCATCTTGCCTTTTTTCAAATGCCACACTTTTGTCGTGCACGGCAGCCATTTTAGATGCCTTGACCAGACCCACTCTCTGCACGCTGTCGATCCTTAGCATGGCTCCCCACCCTCGCAAGCATCTCCCCCAGGCACTGGTCACCCCCGCTCTCTGTCTTATGCATGGGCAATAAACCTCCCCCCATCTGCGCTGTTCCTCCCTGAGAATCACACCCTGTGCCCGCTCGACACCTCCCTTTCGCCCTATTCACTACCGCACCCTCTGACACTCCTCTTCCTATGTGTCCGATTGTCCAGGCCGGTCCCAGGCTATCACCTAGCCCTGCAGATGTAGTTTATGGCTCCAGCTGTAAAGAATCACCCCTCTTCAAAGGAGTTACAGTAGATCAAGGCCCCCACCCGATGAGATCCGTCACACCACACGCGTTCCTACTATCTGAAAACCATCCTGTATTGTGATTGGGGAGGGGACCCAGCCTGAAGCGGAAGATTCCAGGGATGCCTCTTTGTACATCAAAGTTTTTACAATTATGTGTCACATTAAAAATATATAGCACTCCAACAAAGTAGTAGGATTATAAAACTTTAATAACTTATAAATATATACAACGCAACAAAAACAGTAAATACATTTAAACATTTTATGGAAAAAAGAAGCAACAATGGTCAGTAGCTGTGTTTTGTGCGAATAGTCCCAAGGCAGCACAACGTGCTGAGTTCTGGACGGCACCCAGGTGATGTTACCTGGGTGCCGCACTGGTTTTGGGTATCCTACAATGCAGCTCCGAAAAACGGCGTGGGGCGTCCCGGGGGGTGCGGGGGGAGGCCTCGTCAGTAGCGGTCTGTTGTGCGAATAGTCCCAAGGCAGCAGAACGCGCTGAGATGTGGATGGCACCCAGGTGATGTCCAGTAAGTTGCCGCACTGGTTTTGGTATCGTACAATGCAGCTCCGAAAAACGGCGTGGGGCGTCCCGGGGGAGGCATTGTCAGTAGCGGTCTGTTGTGCGAATAGTCCCAAGGCAGCAGAACGCGCTGAGATGTGGATGGCACCCAGGTGATGTCCAGTAAGTTGCCGCACTGGTTTTGGTATCCTACAATGCTGCTCCGAATAACGGCGTGGGGCGCCCCGGGGGGGGGGGTGAGGCGGCGTGAACGGGCCTCCCCAGGTGGAGGCTCGTCTGCTGTAGTGGGGCGCCCCTTTACCGTTTCAGTTGCCATTCCGCCCGCTTTTGGTACACTGTGCCAAAATCCGCCATTCAGCTGAGTTGCGCCCACTCTTGCGGTGCAGCGATAGGCGGCTGCCACAGGACTCTCAAAATGGCGGCAGGCTCTTTCCTTTTTGGGCCTGGTCCACTGAAATGGCCCTGGGACACCTTGAAACTCGGACGCTTGTCTGCTAGGTCTTGGACCCCATTCTCGAAAGCGTCCCCTCAGCCTTGAAGATTCTACAAAAGTCTTGGGGGTCCCCCGACTCCTGCACGTTTCCGGTGGGGAGCGGCTGCCATGATTGCTCGCGGAATGACCACGACGGAGCCACGAGATGGTGGTGCTTTCATGCTGACGCCAGCTCCAGTCTGAAACATCCAGAAACAAGGTGGGGCTTTCATCTTTTGGGAAAAAAAAATGTTTTAATCCAATGAAAAGTGTTATTTTAGGTCATATGATCAAGCCTTCCTCATTAGGAAACCAAAAGTAAAATGAACCAATGAAAAGTTTTATAAACAAGTCACATGACCTGTTATGCGGTATAGGGTTATAAAAAATCGTAGAAAATCCGTTGGCACGTGAGGCGGCGTCAGTCGCGGACCGATGTGCGAATAGGCCGAAGGCAGCACAACGCGCCAAGATCCGGATGGCACCGAGGTGGTGTCCAGCAAGTTGCCGCACTGGTGTGGCCATCCTACAATGCTGTGCCGAAAGTCGGCGTGGGGTACCACGTTGGCCTCTGAGGTGGCGTCAGTAGCGGACCGATGTGCGAATAGGGCCAAAGGCAGCGCAACGCGCCAAGATCCGGATGGCACCGAGGTGGTGTCCAGCAAGTTGCCGCACTGGTGTGGCCATCCTACAATGCTGCGCCGAAAGTCAGCGTGGGGCGCCCCGTTGGCCTGTGAGGTGGCGTCAGTAGCGGACCGATGTGCGAATAGGGCCAAAGGCAGCGCAACGCGCCAAGATCCGGATGGCACCGAGGTGGTGTCCAGCAAGTTGCCGCACTGGTGTGGCCATCCTACAATGCTGCGCCGAAAGTCGGCGTGGGGCGCCCCGTTGGCCTGTGAGGTGGCGTCAGTAGCGGACCGATGTGTGAATAGGCCGGAACCAGCACAAGGCGCCAAGATCCGGATGGCACCGAGGTGGTGTGTTATGTTGTGTAATTCATGAGTATCGCTTTAACTATGTTCATTCTACATTCTATTCCGAGTGTTCCTACATATTGTATTCCAATGTATTCAGTTACTGCTGACTGCTAGCCTGTCTGGCTGTGTACCTGCTACAGGACATTCCTGTATTAAACCTACTTCCAACTTAATTGATGTGTGATTTATCTACACAACATGGTGTCATAGTTGAGAGTTCTGAGAAGCGGGGGGGAGGCGGCGCAAACGAGTCTCTCCCTCCATGTGGAGGCACTTCATCTGCAGTGGGGCGCCGAGATCCGGATGGCACCGAGGTGGTGTCTAGCAAGTTGCCGCACTGGTGTGGCCGTCCTACAATGCTGCGCCGAAAGTCGGCGTGGGGGGGGGGGGAGGCGGCGCAAACGAGCCTCTCCCGCCTCTCCAGGTTGAGGCACTTCATCTGCAGTGGAGCGCCGTCTAGCTGAGTTTCGCCCGCTCTTGCTGCTACAGTGACAGGCGGCTGCAACAGGACTCTCAAAATGGCGGCCTGTTCTTTGGATTTGGGCCTGGTCCACTAAAATGGCCCTGGGACACCTTAGAACTCGGACGCTCACATTTTTTTTCCTTTCCTCTACATGCAAAAAAGGTAAATGCCCGGTACGTTACCTGCCTCATCTGCCACGATGTACTCTCCAGAGGAACCGAAAAAAAATATAGTTATGGTAATTATACCATGCATCGTCATATGGAGAGGTGGCACCGATTAATTATAGTGGTGCACAAAAGAGAGATTTGGAGGACAACCCCCGACCTGCCAGTACATTCACCAAAGAAGTGGCACTGACAGCATCAGAGGCAAGGGAAACGGTCCCAAATATTCAGAAGAACTTTGGAAAGATTAAAATGACATGTTTAGATTGTGGCAAATTAATCTCATGTGGACAGATGAGTGTTACTCTAATAAATACAGCATATGAACATCATCATAGTCGATGGTTGGTGGAGACATTTTGACTATATCCTGGACCTGCCCGTCCTCGCCCAAAATGGCGCCGGAATAAATGGGACTCCTTGTTGTGTACTGGTTGCACAACCTTGATATCACGAGATACGTATGCAGTTTTGAAGCACATGGCGGGCGGGGATGAGAATTGATTGAATATTTCGACATCCCTATTGATATTAAGTTCTGATGTGTTATTGATTACTGTACTATTGAAAGTTCGATTTAACGTCACCCATGGTACTTGCCCGCAAATGTATATCTAGATAATTTTATTGTAACTGGTCCTGTCGTATTTTAATTATAAAATGTACGTCCACCGATTCCGCAACTGTTAGACACCTTAGTTCTTGCAACCTAATGGCCCGCCCGTTACGTTCCTCTACAGTGTAAATGTCTCCTCATCATATACGATTACAGTTTGCTCCGTGGCCGGCCCACGTGGTTATAGGCCCGTATTTGTATACTGACATTAGTATTTACATTGGTAAAGTTTTTAATAATAGTCACTGTTTTCAAATCAGTAAAAGGCAAGTGAAATAAAGCAGTCCAATTACATGAAGGGTAAAAGGTATAATACGCAGGAACGCAGTAAAGATAAATGGTCAAGGGCTGTTGTGTTTTCTACTTCTGCAACATAAAGTGATCGATAAGAATCTGATATTCAGGCGTATCGGCGACTAAGACAGCAGGCGGAGCCTCTTTTGCTCAACGGCTCCGTCATGGGACGAAGAAACGCCCTTTTTCTCGAAAAAGGAATATATTTTACTTGCAGGACAGTTGTAAATTTTCCGGGAAAGTACGTTAGCCTGGAACATTATAACATATATGTTTAAGAAAAAATAATGTTCGAAAGCAATAAAAAGCGTAATTTTTAGGTCATATGACCAAGCCTTTCATCATTAGAATAAGAAAAGTAAAATGAAAACCAATGAAAAGTTTTATTAACAAGTCACATGACCTGTTATGCTTACGTTACACCGCGCCCCGGATTGCTTCCGGATGCGCTAACGCGGCGCGTCATATGACGCATTACGCGACAACGCAGGTCCAGAATATAGTCAAAATGTCTCCACCAACCAGCGGTCGGAACACAACCCCTTTCAGCAGGCTAAATAGTTCTGTTAAATGACAACAGAAGGGACAGGCAACAAGAACCATCAGTCAAAGAGGGGAGGGCAAGTTCTTCTCTACCGGGTCACGTTGGGGCGCTACCGGAACTGATCGAATTGGTAGTCTACAGTGTTTCTGGATGTTTCAGACTGAAGCTGGCGTCAGCATGAGAGCACCATCATCTCGTAGCTCCGTCGTGGCCATTCCACGAGCAATCATGGCAGCCGCTCCCCACCAGAAGCCTGCGGGAGTCGGGGGCCCCCAAGACTTTTGTAGAATCTTCAAGGCTGAGGGGACGCTTTCGAGAATGGAGCCCAAGCCCTAGCAGACAAGCGTCCGAGTTCCAAGGTGTCGCAGGGCCATTTTAGTGGACCACGCCCAAATCTGAAGAGCCGGCCGCCATTTTGAGAGTCCTGTGGCAGCCGCCTATCGCTGCACCGCAAGAGCGGGAGCAACTCAACTACATGGTGAGCGAAATGCTGTAGTCGCAAGAGCGGGCGGTAAACAGCTGAATAGCGGAAGAGGCACAGTGTAGCAAAAGCGGGCGGAATGGCAACTGAAACGGTAAAGGGGCGCCCCACTACAGCGTGTCTTCAGGTCAAACGGATTGTGGGACAAGGTCAAGAATGGAAGAGTCACCAAAAGGCAAAAAGTTCCGCTTGACCCCGGGAGCCGGCCGCCTATGTCGGGGGCGATCTCAGGCCACACCAGGGCAACAAGACTTGGGGAGGGGGCAGGAGCCAAGCGCCCCATCCCAGTCCGCGCCATCACACCGTCCCTCGGGGGCCTCCGTCAAGCGGTTCAGGGAGGCACCGCATCACATTGTTTTCAAATGCAGTCACGTCCTCAAACAGCCCTCACTTACATTGAGAATAGTGAAGCTGTAGCAGGTGCAAATAACCTTCAGACAGTGTAACAAGCACTCCTCAAAACTTTGAACTATCAGAGTGCATGAGTTTCATGCTTGATCGATTGAGCTAGCCGGATCGGGCAACAAAAAGTATAAAATAGTTATGTAAATAGTTATTTAATAAAACGTTTTACCCTGTTACTTTGCTGGTGTGTTGTATATATTTGTAATATTTGCATAGAGTTTATCGTTATTATGGGCGGGATGGGTGGCGGAGCCGAGCTGTCTTGCAGCCATCATGGCGTGGAGCTCAGTTCATCTCACTAGTTTCGTATTTCTCATGAGGGGTTGTTCCTAATGTTTCTATTTTAGCGAGGTCAAAAAGAGATCCCATTAGTGGCCTACTGATTTTGCTCGATTCCTTTTGTTTTTTTACACGATTTTTCACTATCTGCAAAGACTAAACAGAGTATTGCGACTCTGTGCTTGTTTGTAAATAGAGAATGAACCAAAGCGAACCAATTCTAAAACAGTAAATGCTTGGATAACAATGAATCAAATGGAGAGAGAAGCAGGCACGACGGATTACAATGGGGGCAAAGGCCTGCGTTAACTACCCTTCACTATCTGCAAAGAGAGAGTACTCGTAATAGAAATGAGGTGGGGGGGGCAGCATTCAAAGCAGATCAGTGTGCATAAACACGAAAATGTTTTTACTTACCACGTACTTGACATTCGACAGCTTATGATATTTGCTATTAAAAAAACCATTGAAATTCACTGAAAAAACCATAGGTTAGAGACCATATATAGTTAGGAATTAGCATTTAAAAAACCTTGAAAATTCACTGAAAAAACCATAGGTTATAGACCATATATAGTTAGGAATTAGCATTTAAAAAACCTTATTTTACTCACACAAAACCATTGAAATTCCATATATAGTTAGTTGCACTAACTATATATCGCGCACCCGCAATCCACTGCTGATGATGTCACATATTACATCATTCATGACATGGTCAGTGACATCACTGATGACATCACTGATGACATCTCAAATGACATCACTGATGACATCACTGATGACATCTCATTTGACATCATTCTTGTGCTAATACGATAAACCTCTTCAGACTCTAATATAACCTTAGATACACTCAGTGTATACAGACACTCACACACTGTCACTCATCCATAGAGTTACTCACACACCTAGTCAGTCATGCAAAGAAACAATCTCACCTCCATTTCCTCAACTATACAGTTATACACACCTTACTTATTCAAACATATACTGACACATATTTACTCTCTTATACAATCCCTGATACAAGTTCACAATGATCCATACAGCCACTCACACATTCAGTGGCTCTCATGCACAGTTATTTATATATGCCAACTCTCACATGTACTGTGTTTTACATATGTACTTACTATGACATGTAGCATTGAGATATCCATTCACTCATCAATACACTCATGCACATAGTCAACCGCCCATGTAGCTTTTTCTACATGCACTCTTGAACTCATACACCTAGTGAATCAACTGCTCACACATCTATGCACAGAGTCACACACCTCCCAGCCACCCCCACACAAACTCAATCTCCCATACAAATACTTGGGCAACCAATCAATAACACATATAGCCTCTCGTATAGCTAATGATCAACACATGCAGCAGTTTACATCACAACAGACATACTGATGCACACATTCAGACAGTTTAGTCACTAACCCATGCATTTAGTACGACACATTTATTCACTCACTCATACAGTCAGTCACGCACTTACTAAATCCTTCATCCAGACACTTATACATCCACTCATTCTTCAATATATCAAACATATTTAAACTTTACAGAAACACACAGTCACTGAGTGATGTCATCAGTGATGTCATTTGAGATGTCATCAGTGATGTCATCAGTGATGTCACTGACCATGTCATGAATGATGTAATATGTGACATCATCAGCAGTGGATTGCGGGTGCGCGATATATAGTTAGTGCAACTAACTATATATGGAATTTCAATGGTTTTGTGTGAGTAAAATAAGGTTTTTTAAATGCTAATTCCTAACTTTATATATGGTCTATAACCTATGGTTTTTTCAGTGAATTTTCAAGGTTTTTTAAATGCTAATTCCTAACTATATATGGTCTCTAACCTATGGTTTTTTCAGTGAATATATATATATATATATATATATATACGCTCCAACTTGCACCAGACTCTGCACTCCAGGGCGGGTGCCCGAACGCGGCGGTGCTTGCCGCGAATAAATTGCGCTCCCAACTCTGTCAATTTCTAACAGAAAACTCAGGCACACAAGAAGCTACCATCAATTCGTTTTATTCAGCAGATGGTATACGGAACAGACGCGTTTCGGATATATTCCTTCGTCAGTGTTATATAGATAGATAGATATAGATATAGATAGATATAGATAGATAGTATTTGTATAGCGCAAATGTAGCCAAAAAGATAGCCGAGCATTTTACAGGAACTAAGGGTAAGATACAGTCAGAGTGTGGTTGGAGGGTTAGCTGGGCTCTAGAAGTCCACTTCCACTTTCAATGTGTTCTGATGCTGCGTTCTTCAAAGAAGTGTATCATTAGCTCCTTCGAAAGTCTGAGCAGGGTTGGGATGGCCCTGATGGGGGCAGTGATCTCATTCCAGATCTTGGGTGTGTACACAGAGAGCTCTGTAATTTTGTTTATTTGTTGTCCCCGTATGATGGTGTCCTGGCTGCAGGTACACTGAGAGCCACCAGAGATGGTGAGTTAGTCAGCCAGATAGTGGGAGAGCCAGATGTGGTGGCTTTATTGAGGATGCAGGGAGTTTTGAGGATTGTAAGGTTGGCAATGAAAGCCATTAGTATTACATCAGGGTGGTGGTGATGAGGTAAAATTTCTTCGGGCCCTGGATGAGGTGTGTAGCATCATGTAGGAGAAGATAGGTTTTAATGTTGTAGTACTAAGCACACCACCATTTTCTACACCATGCAACTTATTAAGAAGAGCAAAAATCAGACCTTCTGCAACTTATTATAGCACAACCTATAATCGCAGAATCCAAAATTGCTGTAGACTCAAAGTAAACAAATAATTATAGTTTCAGAATATTCTCATGAACCATATCTTCTTTGTGAAGTTATTTTAGTTTGGTGCTTCTAAGCTTGGCTTGGAGTTTATATTCAGCAACTATTTTGATATTATTATGCATACCAGTAAGAAAAAAAACATTCTCTACGCGATATGTAAAGAAATGAAATGGTTTATGCCATGAAGGAAAAGCTAGAGATTACAGGGGCTAGGTGATATGTTTCCACAGTCTACATGATAAAAGGGTAGTTGCCCTCCATTGCTTATTCTTCAAAGTGACAATGTGACCAAAAGCTGGGGTTGATGAGGCCACTGACAAAAAAGATTTTGAAAATTTGACAAAAATATATTATTACTTCTACCTCATTTCCTTATTTTGCAACAACTGCCTTGCCATAGGTTGTGAAAAAATCTAAATGTTTGCAGAGACACTATACAGAGCCATGATATGTACTTTAGGAAGACAGCCCTGGAGAGGCAGGGAGCAACCCATTTGAATGGAAAATAAATTGTCTAGATATGTGCTCTTTGAAAGCCTACCCAGAGCAGCAGGAGAGCAACACCTAGCAACATCGAGAATGCAGTCTGTTAAAAGAATGCCAAGCCATATTGTATGTAGTGGGTAGTCCATACTGGAGCCACGGGAAAGGAGACCATCAAGGAGTATCCCATTGGAACTAGTATTATGCAACCAACCATGGTATAAGCTCAGAAGACTTCAACCAGGAGTGTCAGGAAGTATGAGGTTGAGCCTAGTTTCCAGAGTATTTGGTTCCAGTTTCCGGCCAGTAACAGCCCCAGTTCTGAACAATTGCTAGTAGAGGGAAGTGGTTTGGTTTAGTCGATGTCGGATGGTTTAGTCTAGTCGAAGTAGAATTATCTTGGCAACAGCTAGGTTTTCACTGAATTCGAGGTAGTTTTGAGGTTTCTCATCTATGTTAGTTTCAGAAATTTGATTTGCCGCTAGGGTGGAAAAGGAAGATCACTCGTACTGCTCCTATATTGTTGTAGGGAAATACACGAAGGTCAGAGATGGTGGTGGCATGTCGTATTATCCGACATGGGGTGTGGATATTAAGCTATGATATCTATATATGGTAACCTGGTATTTCCCTACAACAATATAGGAGCAGAAAGAGTGTTTCAAGAATTTCTGAGAAAACTCATCCATTTTATACTTGGACTTTGAAATGACTTTGCTGTAAATAATAATATAGAGAATTGTTTTGAGACTTCATACCACAGCTCTCATGTTATTTTGGTATTGGAGAAGAGTACATTGATATTGACACTATTGAACTATGTGTGCTTCGTGAAAGGAGGAGAGAAGAAACAAAAAGAACAAACTCAGCATTATAATTGCTGGACCGTTTAGGGACTCCCTTTTGTGTGTTGTTTCTGTTTTAATGGAGCATATCACTCTTTGCAGGGTAACTATTTCAACCTATAAGAGGCAAATTACCACATACTTCATGCTCTAGAGTACTTTATTGTGTCGACACCTTCGATGCCGTCACCACCCCGGAAACAGCCCACACCCCCGCTCCCACGACCACCACCCGCACCAACCGTCTGCGCGCCTGGACCAACATCAACGACAACGACACCATCAAGATCATGAACACCGTCCACTCCGGTTCCCCGGAAGATCCCTGCCCACACCACATCTACAACAAAGCCAGCAGCACCATCGCACCCCACCTCCAGAAAACCATCAACATCTCCTTCGAGACAGCGACCTTCCTGGAGAGCTGGAAGCACGCAGAGATCAACGCCTTACTAAAGAAACCCAAGGGGGATCCCAAGGACCTCAAGAACTTCTGACCCATCTCCCTGCTCCCGTTCCCGGCGAAGGTCATCGAAAAGGCCAACAACTGACAAGCTTCCTCGAAGAGAACAACATCCTGGACCCATCCCAGTCAGGGTTCCGCAGCAACCACAGCACCAAAACTGCCCCCATCGCCGCCACCGACGACATCAGGAACATGCTCGACAACGGAGAAACCGCGGCCCTGGCCTGGACCACTCCTTCCTGTCCGGAAGAACCCAGAGCGTCCGCCGCCCCCCCTTCCTCTCCGAAGCCACCGAGATCATCTGCGGCGTACCCTAAGGCTCATCTCTCAGCCCAAAGTTGTTCAACGTCTACATGGCACCACTCGCCCACGACGCCCGATCGCATGACCTAAACATCATCTCCTACGCCGACGACACCCAGCTGATCCTCTCGCTCACCAAGGACCCCCACACCACCAAAACCAACCTCCACGAAGGAATGAAGGCCATCGCCGACTGGATGAGGATCAGCCGACTGAAGCTGAACTCGGACAAGACGGAGGTCCTCATCCTCGGCTCCACCCCTTCGGCCTGGGACGACTCCTGGTGGCCGACAGCACTAGCAGCACCTCCTACACCCACCAACCACGCACGAAACCTAGGGGTCATCCTCGACTTCACACTCTCCATGACAAAGCAGCTCAACGCCGTCTCCTCCTCCTGCTTCAACACCCTCTGCATGCTTCGCAGGATCTTCAAGTGGATCCCCACCGAATCTAGAAGGACGGTCACCCAGGCCCTTGTCAGCAGCAGACTGGACTACAGCAACGCACTCTACGCAGGAGCCCCGGACAAACTCCTGAAACAACTCCAACGCATCCAGAACGCCTCCGCACGCCTGATCCTCGACATCCCCCACCGCAGCCACATCACACCTCACCTGAAATACCTGCACTGGCTTCCCATCAACAAGAGGATAACCTTCAAGCTCCTCACACACGCACACAAGACACTCCACAACACCGGACCAGCATGCCTCAACAGCCGACTCAGCCTCTGCACCCCCACCCGCCAGCTGCAGTCTGCAGACCCCGCCCTCGTCACCGTACCCCGCACCCAAAGAGCGACCGCCGGCGGCAGATCATTCTCCCACTTCGCAGCCAAAATGTGGAACACCCTCCCCATCCGCCTACGGCAGACCGAAGACCTTCTAACCTTCAGGAGACTCCTCAAGACCTGGTTCTTCCAACAGTAGCATCCTTCCCTCCCCTCCCCCCCAGAGCCTTGAGACCCTCACAGGTATGTAGTGCATTTTACAAATGGTATGATTGATTGAATGATTGATAGGTTTGTAATAATTCATTGAAGGTTAAAGCAAATTATTTTCTGGTACTTCCTCTGCCAGATTCTTATAAGGACCAAAGAGGGGATGCCTCGGAACTACTAGTGAAGCGTCATTTACAAACCATGTTTTAGGAACAAAGACTAGGTAGGGTTTTGAGTGTGATATCAAACTAAATATGTTTATATGGCTCTTGTTAATTGAATGCTCATTGATCACAAGGCTTCTCAAATGCAAGGCTGTCTGAGGGGAGGAGGAAAGACAAGAATGTTAATGGAAGGATTGGATAGGAGGGGCCAAGAAGAGGTGTTGGTAGAGGATGGAGTGGGGGAGGGGAGTAGATGGTAGAACAAGGAGAAACATAGGTATGAACGAGGGTGGGAGAGAGAGGAAAGAAAGATAGGCGAGTAGCAGGTCATTTGTACTACATTGGGTCAAAAGGGTAAGTACAGATGTATCTTAGGATGGAAAAAAAAGTAGTTACAAAGCGACTGACGAGTCAAAAGAAGACAAGAGATTGGTGCAAGAGCTAAATATTGTTGTGGTTTTGGGGAGTAAGGGAGGTTGAAAAGAAGAAGTTAAAAGGTGATGGGAAAGATAAGGCTGTGGCTGGTTTGGATGTTGGTAAAGCAAGAGGAGAGGGAGAAGCAATAGAGTAATGATAGCAAGATCGGGGGCACTAGTGTGCTAAAGAGCATTATGTCCTAAATAGGCTGCAGAAGGAAGCATATAGAGGATGGGAAGGATGAGATAATGAAGAACCAGAATGAGAGAGGAATGAGAAGGTGTTTGGGGGAGGCTAAGAATGATGTTAAAATAAAAAGATAGTGATTTGCTTTGCGTCCCGGAGATTTGATCACCACTATGATATCTGTACCTGCATGGGCCGTAATGCGGTGAATGAACTTTATACACGTGTTTCTTTGATGATGCCAATTGTGGGGGGGAACTGTTTTGTTGCTACATACAAAAATAAAGTTTAAAAAAAAAAGATATACAACAACAGGTAGGGAGAAGGCAGCAGGCATTAAAGGAGGGGAGCACAATAGGGATTAGATTTGGTAAAAACAAGAGGTGAATAGAGGGCTTGAAAGACATTAAGATGAAGTTTATGGGAATTGTCTCAGCTGTGAGAAGGTGGGTAGAATCAAATGTTCATATCTTCCTTGATGCACAGTTTGTGATCACTTAGGGAGCTATCATACAAAGTCTAGAAAGGCGTCTATTAAATTGTTGTGGTGCTGTGGTAGTCTATAATTAGGTTGCCGAACATTTTTCTCTATATTTATGTGTGCTTTGTTTCCACCAGTCTTGTTCTAGCAGAAACCATTCACAATAATATAGCGATCAGTATTATCACATATTTCTAGATAAATATAGGGATTTACTGTGCCAAACAACAGACATTCCAGATTTCAGTAATTGTCACACAGACCTGAATCAAAATACATGGTGTAATGGGCAGACTGTACCTCAGGAATAAAGAACATGCACGCCTCTTACTCAAAGCTAAAACAGACAAAACACTTCATTTTAGGAACATTACAGTTTAAAAAATACCCGTTTTCAACTACCTCATCCTGTGAATATCCTCCATCGCAAGGGCCAAGTTGGCATCAGCAGTTTGCGCTCTTTCTTCTGCAAGTTTCAAGCGTGCCAGAAGAGCTGCATCCCCAGGAGATCCACCAGGTGGCAAAGCATTAAAATCATCACTAAGATCATCCAAATCTAGTAAAAGATGGGAAAAACAGAATCTCAGAACCAGCATGGCTGTGACAACTCACTGCAATAGAGAAAAAGTCACACAATCGTGTTGATTGTTTTAAAAAAAGGAGGAATTAGCCAAGAAAACTATATTTATCTTATTTGTAGTTTCTGTAACATAAAAGCAGATAAGCGCTTCAGAGCATAAGATGAAGAAGTTTAGCTTGGGTCAAAAAGACATCAAAGAAGGACTAGCACTGTCAAGTATCATGCCATGTAATTTACCAGAGTTGCAATAAAAGGAAAGCTAAAACCATTAGCTCTATCTTGTTGTTCAACTATACTACCTTTAAAACCTTAGAATGAGGGCATTTCACAAGGTGACTCTTCAGACAGAGGAAATAATAAAAAAAAGCAAAATGTTGCACATATTGAACTATTTTAACAAATTTGTCTATCCATAACATTTAACAACTTTCTTCAAATCCTTTATCTCTCCACCTAACACTGGTTCTGCCTAAATCCTTACCCTTACCTGTTACCTACAACCACAAATCCATAACTCATTGCCCTAACCCATATCACCTTACGTCACACCCTGCATGTCAAGATCCTAGACACAATTTCTTAATGTTGTTCCCAAGCTCCTAATTTCAAATCCAACAACTCATTACTCTTAAACTCTACAATGTCTTCTTTTTTAAAGAGTACGTCTTTCACAATACTTGTTTTTCAAACCGTATTGTTACAACAACACGCAATTCAACCAAATGACTAGCAATAGTGACTGGTTGTAATGCAATACCCAAGGCACAAACAGTCAATGATCTTTTAGGCGATCGCCAACCATGCAGGGCTGGAGCTACCTAAGGGTGGAAACTTAACGACTTTATCAACTCCATCAGCGTTCACCATCTGAAATGCGCTTTAAGCATGTAATCTACCCTGGGAGAAGCTATATTAACAGAAAACAATCCTGTAAAACATTATAAATATTGAATTACCATATAAACGACTATAGACTCAGAACCATCAAAAGAACCGAACTGCTCCAATAATGCTACTGCAGCTTACCAAACTGGAGCAAGGGGTCTTCGTGCATCCAAGGCTTCAAATAATCTTCTTTATCCCAAGGAGCTGGGCCACATATAGAATTCACATACTCTGCAGTTGATTTCTTAAAAACAAAAATTTGCAAAACTAGGATCAAAAGCACAAAACTTCCAAATGAAAATAAAACAATGGTTAAGTTGGTAATTTTATTCCCTGTCTTTTGGATAGTGTCAGCATTATTTTTAATTATTCAGCATTATTTTTTAATTGCAAGCACCATAAGAGCAAACATTTCAAAGGCTTAAAGACCACAGGGGCAGTCCCATTTTGTAAATGGCCATGTGTCTTACGATAGTTAACTAGGTAAAGCAGTTGATGGCATAATATGCCATTCTGGTTTAAAACTCCCCAAAGCACTAAAAACAAAGATTTCCAATTTTATAAAGCTAAAAAGGTGAATAGTAAGCAACCTTGTTTCTCATTTCAAAATAGCCTAAACTACAAAACAATTATATAATTGAAGAAAATAACCTAAATAAAAATATCAGTGTGAGAAACTGGGCTGTTGGTTGACTGGGGTGAGAGCCCTGGTCAAGCAGCAACCATAAACCTTGTCAGGGTCAAGTACAAGCCAACACTAAATTAACCTGTGCTCATCCCTCGGGCTGCTTGGCCCAGAGCAGTTAGGTTCAACTTAGAGGCATTGTGTAAAGTATTTATGCAACACTTCAGACAGCAATAAAGTGAAAACACCACACAAAAAAAGATCCCACACCAAGTTAGAAAAATAGACTAAAATGTAATAAATAAAATAAGACCCAAACGTCAAAAGTCCTATCAGTAGAACTAGAGATATAACATTTTAAAGATTACAGTAACAATAGCACCAAAAAGCACAAAGCGGCAACTCTGGATATGTGGTTGTGCTGGACCGGGATAATGTCACAACTTCAGGCCGACCGCGATGAAATGTGGGCCGTCCACGGGTACCCTGTTAGGCCAGCTGAACAGAGTACCTTAAATCCTGGTTTGCAGCACATTGCGAGGATCCGCTTTGAAGATGCTTCGCACAGCCGAAGCAATGCGTCAGTTCCGAGGTGCGGCGAGGTTGCAATGCGAGGGCCTGCGTCATCGCCGAGGATCCCATAGACGAGGCTTGTGATGCATGGCATCGGGGATTAAATGAACAGTCAGAGAGCTGTGAGGCAGAGCCCGTCATCGACTAGGTATGCAAGGGCCTGCACCAGCAATGGCTCGCAGCAGTGGTGATTCCGATGGGCTGTGGGTGCGATTCGGGTCTATGTGATGGGTCTAATCCGTGGATCAGTGGAGTTGTGTCAGTTGTGCTCGGGGTTGCCACGTGCAGCAGAGGACATGCATTGGTTCCACTGGATCCACAGAGGCAGGCAAACCACCTTAAGCCCACTTCCAAGAGTACAGGACTGAGTTGGCACCACTGGGCAGGATAGACTCACAGATGGAAAAGTCCAGGTGCAGGGTTGTTGGGAGCCTGTTGTGTCTCTGAGACTTCAGATCAGGAACCCAGCCAACTAACCCTAAGCGTCACTCTGGGTTCAAGAGATACAAGTCCCTCCCAAATAGGAGGGCAGTAGGACAGCACAGCAGGGCAGCAGTTCTTTCAGAGCAGCAGTCAAGCAAAGGGACAGTCCTTTCAGCAGTACAGCAGTCCTTCTTCCTGGCAGAGTATCGACAAGTCCAGAAGGTTACTGAAAGAGTTGGTGTCTGAGGTCCCGTATTTATATCCAGTTGTGCTGTTGAAGTGGGGAGAAGGTTCTAGAGGCAGGCCTTTGAAGTGCACAGGTGCTTTGCCTTCCTTGCCCTATCTTCAGAATAACTACAGGTGGTATGCAGCTCTTTGTGTAGAGACAGGACATAGCCTATTAAAGTTTAAGTGGGGATGGGCCCAGCTCCTCCCTCCCATCCTGCCAGTGATGCCCATGCAGTCACACCTAAGCTCTCGATTGTCTTTGGCTGTCTAGGAGGAATACACAATGCCCACTGTCAACAACACCCAGTCATTTGACCCAGAAAGAGGCTGTAGGCACCAAATGGCTAAGGCAAGAATGGCATCTTTTTAAAAGTGATACAAAAGGGGGTGGTGATGGACGGAACATCTGAACCAATCAAACACTGACACCCAGTCAACAGATCTGGGTTTAATCCATCACCGTTCTTTAGCCCACTCTGCCACCCCAGTTCAGACATGGCCATATGCAAATCAGTCAGAAAGTGAGGAAGCAATAAAGATGCCTTTAAATCTTTTTTTATCTGTTCATATTTGCTCTATGTTCAGAGATAGAAGTCAGTTTACAATGTCTTTTCCTTCTCTGAGTGCAGAGTTTCAGGATTTTGTAAAGTGAACTGTGCAGACCTGCTGTTCGATTTGTGAAATAAAAGGCTGTAAGGTGTCGGGTTTTTCCTAATACACATTTAAATAGCTAATAAGTAACTGTACAAACATTTAAAAATATATTCCAGAAGTTATGAAAGTCAAGATGTTGTACTTCTGTGGGATGGAATATTTTTTAATAAGATGAAAAACAAATCAGAATACCTTACTTGGTGATTGCAAATGCTAAATGTATTCTGAAATCTGATTTTCACAGGTTATTGTTACTATATAGCTTTATCAGAAAAGCTGCAAGATATTGGTAAGGTTTCTGGCCATTTCTTGCAAATGTACTGCCTTTAAATGGCAGTGTGCTGCCACATCATGCTTTAGTAATATGTTTATTAAAGTGCGTGTTTAAGTCTTTTATTATAACAGGCGCTTTTTATAGCTTTTATGACACAAGTTGTCAAAATAAAGCCTAAACATACATTAGAAAAAGAGTCCTTGAAATTCAATAGTGCCAATATGTCACAAATGTGGAAGAGGTGTGGCGCCGCGGCCAGGGCGACTGACGCTGGAATCTGGGGACCACGGTTCGATCCCCGGCTCCGGCGGCAGGTTAGCCCAGCACCATGTGACTCTGGGCAATAGCTCGCTTAATCTTCCCGACGGCCCCCCAGCGCCTAGAGACCCTTACGGGTGATTGTGCGCTTTACAAATGTGGACTTTACTTTACAAATGTATTTAAACTATTAGCATTCCCAAAAGAGAGACTTAAATACATCTCCAGAAGATATATATCTTGGCGGTGGATGTGAAAGCCATAGCCAAATAAGCTAATAATTTTCAATAGAGTAGTCTGTTTCGAAACGGACCGCTTAACTCAACAAGCATACGTTTCCATTCGTTGCTTCATTTGGGATTCTTTCCCCAATTTAATAAGAACATGATTGACTATTTGTTATTGGAATTGATTTTTGGGTTATGATAGTACTCCTTCCCACATATACAATTATGTTAACTGTGCAATTGCTTCGGAAATACATCTTTAGGATTCCTTTGTGGCAGCTCTGTCCACCAGGTAGTTTACATCAGCCCCTTTCTGCACTACCATGTATGGCACACACTATTTTGCTCCTAACTTTCCTGGTACACAGTCAGAGTCACTTTTTGGCCACACCATCTCTTTATCAGCTCTTTGCTAGCCTAAAGGTTTTGCTTAGCCTGAACCACATATTGCACTATCAGCTTCCTGGGGCCAATCACAGAGCCATCACATCCTTCCGATACTCTGAAGCTCCCTTCCTAATCAAGGTGAGCAAGCCCCATAATAGATGCCCAAACAGAAATTCGAAGTGACTGAAACCCACTCCCCTCTCTGGAATCTCCCGATATGTGAATAAGTGTTATGGCAGGAGAAGGTCCAACAGATGTTCTTTGGTAGAGATTCCCTCAAGCTTTCTATGGTTTTGTTGAACCACTTCATCAACTCATTGGTTTGTGGATGGTACACTGTGGACAGGCGCTATGTTACACCAGCTTGCTCCCACAGCTCTCACATCATGTAATTTGAGCTGCCTTGGGTTCCCTGTTCAGAAATCGCGGTCTTAAAAAAAAGACCTTAGTAAAGATCTCTAGGAGAGCCCTAGCTACCACTTTTGTAGTCGTGTTACTCAGTGGCACTGCTTCAGGATACCTGTTGCAAGATCCACTACAACCACAATGCATTTATTGCCTGATGCTGTAAAGTGGATCAAATGGCTCAACAATGTCTATTATCACCAGCTCTAAGGGAACTCCTACAACCAGGAACGGCACTAACGGTGCCTTAGAACAGACTCCAAGTGATGTCCCCCCATCACTGGCAAGCTGGCTGTCTTGCAGACATCAGCCCTAGCTGAGCAGTAGTCCTAGTAGTACTCTGTGGAGCTCCCTCTCCTTGTACAGAGAGGACTTGAGTTGGAACAACAAGTGGGTCAACAGCTCCCACTTTTCTATAGGTATCCCAGACAGGTGATGTATATTCTTGGCCTGCACTTTCAGAACCAGCTAAGGTTCATTCTCCTTCCATGTCTCTATCTCAGGTTGATTTCTAGACTCAGCCGTTGTCTAGAGTGATGCTCCTCAGAGCAGAGTCATCATCTGGTTGGAGAACCAATGGTTGGACAGGCATATTATTCCACCAAGCATTTACCTAGTGGGCAGTCTGTTTTTTTTTCACTTTCTCCAGCTGCCCTAAGTTAATTGTAGTAGGCACAAGGAGGCTTCTAGAGAGACATAACATGAGATAGGCGGAAGGTAAAGAGTGAGAGATTAGAGAGGGAAACAAAAGAGAGGAGAGATGGTGAAAGACAATGGATGCACGGAACAGAAATGAAAGACAGACAAAAGGAAGGCCTCCTCTATAGAACCCTTCACACTCTGAACAACATTGACTGCAGTTCCACCCTACACCAAGTGGCTGTACTTCAAAAACACTTTTCAGCAGCCCTTTGCAGCCAAAATTACTTAACTAATTACTGGGGGGGGGGAAGGCTGCCTCTGCTTTTCCACTGAAGTGTCTAGTGGCCCTCACTCATCAAAAATACACTTATACCGTCTGGGAAAGCCAGAGAGGGGAATATGCTGTGATTAGCAAGAAGAGTGCTGGTCGTAGTTTACTGCACTATAACGCACTGTCTGGAGTTCATTATATTTTATCATATCATTGTGCTCAATGGATGCTGTGCTCAGGTGAACACAGGCCTTAGCAGGGTGATGTCTGAAGTCACAGAGATTTATACACACTCTCTGGCTACTGTGCCGAAATGGTATCATTTCCAGAAAGCTAAGCAATGTGCAAATTAAAAGAAGCAAGGGTACTTCAGCAGCAACTGTACATGAGCGTTGTTTGGACTTGTTAATTTCCTAACATGTTATTTGAATTGGCTAAACTTTTTGAGATCGATCTTGCTCGTCAGGCATGACAATATGTTTAAGAATCAAAACTACTTACTGTGGTCCTAACAAAGTTTATTAACTTGATGTATCCATAGAAATCAAGACCTGAAATGGAAAGAATTGCAACGTAAGAATAATCGGATTCAAAATTCAGATACTAACATTCTTAGGTCTGGTGTTAGCCAAGACCTTTTGATTTTACCAAAAATGTACATGCATTATATACTTCATATAGAGGCTTCCAGCCAGACCACTTCAACCATGGTCTTTTCTGTCATTCACATGTTGCTTCCGCTCAGAGTGTACAGCTTGGGACAAGGAGTCAGACCACTTCAGCCATTGGTTCTTTTGGTATGTTATGTTATAGTGGGTTTATACCGCGCACAAATACTCAAGAGTGTCCTGGTGTGCAAAGTAACCATGACCTAGTAGAGGGAAGAATTTAAATCGGCTGATTGAAAAGGAAGGTTTTAAGTCTGAGGTCCCGATTATACCGTAATTCCAAAGGAAGGGAGTTCCATGTTATAGCTGCTTTAATGGAGAGGGATTGAACCCCCGGCCGCGTCCTGCGGAATCGGGGGATCGCCATCCGTCGTTGGGTGGCTGAGTGCAAAGATCTGCTGGCGACATAGAAAGCAAAACGCTTCCTGATATACATTGGTCCAAGAACGTGCATGGCTATATGAGCCAGAGTGAGGGCTTTAAATTGCACTCTGTGGGCCACAGGAAGCCAATGCAGATCTCGTAAATGCTGTCTTACGCTTGATCTTCCAGAGATGGTAAAGAGATGTCTCTGTGAATTACAACATTGCCAATGCACACTGTCATCACCCACAGAAAAAGTAGTAACCTTCAGTGCTAAGGAATTGAACGCCACTGTATTTTATTTAAATGTTATTTATTATGGTTTGAACCTCTTTTTAATTTTGCAAGGACCTATGCAGCTTTCCAGACACTGCTACCTGGCTCTGGCTGCCACTTGTGGTGCACTGCATTCTGGATATGTACTTCTTCCAATCACCATCTTATGAATCCATTCAATGATTGACACTCTAACATAAGCACGAGCAGCCATTTTTTATGAATCAGCTTTTAAGAGGGACACCCTTACATGCAAACGTGCACATAAGGGCGACCGTCTGTAAATGAGCATCCATCCCACTCATAGAAGGCCGCCATGCATGCAAAGACAGCCCTCTTTGAATATTTGTTGAAATGTTATTGCAGAAACATTCCAAAGATGTCCACTTGTGCACGTGCATGCACAAGCAGCCATGTTCTTAATGTTTTTGTAATAATACTAACAAAAACTTTAGAAAACAAGTGCTGGCAAAGCCAGTACACTGGCACTCAATGCCAAGCCTGTTGGCTTTGCCATTGCTTGTTTATTTGGAACAGTACAATACGATGAAATTGGCATTAATTAATGATACAGTTTATTTCCGTGCTAAAGAACATAAACTCCATTATTTGATTAGGTTATCTAAAATAAAGCACACAAAATGCTGTTTGTCAAAAACGGTGTGAGAGCCAAAAGAAGGTGTTTCATATGACAGAAGGGCCTCTTACAGCGGAGTGTCTATGAATTTCTGTCTCTAGGCTGTGCAGGTCTGCATATAGCTCGCATGTGCTGCGTATACAAAATACAGCAGACAGATTTCTGCAAACAAATCACTCAAATACTTTTGGGAAAGCTAAAAACACCCTTCCTAGTCAGGTATTTGCTGTCAAGAGTTTGCAATAGGAAAACAAGGGAAAACCCATAATACAAATAAAAAAATAATAATGCAAACCCCAGAATATTAAGAAAAAACAGGACTGGATTCGCTACTCTTGCCTGACATGGGACAGCATGACACCTCTCTAACATCAACCTTTGCTCATCTACATGACACTGACGCATAACCCCTCCAGTAGATCACTCTTGGCCTCTATAATGCAGATAGTCTAGTGCCTCTGGATTGTCAGAATAGAAGTGTAGAACATTCAGTGCCCGCCAGAGGTACATCACTCAATGCTCTCCTGGGGTTCATGGCCCATTGCTTTCATGGGGCTCAACGCCCAGTCCTGACCTGAGGTGAAGAACACAGGAAGAGGAAGTCGAGTGTGACAGGATGAGAAGGAGCAGGAGGATGGATTTGGATGGTTGGATGGAGAGGGAGTGTGTGTGGATAGGGTGGGTGTGTGGGTGGGTGGGTGGATGGATAGGGTGTGTGTGGATGGATGGATGGAGGGTGTGTGTGGATGGATGGTGGATGGGGTGGGTGGGTGGATGGATAGATAGGGTGTGTTTGGATTGATGGAGAGGGTGGCTGTGTGTATGGAAGGATGGATGTATGGAGAGGGTGTGTGCGGGTGGATGGATAGGGTGTGTGGGTAGCTGGATGGATGGATGGATGGAAGGATGGATGGATGGAGAGGTTGTGTGTATGGAAGGATGGATGTGATGGATGGATGGATGGAGAAGGTATGTGTGTGGATGGATGGAGAGGGTATGTGTGTGTGTGGATGGCTGGAGAGGGTATGTGTGGATGGATGAAGTGTGTGTGGATGGATGGAGAGGGTGTGTGTGGATGGATGGGTGGATGGATGGAGAGGGTGTGTCTGGGTGGAGGGATAGATGGAGAGGGTATGTGTGTGTGGATGGATGGAGTGTGTGTGTGGATGGATGGAGAGGGTGTGTGTATGGATGGATGGAGTGTGTGTATGGATGGAAGGAGTGTGTGTATGGATGGATAGAGTGTGTGTGGATGGATGGAGTGTGTGTGGATGGATGGAGAGGGTGTGTGTGGATGGATGGAGAGGGTGTCTGTGGGTGGATGGATGGAGAGGGTGTGTGGATGGATGGATGGATGGATGGATGGATGGAGAGGGTGTGTATGGATGGATGGAGAGGGTGTGTGTGGATGGATGGTGGATGGGGTGGGTGGGTGGATGGATAGATAGGGTGGGTTTGGATTGATGGAGAGGGTGGCTGTGTGTATGGATGGATGGACGGATGGAGAGGTTGTGTGTATGGAAGGATGGATGGGATGGATGGATGGAGAAGGTATGTGTGTGGATGGATGGAGAGGGTATGTGTGTGTGGATGGATGGAGAGGGTGTGTGTGGATGGATGGATGGAGTGTGCGTGCGGATGGATGGAGAGGGTGTGTGTGTGTGGATGGATGGATGGAGAGGGTGTGTGTGTGTGTGGATGGATGAAGTGTGTGGATGGATGGAGAGGGTGTGTGTGTGTGGATGGATGGATGGAGAGGGTGGATGGATGGATAGAAAGGGTGTCTGTGAGTAAGGATGGTGTCTGTATGGTAGGATGGTGTTTCCGGGTGGATGGATAGAGGGTATGTGTGTGTGGATGGATGGAGTGTGTGTGTGGATGGATGGAGAGGGTTTGTGTGTGGATGGATGGAGTGTGTGTATGGATGGATGGAGTGTATGTGTGGATGGATGGATGGAGTGTGTGTGTGGATGGATGGAGAGGGTGTGTGTGGATGGATGGATGGAGAGGGTGTGAGTGGATGTATGGATGGATGGAGAGGGTGTGTGGGTGGATAGATGGAGAGGGTGTGTGGGTGGATGGATGGATGGATGGGTGGAGAGGGTGTGTGGGTGGATGAGAGGGTGTGTGGGTGGATGGATGGATGGATGGAGGGGTGTGTGTGTATGGAAGGGTGGATGGATGGAGAGGGTGTCTGTGTGTATGGAAGGATGGATGGATTGAGAGGGTGTCTGTATGGTAGGATGGCTGGAGTGTCTGTGTGAGTGTATGGAGAGGGTGTGTGTGGATGGATGGAGGGTGTGTGTGGATGGATGGATGGAGTGTGTGTGGATGGATGGAGAGGGTGTGTGTGGATGGATGGAGGGGGTGTGTGTGGATGGATGGAGGGGGTGTGTGTGGGTGGATGGATGGATGGATGGATGGAGAGGGTTTGTGGGTGGATGGAGAGGGTGTGTGGGTGGATGGATGGATGGAGGGGTGTGTGTGTATGGAAAGATGGATGGATGGAGAGGGTGTCTGTGTGTATGGAAGGATGGATGGAGAGGGTGTCTGTATGGAAGGATGGCTGGATGGATGGAGTGTGTGTGTGAGTGTGGATGAATGGAGTGTGTGTGTGGATGGGATGCATGTGTGGATGGATGGAGAGGGTGTGTGGATGGATGGAGAGGGTGTGTGGGTGGATGGAGAGGGTGTGTGGGTGGATGGATGGAGAGGGTGTGAGGGTGGATGGAGAGGGTGTCTGTGTGTTAGGATGGATGGATAGGGTGTCTGTATGGTAGGATGGCTGGAGTGTGTGTGTGTGAGTGGATGGATGGAGAGGGTGTGTGGGTGGATGGATGGAGAGGGTGTGTGGGGGTGGATGGATGGAGAGGGTGTGTGTGTATGGAAGGATGGATGGGTGGAGAGGGTGTCTGTGTGTATGGAAGGATGGATGGATGAATCGAGTGTGTGTGGATGGATGGAGAGGGTGTGTGGATGGATGGATGGAGAGGGTGTGTGTGGGTGGATGGATGGAGAGGGTGTGTGTGGGTGGATGGATGGAGAGGGTGTGTGTGTATGGAAGGATGGATGGGTGGAGAGGGTGTCTGTGTGTATGGAAGGATGGATGGATGAATCGAGTGTGTGTGAGTGTGGATGGATGGAGAGGGTGTGTGGATGGATGGATGGATGGATGGAGAGGGTGTGTGTGGGTGGATGGATGGATAGGGTGTGTGTGGGTGGATGGATGGATAGGGTGTGTGTGGATGGATGGATGGAGAGGGTGTGTGTGGATGGATGGATGGAGAGGGTGTGTGGGTGGATGGATGGAGAGGGTGTGTGGGTAGGTGGATGGATGGATGGATGAATGGAGAGGGTGTGTGTGGGTGGGTGGGTGGATTGATGGATGGAGAGGGTGACTGAGTGTATAGAAGGATGGAGAGGGTGTCTGTGTGTATGGAAGGGAGGATGGATGGAGAGGGTGTCTGTATGGAAGGATGGCTGGATGGATGGAGTGTGTGTGAGTGTGGATGGATGGAGTGTGTTTGTGGATGGGATGCATGTGTGGATGGATGGAGAGGGTATGTGGGTGAATGGAGAGGGTGTGTGGGTGGATGGATGGATGAAGAGGGTCTCTGTGTGTGTGTATGGAAGGATGGATGGAGAGGGTGTCAGTATGGAAGGATGGCTGGATAGATGGAGTGTGTGTGTGTATGGATGGAGTGTGTGTGTGCGCATGTGGATGGATGTAGAGTGTGTGTGTGTGTGGATACAATGTGTGAGTGTGCATGGAGTGTGTGTGTGGATGGCTGGATGGAGTGTGTGTGTGGATGGATGGATGGAGTGTGTGTGGATGGATGGATGAGTGTGAGTGCATGTGTGCGTGTCTTCTCTTAGAGATTGTGTTGGAAGGCTGGAACTTGAGGAAAGTTACACTGTCGTGGGTCTTCCTCCGAGTAAGGCAGAACACAGCTAGGGCAGCCAGTCCAAGAATTGTAGACACATGCATATTTTGCACTGTCTGCACATTCTTATAATTAGATTGTAAAATACATGCTTCAGACACATATGAACCAATATTAAGCAAATTATGCCTTACCGTGTTTTTGGGCCACTTGGCCTATGTTAAACTGATGTTCTGATTTGCAGTGGGAAAAGGTTTCTTCCGCAGACATGAATAACCTAAAAAGTACATTTAAAAAGTAGTTTAAAATGATTAATGAAACTTATCAGATTAATCCATCCATCTTAATCTAGAGCAGACCTAGATTTTCTTCTGTCTTTCCCCTTGCACAACAGAGCCACATGATCTGGACTCATTAGCAGAAGAGCAGGTAAGACAATACAGACCATCTCCCAGTTTTAAATGGGATCAAATATTTTCTCCACTATCAATATGGAAAGCTGAAAATCTATTCAAATGTGTTCTACTTTGGAATGTCTGCTGGAGACACCTGGTAGCATGGTAGAACAAGCATTTGCAATGCAATAGGTCTCGCAGCATTAAAGTTTGAGTTATTGGCATTGTATATGACAATGTGTTGCATTAAATTTTTTGCAAAGTCTGTATTGGTGTATAAAGATGATTTGCAAGATGATAGCTGTTGCAAAACATTAAGCAATGTTGGCAATAATATTATATTATAATAATATTGTAAGTTACTGTTGTACTTATAAGCATTTTGGTAGCGCATAGTGATGTTGTGGTGCCCCTGAGTGATGCTGTAGTGATAGGATAGATAGCGAGGGCGATAGATAGATAGAGGGAGGCCGAGAGAGAGATAGAGGGAGGGCGAGATAGAGGGAGGGCGAGAGAGAG
Organism: Lissotriton helveticus; assembly: GCF_964261635.1. Lineage (NCBI taxonomy): Eukaryota > Metazoa > Chordata > Amphibia > Caudata > Salamandridae > Lissotriton > Lissotriton helveticus. The sequence continues at coordinate 355,485,746 of NC_136062.1, forward strand.
ATAGAGGGTGTGCGAGGGATGGAGTGTGGGCGATGGATGGAGTGTGGGGCGAGGGATGGAGTGTGGGGCGAGGGATGGAGTGTGGGCGATGGATGGAGTGTGGGGCGAGGGATGGAGTGTGGAGCGAGGGATGGCGTGTGATAGAGGGTGTGCGTGTGGGGCGAGGGGTGTGCGTGTGGGGCGAGGGATGGCGTGTGGGGCGAGGGATGGAGTGTGGGCGAGGGATGGAGTGTGGGGCGAGGGATGGAGTGTGGGCGATGGATGGAGTGTGGGGCGAGGGATGGAGTGTGGGCGAGGGATGGAGTGTGGGGCGAGGGATGGAGTGTGGGCGATGGATGGAGTGTGGGGCGAGGGATGGAGTGTGGGGCGAGGGATGGAGTGTGGGCGAGGGATGGAGTGTGGGGCGAGGGATGGAGTGTGGGCGATGGATGGAGTGTGGGGCGAGGGATGGAGTGTGGAGCGAGGGATGGCGTGTGATAGAGGGTGTGCGTGTGGGGCGAGGGATGGCGAGTGGGGCGAGGGATGGAGTGTGGGGCGAGGGATGGAGTGTGGGGCGATGGATGGAGTGTGGGGCGAGGGATGGAGTGTGGGGCGAGGGATGGAGTGTGGGGCGAGGGATGGAGTGTGGGGCGAGACTGTCCCATTGTTTGGGGGCTCGAGGGGAGTTTGGACGATGAAAATGAGCCACAAGCCGCTCAAAGTCACCTACCTACATGTCCATTAGATGGACCGCAAACATGGCAGGAAGCACCACATCTGCTGACACTCGTATAGCCACCATGACCACCATTGCTCTACTCCTAGGACTGACCTATGTGTATTAGTCTTACAAACAAAGGCAAATGTATTAGAACCCAGGTTTATCTCAGTGACTAGACCCTAATGTTTTATTTTGCAGTGACTTGAGTCATGCCTTTAATAGAAGTCAAGCTATTTTCAAATAGCCTGTATGCTTTCATACCTTCCTTGCTCAAAAATAGTTTGTGCCACATATTTTATCCTGCACTAGTTATCTGGAAACCATTTTGGAAATGTAACTCATTGCACCCGTTTAAGGGCAGCTTACATGCTATAGCACATCTCATTAGGGCACGAACAAATATGACTACATTACCCACACCCTGAAGGACCTCCATGGACTCCCCTTGTCAGTCGGCATCACCCACAGCGCCATCACAGCCAGCATCCCTATCTACTCGGATGACAAGCTCTCCAGCACTGGTGGCTCTCAGCACTCTGATACCTAAAATACCTTCAAATTGGAGATAAAAGTGCAAGAAAAGAAGAAAGCAGAAGGCCTTCTTCTATACACCAAGGTTCAGGAACGATATCCCATATCCATCAAGACAACCTCAACCCTCCTCCAATTTTGGGAACAGCTGCATACTCGCCTCTTTAAAGAGCACGATACTGTGATGCAGTGACAGTTCACAAACTTCCTACCCCTCCTATCACACGTTGACTGGCTTTGACCCTATACAGCATCCTGCTGCCTTTCGGCTAGGTTTGCACTGTACAAATAGAGCATACATACACAGCACTGCACTAACTTGTAAACAATTTGTTAACGTTTGCATAAAGACAAGAATTTTGGACACATCTGGACCTCGCTTTTCCACATACTGTGACTAACACAATGTATTTCCACTTAACAGAACTTTAAAAGACATGCAGTGATTTTATTAGTGTTATTAATGTCATCGTTTTACTGAAACCTGACCCAAGAAAGTTGCTACTTGCAAGTCACATGAAAGATGCCAGAGGACTAATGGCCAATGGATGATACTTCTGTGATGATGTCACATCATACGCAAATTTAGAGGGACCTTGCACTAACTGCTGTCACCTTTGCGCACTTAAGTAGCACTGCTTCTCTCGTCCTACACGTGCACTTGAGATTCTCATATTTGTATTAGTTGAGTTGCAAATTATCCATTGGCCCTTCGGAAATCAGTTTGGGGTTACCTCCAGGATTCTTGACAAGCAGCAAGGCCCGTTCCAGACTTCTATAGTCAAATCCCATGATCGGTCCAGTCCATGCACTTGAGATCAGACTGTGTCATCAGTACAAAAACCTAAGCCCAGACTGTGACGTAGCAACAGCCCCAGACGTCAGACTGACGTCAATCCAGGGTCCAGATATCAGATTGTCACATCACAACCAGCAATCAGAAAGTGACATCCCTCCAGGAACCTGCCCGCAGACAAACTGGCACATCACGGCACCAGACATCTCTGCAGGAGTAAGCCATGGCCTGGACTGACTCACAGTTCTAGACATTCAGAACTTACTCACTACTCCCGGAGCGGTGCCGGTTCCCATGGCAGCACTGGGTGAATCAATTTCCTCCTCTGGAACAGTGCCGGACACAATGACTGCCAACCTGTTCTAAAACTTGGCACTGGGTGATCTCTGCGGGCATGAAATAACGTGTGCGTGCACGCACACGGGCATCTACTTAAGTGGATGTGCATTCCTTTCGAACCCTCGCTGTCCAAGGTATATCCCTTGGTGTAATGCCTGCCTGCACGGACCGTGCACGCGAATTAACTGCTTGACCGTGTTAATATGATTTTAGAAAATGTACAAAGCACAAACTAAGACAAGTAACTCATCAAAGCGCTATGTACAAAGAAGCTGCATATAATTAATCAAATATATAATACATGATAAAAGAATAACAATGAAAAGTCGCAGGTAAGGATCAGCAGGCGGATACGGAACTAAAATAAAACACATATGCACAAGAGCGTGCGCAGTTCTGGATAAGAGGGCAAGTGTGCGCAACAGCAAGTGCTTAAGGGTGTACACGGATGAAAGCGCAAAGACACATATTAACATTCAAGGATGCGTATGCACACGTATGCAGGTGGTGCTGCAAGTTGTACGTGCGCATTGAAGCGGAGTTCCTACACGTGTCCAGTGTGCCACGCGCTGTTTGCACGCTCCCGGGCACATCTTCGCTAAGGCCCCATGCCTACGTACTTTGGGTTGCAACAAGTCCGTAGGCGTGACTGCGCTCCGAGCTCCACCACTTGCGCAACCCTCCCAATTCACGTTTATAGCTCCCTGAAGCACCCGCGGCTTCTAACCGATGTTTAAAATTCCTAATCGCATCTCACTTGTGACTCTTTAGTCACTGCGTACTTGTCACGTGCTCTCCAATTTCTGTCTTTACAGTCCCCTTGAGGGCTCGGGATTTCCAGTGTACATACAGCTCCTCGAAAGCTGGGCACATTCACGTGTTTCTCTGTGCTACACAGGTCTCGTGCTCACCATTAAAAGGAGGTTTTCAACGCTTACTGAATTCCAGTGTGCTCACCAGGGTCTTTGTTTGCAGTTCCCAAGTGCTCATCCTATTCCGTGTTTACAGCTCCCCCAAAGCTCCCAGTTTCAGTATTTGCACGTTTCCAACACACTCGACAGAAGCAGGATTTTCAGTTCCCAAGTTGTGTGCAGCGCAGGGTAATCTGGCTCCGACTTCCGGTTTGGCAGGCAATGCTTCCGGGTCGCCGCAGGCAGCGCGGCGGCCCGCCCTGCACGGGGAAGGGAGGCAGCTTTCGAGGAGGACAGCACCTGGCCGCGAGCGCGTTCTCGTGCGCGTGACCTTCACAAATCGCCGCGCCCGGCCAGTGCTGTCCTCCTCGAAAGCTGACACGCTAGCTATAGGTCTTTGGCGAGAGCGAGCTTCGCTCGCTTCTAGCCGAGACCTAAAAAAGGAGAAAAGAAAGATCCTTTCTTCCCTTGAGGGACTACCGCATGACTATGGGTACAATTATGGGCCACACTCCTTGTTGGACCCCCGCCCCCCCTCAACATTATGAGCATAAAGAAGCAAATTCCCAGTTTCTAGAGGAGATACAGAGTGTTTGTAGTATACTGATCAAACTGGGTAGATGTGAATCAATTACTGCAACTGTCGGTGCCAAGTAAAGTAAGAGAAAGACTGGGGGTAAGGTCATCCTGGCCAAGGAATGATCCTGGTAATAATGGAGCATTAAACACGGCAAAGGATGTGATGTTGAATGGGGATGCGATTGTGTGTCCGGTGAAAACCAATTGGACTCCAATCTTAAACTGTAAGCAAAATAAGGGTGATTGCACATTTTCTGCACAGCATAGTAGTGTACTTTATTATGAAGATTGGCAGCAAGATGCGTGAATTTCAGAAAGTAGTGAACTCAATATTTTTTATGTACCTATATTGCTCCATCAGGTCTTGCATTCCTTAACGAAAATACCACTCTGCCTCCGGCTTATTAGTTAGTTTCCTTGACGTAACAGTGTTATACCCGTCATCCTTAGGGTGCTCTTCCCTCAAGTTTTTGCCTGCCTAACTCCTCGTTTTTCTGCATCTTCTTGTTGACGTCAGGACACATAGCACTTTACCACTGCTAACCAGTGCTGAAGTGCATGTGCTTGTCCCCTTAACATGGTGACATTAGTATAAACCGGATTGCCATATTTAATTTACTTTAAGTCCCTTGTAGAGTGGCATACCATATGCCCAAGGCCTGCAAACTAAATGGTACTAGTGGGGCTGCAGCTCTGGTTGTGCCGCCCACACAAGTAGCCTTTCAAACCTGTCTCAGGCCTGTCAATGAAGTGTGTGCAATTTACTGCCACTTCTACTTGCCATTTAAAACCACTTGTCAAGCCTTAAACTACTCATTTACTATAAATAGGTCACCCCTAGTCTAGGCCCTAGGTAGCCCTATGTACAGGGTGCTGTGGAAGTAAAGTTGTACATGTCCTGTTGATGACAAACAGCTACATTTGTTTTTCACTACTCTGAGGCCAACTCCTCTCATATGCTAGCATTGGGAGATGTCCTTAAACACTTTTAAATTGTAATTCCTATTAGAAAGGAGTAGCTAAACAACATTTCATATCTTTGAAATGGTGAATGATGAATCCTACTTAGTGGTAAAATTTGATTTGAAATTACTATTTTAGAAATGCCACATTTAGAAAATAGACATTTCTCTGCTCTTAAATTTGCTCTACGTTGCTCTATGTGCCTGCAACATGTCTCCAATACACGTTTGAACAGGGTGTGTCCTGTCCCCACACAAGGACCAGTTACCTCCCAAAGATAGCCTGGCATACAGGGCTGAGATGAAAGGGGACCTGTGCAATTTAGTTTCCTTGCTGTGTTTCTGAAACAGTCTGTAAGCATGTGTACTGATGGTAATTGTCTCTTCTTGTTTCCAGTACATTTTGTCCTCGCAAAATCAGAAGCTATGGTCCTGTGCACATCTACCTAGCAGACTCAGAAGGTCTCCAGTTAATGCTGTGCCACACAGTACCGCTAGTCTCTCTTATTATTTTGTTCCAACCCACCTCCCCCCTAGCCCCAAAACAGGGCTGCGCTTTGTTTAGGGAGAAGATATTCCTTGAATAGGCCCAGCCCTGTGGAGAGAGGAGGTCCAGCATCCAGTCCCGTATTGTCTCCGTGGTTGGACCCAGGTGAGTGCATGACCAGTTAAGACTGCCTGCTCAGTGCCAAGCTACCAGATGGTGAGCACAGGTTAATTTAAAGTGTGTATATAGCTTACCCGGACTAGGATTGTCGTCCCTGATTGGACTGTGTTCAAACCTCTGCCAACTATAGACTCAATTCCTAATACTAGTGGCAGCTGTGGGATGGGATTTAGGTTTGTGCAATATCATATAGTAATTCAGTGTTTACTACAACTCTATACCTAAGCCCAATTTGAGCCTTTTTCAATTTGCCCTGATTGTCCCTTTTAATTTTTCTGCTAAAAATCATCTCTCCCTGGAGAAGCCACACCTACAGGAATCTAGTTTGAGATGGCCAGGTTAGAATGCTAAACTGTGCAGCAGCTTAAAGATTTCTGCAAGTACTTTCGAGTCTCTACAAGGGGCTTTACCAGTAAGGTGCAGCTACAGAATGCTTTAAAGGCCTGGGCGGAGACCCAGGATGCAGAGGATGACATCCCAAAGGAGGAGATTACCGAGGAGGAGGGTGACCTGAGTCTGAAAGGACCCTATAACTGCCTCTGGAAGGGGACAACAACTTGCCAGGAGCAGTAGTGGTGACCAGATTAGGGAGCAGTGTCTCCTCAAAGAGCCTGTCCCCAGAGGAGGTGGAGACAGGATGGAGGGAGCGGAAACTTAAACTTGAGCTTGCCAGGTTAGAGCAGGGGGAAAAGCTTGCCAAACTAAAATTAGAAAAAACAAGCTCTGGAGGAAAGGAGGCTTGCTCTGGAGGAGAGGAAGATGTCCCATGAGCTAAAACTCAGAGAGCTAGATATAAGTGCCCCACAAGCCGTGTCCAGCAACAGCAATGGTGGCAGCATACCTACAGTGGTCACTGGTGAGTCCACAGTCAGGATCCCATAGGATTTGGTGCCCAGTTACGTGGGGGGTGATGACAAACATAAATGGTTTGCAGTCTATGAAGTGGCTCCGAGTGTGCACAAGATCCCAAAGGAGTTCTGGGGTACTAGTTTGTGAAGGTATATGCCCACGGTGGGGAGGGACATACTCCTGACACTAGAGGTAGTGGTAGAGGACCAGACATGCTACACTGCAATGAAGACAACGCTAGTCAATACGTATGGAGCGACCCTAAAAGGTATAGGCTCAGATTCAGGGCAGCCATAAGATGTCTTCACAAACATGGGTAGATTTCCTGGATTATGCCAACATGGCGCTGAAGGGCTGGGTGAGGGGCAGCAAGGTTGATGATTATTCAGGTCTGTACAACTTGATTTTGAAGGAGCAAATGCTTGATATTTGTTTTCCAGAGCTGTGTCAACACCTAGTTGATAGCTAATTAACTGACCCCAGAAAACTTGCTGAGTACGCGGACATCTGGGTCAGTACCAGAATGTCCAAGAAGGCATCTGGGGGATGGGGGAACATCCAAAAGGGTGATCAGGAATCCCACCAGAAGAAGGAGGGAGGGATAAAAGAACATAGTTCTCTAAAGGCCCCCAAAGCAACTCACAGAGGAAAGGGTCTGGTTCTCAATCCCTATCTGTCCAGCAGAAGAAAACTTACCCTGACAAAGGTCAGCAGCCCAACCCCATCAAGTACTATGAGTGCTAGGAGTATGGACACTACAAGGGGGTAGCACAAGTGTATTAAAAGAGCCACATCTCCCACTGGAGGAAATAATCTGGAATGCTAGTGTAGTGCTAGGGGAGAAGTTTGTCCCAGTTATTTTGGGGGGTGGGGGTGTTTAACGGAGTTACCCTTGTGTCCCTGGGTGACATTGAGATGGTTCCTAAGATCCATGTCCCCTCAAATACAACAAAACATAGGCAACGTGTCACCATCAATGGGTAGGGGGTTGATGCTCTAAGGGAGACAGGAATCAGAATGACTATGGTAAGGAGTCATCTGGTGTCCCCAGAGCAGGTCATTTCTAATGCATTCCCACCTGACAACAGAGACGGTTGTCAGGAGAGGGAGGGCTGAGGGCCAGCTACACTTTGTGCATTCCCTCTAGACAGCCAACAAACACAGGTAGAGTGAGTATGACAGAGGATGAATCTGTATTCATCTTTATTCTGATAGCTCCCTCTCCCCCTAGCTGCCCAGGAAGGCTAACACTTACATCTGAATAGACAGTATCTTGTCCTTATACAAATGACTGTTTACCCCCTACAAATAGCCTGGCAGACAGGGCTGAGATTAAAGGAGACCAGTGAACTTCAAGGCACTGCTTTGAATTCCCCCACTGCACATTTGCGTATAAGTACAGGGTCTCTGACCCTAACAAATCAGTACACAACTGGACCTGGGAAGAACTCTGATGAAGAACTCTGATGGAGTAAAGGTTGCAGTGCTGTAAGGATTTACACTTTGTCTTGACTGACTGTTCGGAGGAACTGCTTCTCTGCTTTGCTAAGTTGCCTTGCTAAGGACACGGACTGAACCCAACAATAAGCTGTTTTGAAATAATGAATAAAGTTGGAATCAGAAAGTATATACAAGACTCCTGACTGATTGAATAACGTCGAATTATCGACATTGGATATGATGTGGACAGCACTATGGTTAAACTACGTTGATAAGTCAAACAAAAATTGATATATAATAATTTACATTCCTGTTCAATTTTTGGAATTGTTATTTATGGACAGTGGTTTCTAAGCAGTGAGGTCACGAAAAGTGGAGTGTACTCTAATTGTAGATAGCAGTAACTATGCATTAGTGCACCATTAAGGCCAACACTGCTAGGGCATATATTTTTTTACTTCGATGCAGGACTTCGCATCGCAGCCGCAGCTCCTCGGAACCGCCACTGCGTGACGGATCCTCGACGCAGGGGCTTGCAACACTCTACAAACCAGGATTTAAGGGACTCTTGTTCCGCCGGCCTAACTTGGTGCCTTACCTGGCCCTTGCTCCATTGCAGTCATCCTGAACTTGTGACTTTGTCCCTGGCGACCAGATACTCACAGTAGGAGCTTTGTGCTTCTAGGCATATTCTCAGAGAGCACATTTTTTCTCTTTCAACAGTTGGCTCATTCGGAGGGGGCTGGGATGAGGAGGGGGTAGATGGGGTTGGTGTTTTTCTCCAATGTATTTCTAGTTGTGTTCCAGGTTTCTTTTGGCTTACACACACTAACTTGGCTGCATCTGCAGTTTCTCGTGTATGGTAGCACTAATCTAAAGAGTGTCAGAGCTAGTGCCTAGATCTGGACATTAAGAAGCATATACATAGTATTTGTCAGTATTAAGCACTCTACCCCGAGACGCAGCTGGCCCATTGCGGGTTGTAGGAGACATGCTGTGTAACCACCATATTTCAGTTTGCTGCCACAAGGAAGTTATTGTCAATGCTTGCCTCGTTATGATGGGCTTTTCCTTAACGTCAACCAGTCTATTACTCACACTGTTACGGGTCTCGACTCTGGGTTGGGTCTGCCCCCTGCTCATACACTGGATTCACTCCCGCTGGTCTCTTCGGAGGAGCTACGGTTAGTATGTTCCAAGATCAAATCCGGCTCCACTTCCGACCCCCTCAAACCCGACCAGTTCATGAGATTGTTATCTTTGGTCTTGTCACCTCTGAGACAGGTGATTAATGAATCTCTGTCAAGTGCGATTGTCCCTAACACCTGGAAGCAAGCAAGGGTGGTTCCTTTGCTTAAGAAACCCACCCTGGATGCTGCCAAGTTGGAAAACTATCGCCCTATCTCCACCCCTCCCGTGGATTGCGTAGATCATGGAGACCCATGTCCATTCCATTCTTGCCAGATTTTTGGAAGGAAACAACTGTCTGGACATCTCTCAGAATGGCTTCCGCTCAGGCCACAGCACGGAGTCTGCTCTCTTGGCTGTCAACGAGCCTCTTAGGCTCGCTTTGGATGAGGGACGTACGTCGGCACTGATTCTTTTAGACCTCAGCGCCGCATTTGATACGGTCTCTCATCAGATCCTGTTATGCAGACTAAAGGAGGCAGGTGTTGTGGGCCCAGCCTTGGCCTGGTTAGCTTCCTTCCTCTCAAACAGGACCTTCCAGGTCATAGCCTCACCGTTCGCCTCCGCCTTCCTTGCCAACAGACAAGGGATCCCGCTGGGCTCTGTATTGAGCCCCTTGCCTTTCAATCTTTATGTTCAACCCCTGGTAGTCTTGGCAAGGAGCAGAGGGCTCACCATTGCATCATGTGCTGATGACACACAGCTAGTGGTAGACCTCTTAGACAACAATGGGAGTGCAGCCTCGAAGTTTCAGGAAGATCTCACAGCTGTTGCCAAGTGGATGACTGACAAGTGTCTCCAATTAAATTCCAGCAAGTCAGAGGTCCTGCTGGTGGGAAATCATCAGGAGCTATAGGGGGACTGGTGGTGGCCGGCCATACTGGGCTGTGCACCTACTCCTAAGCAGGTGGTAAAGGATCTTGGAGTCTGGGTAGATTTGGGTCTTAGCTTTCAGCTCCAAACAAAGAAAGTCACGGGGACATGCTTTGGCATACTTAGGGGCTTAAACCGTTGCTCTGGTTTTTTGACCCAGCAGTTAGGCAAATGATCCTCCAGGCATTCATTCTATCTAGACTGGATTATGCCAATGCACTGTACTTAGGGGTTAATAAAACCGAAACCCCTAGATTCCAGAAATTTGAAAATCCGGCGGCTAGAACCCTGATAGGCCTCTCCAGAACCTGTCCCACCTCTATGGCAATCCGTCGGTTGCACTGGCTTCCTGTCGCCAACCGAGTGGAATTTAAGGCCCTCTGCATTGCTTTCAAAATTTTGAAACTTTCCTCTCTAATCATCTTGTCCAATCTGCTGTCACCTTACTACCCTACGCGCCAACTTTGCTCTTCGGGACAACACCTGACAACTGTACCTCGTATGAGGAGTGTACGGTCGGGTGGATCCTCCTTCCGTTTTTTTTTGCTGCCAAGCTTTAGAATGCTCTACCATACTCCATTCATGCCATGGAGAATTACATGGTCTTCCGCAGATCTATTAAAACCCATCTCTTTCCCACAGTCTACTGCTTCCTCTGACTTTCAGCCTCTATGTTCTGCTTCAGCGCTGGGACGCCTCTTTGCTGAGGCAGCTGTGCACTTTACAAAACATGTTAACATAACATAACAAAAACGTTTCACACGTCACTCACTGTGTAAAGGTGTATGGAAAGATCGCTATAGTACTACTTGTACATGAAGCATCGAGACAGACTTCGCAGCCTGCCCATCTTGGGTTGTAGACGGCCTGCTGTGTAGCTGTTCCTTTGATCTAACTGCCAATAAAAAAAGATTTGATTCTAAAACTTAAATTGCACATCTACTATTCTATTGATTGAATTTCTGGCGTTTTGGTGTCCAATTATTTATAAAATGTTACTCTCTTCTAAATTGGTGTTGGATTTTTGTTGTGTTGTGTCTCCACTTTATTACGGTTCGAAGTGCTGCATAAATATTTTACACATTGGCTCCAAGTTAAGCCTGACTGGTTTTGTGCCACGCTACTAGAGGATTAAGCAAAGGATAATTTAGGGTTGCATGTGTTTCACCCGGGCAGGAATTGTGGTTGCTACTTGATTAGGGTTTCCCTTTAACAAGTAATCCCATTTCCAACAATCAGCTATGAATATGAAGTGAATCTGTAATGAATATTTCAGGGATTTAGAGGGAAACCTATCCGATCCTCATGATCTGTGTGGTGTTTGACACAGAAGACTCCATCAATTGATTACATTCCAGATCACAATAACGTTTCTTAACCTCATCGCCGCTGGGCTAATTCCCCCGCGGCACGGAGGGAGGGGGGCCGCGGTGCTGATGACGAGCTCGGCTCGTCATGCAGCACGGTGGCGCTGTGCTGATGACGCTCGTCATGGCTCCGCCCGCTCAATGGGACGCCCAGCACAGCAGGGGAATTATCCCTGCGTGGGCGTTCCGCGGAGGCCAAGACGAGCTCAGTTCGTCATCAGCACTGCGCCACCGTGCTGCATGACGAGCTGAACGCGTCATCAGCATGGAAGAGGTTAAAGCTGGGGGATAGATCTCCATAGAGTACAAAGTTTTTTGCAAATGTTAACCAGTACTGACAACACAGTTGTGTTTGGGAGATAAATGTGAATACACCATGTTGAGCCTAGTTCAAGGAAGTGCATCATCAATGTATTGCCTCTTCAGCTCTTCTCAATGTTGTTTTTGTTTTTTTGGGTTTTGTTCTCCACAAAGTAAATACTGTCAACTGGTCCAATAGAATTAGTATGTTTGCAGCTGGATACATTTGCATCTGGAGACGAGGCGGATAGGTTTGCGCATGGCTGCCCTCTCGGGTGATTAGCACACTATAAACATAGAATACAAATGGAATTAAAGGCTAGAACGGATTCATCCTGGTTAATTTTGGAAGTCTCAGAACTCTGCAAAATGCAGCCATCACCGAATCATCATCGTCGTCATCGTAATACTGATCCATGTCCCTGAACTTTGATACTCATCTTGTAACACTTCCCAATCAGACCTTCTTCTTTAATGTAGATACCCCGTGAACAAGTAAAACGGGGCTGTGCAGTTTTTAGTACAGAAGGCAATCCAATTCCAATTCCAAAAATTCTTTATTTCGGCCACATAGGCCATAAAAGATGCAATAAAATACAATACATATAATTAAAACACAGTATTTACATATAAAAGATTCTACTGGACCTGCATGGGGAAGGGATACAAGGTAGTACAAGTTCAAGAAGACATTTTCTTCCTTATTATCCATGCTGCCATTAGAAATTTTGAAACAGCAAAGACAATATGGCCCAGAGTGTTGGTTTTCATAACCCTGTAGGCCTGTAGGTACTTCCTGAAGCCCAGGTTCCGACACAAAGGTGCTATCCAACGCCTCCTCGGGCTCTGGTAAGCGTGGCAACCAAACATTATGTGTAGATCATCCTCATCATGGGTTTTACAGCATGGACAGAGTTTGTCACCCCCTGTGGACCATTTGTAAGTGAATACTTTGGTGGGGAGTGTACCAAACCTCCATTGCAGGAACAGTTTCCTCGCCAAGAGAGGAAAAATAAAATCCATAAAAGGTTCAAACACATAAGAATTTTTGGATTCCATAAAACGACCCGTCAAGGTGCCACTATTATGAGCATTATCCATGTCAACGAGGTATTTGTTCTTGTACAGCTGGGCAAGAGTTTTACGCGTAATCCTTTGACAGCCCTGAGCTGGGTCATCCCATAAGTCTGGCAAGTTCAGGCTAAGCAATTCCGACTTGATAAAGGCCAGCCAGGGAATTTTGCAGTTGGGATTCAGCCTCATAACATGAATAAGGTCCTGTCTATAATGATACAGTTCCTCGGTGGTCCATATCCGATGCCAAAACTTCACGGGTTTCGACAGAAGATCCTCAGCAATAGAGGGAAGGCCCAAATCTAGTTTTAAGGGGAGGAGCGGGGTACCTTGCGGGAGAGCAAGTAGGCGTCTCAGAAAACTATTTTCCACACCTGCCAGAACCTTCCCTGCTTTATGTCCCCACAGCTCACTACCATACATGGCTGCTGCCTTCGCTTGGGACCTGTATGTTTCCAGGGCCGGGCTTACAGGTTTAAAGGTGGACTTATTGGCCACTTTCAAGAGTGCGCCCGATAGCTGGGAAAGTTTCAGCCTAGATCTCGCTACCTGGCAGTCCCATGATAAGTTTTCTTGAAGTGTTACCCCCAAATATATAAAGGTCGAGACCCTCTCAAGACTAGTTTCCCCCAGTTTAGGATTGGGTCTGGTTTTGGTAGGGGGGTTGAAGATCATAAACTTTGTTTTTTCCGTGTTCACCTCCAACCCATGTTGGCGACAGAAAAGGCCAAAACCATTCACAATCCTCTGAATCCCCATGGGGGATTTGGAAAGCAGGAGGGTATCGTCAGCAAACATTATTGCCGGGACCCTCCTGCCTGCCAAAAGCGGGGCATCATTGTCCTTAACAGCGTCAAGATGTTGAATGACGCTGTTAATATAAAGACAGAACAGGGTCGGGGCCAGGACACAGCCCTGTCTGACGCCTCGACGGACCGGGAATTTGCCCGAGAGCTTACCATCCCTCCCACACCTTACTTGTGCATAGTTGTTCTCATGCAACCTGATGATGATACTAAGGAGGTGGGGGGGTACTCCTAGCTTTTGCAAAACCTCCCATAGTTTCCCTCTGGGGACTAGGTCAAAGGCTGACCTCAGGTCCACGAAGACCATGTACAGTCTTCCTCCCTCTAACGTTACCGTCTTCCAATATAGGAGAAGGAGGCGGAAGATTTGGTCCATGGTCGACGTGTTCTTTCTGAAGCCAGCCTGGAGGGGGCTCATGATGTCATTGTCCTCCACCCAGTCTAGGAGATGGTTAAGGATAAGGCGCGCAAAGAGCTTTTGGGGTACATCTATTAGGCTAATAGGCCTGTAGTTGGCGGGGAGCAGAGTGGATCCCTTCTTGTGGATTGGAACAATCTCTGCCCCCAGCCAGGACCCGGGGATTGCCATACCTCCTAGAATGGCATTGAAAAGGATGAGAAGGTATGGACCCCAGATGTCCGGGTGATGCCTGAAAAGATCCCCGGGTAACCTATCCAGACCTGGCGCCTTCCCCCACGGTAAATGCTCCAAGGCCGCCTCCACTTCCCCCAGGGATAGTTCCATGCCAAAGACCTGAGAGCCCGAGGACGCTAGCAGGGCTGTATCAGGGCAGGAATTAATGTCTTGGTAAAGTGCCCCAAAGTGGGCCTCCCAAACCACGGGGGCAATGTTGGGTTCAATTGCTGTTTTGAGTTCCCCTATCCCATTATTTACAAGGGCCCAAAATTTCCGGGAGTCCCTAACTTTTAGGGCGTCATAAAGGTCCTGCCAGTGGTTCCAGTCCCACTCGGTCCTAGCGATCGCCATCACTGATTTATAATGCTTCCTAAGGTCACATACCTTAGCCTTATTTGACCCATCTTTTATTGCAGCAACGAGCTCAGATTTTGCTGCCCTACAAGAGGAGGTGTACCAGGTGGGAACATGGGTCTTTTTCTTTCGGATTGGCACCACCGGGTGAAATACCTCAGCCAAATCCCTCACTAAGTCCTGATGTATGTTACCCAGTTTCTCACTGTATTCTGGGCTTCTTGGTTCATTTAGAAGTACGTCCACCTCCATAAACCTTGGGAGTGCCAACTCATATAGCTTATTGATGGCCTCTTCTGAACTCACAAGCTTTCCCCACTTAACCCGGCGCCTATTTGTTGTAAGGAGCAAATCCCCCGTGGCTTCCCCTCGATTTACTGCGGATGTGCCCGCTGGAGGCAGAGGGCACTGGATATTTAAACAAAGGGCATTGTGGTCACTATCTGACCTATTTATTACCCCAAAGTCGAGGACTTTTGGCCAGAGTGTAATGTCCAACATGATATAGTCTAGCCTCGACTCATGGCCCCTTCTATTGAAAGTACACACTGAGGGGGTATCGGAAGGAGTACGACCATTACAGGCCCTCAGTGCGTAGTTCAGGGTAAGGGACATGAGTTGTATAGCTAGGGGGGACCAGGCTTTGGGGTGAGGGGAAGACGAGGGTGGAACCCCCCAGTAGTCATCCTCTGCCGTAAGGGCACCATCCAGTAGGCCTTCCAGGGGTTCAAAGTGGCAATTGAAGTCTCCTCCAAGCACCACCTTGAAATCTCCTGGAAGTTGACCCAAAAAGGAGGACAGATCGTTTAGGGTCGGTGATTCATTTGGCGTGGCAACTGGTCGCGAGTAGACATTAACAATAGCCCACGGTGGATTGCCAGGCCATGTGAGCCGAACACACTGAATGTCCTGCGAGTGCGTGTGTACCTGTTCCGCCTGGCACCCAGTGTGACTCGCAATCCAGATTGCCAAGCCACCTGACGGCCTCCCCCTCCCACTTCATTTGGCAGGGATTTCAAATATTTCAAACCCTCTCCTAGTTTGGGTGTCCCTCGCCCATGTTTCCTGAAGGCAATCACTCCACACCAGCTATGAATAATATCAGAATCTGTAATAAATATATCATGGGTGTAGGAGGAAACCTATTCTATCCTTATTATCCTTGTGGAGTTTGACAAAGAAGCCTCCA
This sequence comes from Lissotriton helveticus, assembly GCF_964261635.1. NCBI lineage: Eukaryota > Metazoa > Chordata > Amphibia > Caudata > Salamandridae > Lissotriton > Lissotriton helveticus. The sequence goes on from NC_136062.1 coordinate 355,501,308, forward strand.
TTAATGACAGTAATTCTAGATCAGAAGAACATTACTTAAAGCTGGGGGGCAGATCTCCGTAGAGCCAAAGCTTTGTGCAAATACCAAGTGCTGGCAACACAGTTGTGTTTGGGAGGTAACTGTGAATAAGGCATGTTTAGCCTAGTTGTATGGCAAGGAACAGCATCGTCATTGTATTGCCACTAGAGGTATTCCCAGTGTGTTTTTCCCCAAAAAATAAATACTGGCAACAGGTCCATTAGAACTAGTATGTTTACACCTGGGAACGTTTACATCTGGATGTGCTGCAGCCATGTTTGTGTCTGGCTACAATTTCGGGTGATTAGCGCGATATAAAAATACTGATAACATAACGCCTCCATCATCTGTGATGGGTCACCGTGCACTTGCGTCATGCAGGGGGTGTTTCTGGGACTAACCTTTGTTTAACACTCAAATACAAATTACCTAAATGTACAACGGGTTCTCCACATGTGCTTAGTTGTTTGGGGACCATGTTTAACACTACTTTTGTTATTGATGCAAAATGATCGTGGCTGGCCAGGGTCTCACTGTGGGCCTTGTTAAAAGTGGACCGCTGCATGCTTCAGTTAATTGAGGAGTTATTCTGGGCAGTTGACTAAAACAGTCAGGATTGGTGTTATGAGGACAGAGATTACTGTGCTGCTGTGCTAGGACATACATTTAAAAAAAAAAAAGATTCGTTTAGTATTGCAGCGCAATGGTGTTTAGATTTGGGGCCTGCTGGATTGTGTAGAAGGGGTAATGGTGACGTCAGTTTAGATTGACTGGATTTTGTTTAGGGGTATCAGTCTGCTGATAGGGGCAGCATATTTGGAAAGAGGCAGCCCTTAAGTTCTTTTAATGTTCTAAATAGTTGATTGGTTGAACAGCCTATTGCTTATAGCTAAAATGTTAAAGGTGTCTTCTGGCATTTGTAATGTGGTGGCTGATGAGTTTTCTGTTAGAGCCAGATATATATTACGCAAAGGTTGCTAAATGGACCTACACTCAGATTTTGTTGCCTTTTAGTCAAGGGCATGGGTACTCACAAACTTTCTGTCCGGCCAAAATTACAGTGTGGTTTGTGGCCGAGGGCCGCACCGGTAGGGGTGGAGTCAGAGGGGGCAGGGTCAGTGGGGGGCGGGCTAGAGTACAAAAAATCCAACCCGTTTCAAAAGATTAGACAATGCTGTATTTCAAAAGCAGATGTAACTACAAAGAGCACATTTTGATAATACATTTTTATTAGCAGACAATAGCAATCTTAAGAGGCATTGCACAGCTTCATACACACTTTGACCCCAATTCAATCACAGTCTCTCTCTCTCTCTCAGTCAGTCAGTCTCTCTCTCTCAGTCAGTCAGTCTCTCTCTCTCTCAGTCAGTCAGTCTCTCTCTGTCAGTCTTTCTCTCTCTCTCTCTGTGTCTCTCTCTCAGCCCCTCTCAGTCAGGCAGTCAGTCTCCCTCTAAGAGTCTCTCTCTCAGTCAGTCAATCTCTCTCTCTCTCTCTGTCAGTCTCTCTCGGTCGGTCAGTCAGTCAGTCTCTCTCGGTCAGTCAGTCTCTCTCGGTCATTCAGTCTCTCTCGGTCATTCAGTCTCTCTCTAAGTCCGTCTCTCTCTAAGTCAGTCTCTCTCTCTTAGTCAGTCTCTCTCTCTCTCTCTCTCTCTCTCTCTCTAAGTCAGTCTCTCTCTAAGTCAGTCTGTCAGTCAGTCAGTCTCTCTCTCAGTGAGTCTCAGCCAGTCTCTCTCTTTCTGTCAGTCAGTCTCTCTCTCTGTCAGTCTCAAGCATTCTCTCTGTCAGTGAGGCTCTCTCTCCTAGTCAGTCAGTCTCTCTCTCTGTTAGTCAGTCAGTCTCTCTCTGTCAGTCAGTCAGTCTCTAAGTCAGTCTCTCTCTCTCTCTTAGTCAGTCTCTCTCTGCCAGTCTCTCTCTGTCAGTCAGTCAGTCTCTCTCCACATTCTCTCTCTCCACTCTTCCCTCTCTCTCCACTCTCTATCTACTTTCTTTTTCTCTCTCTCCTCTCTTTCTCTCTCTCCACTCCCACTCTCTCTATTTCCACTCCGCCTCTCTCTCTCTCCACTCTATCTCTCTCCATATTCTCTTTCTCTCTCTACTCTCTTTCTCTCTCTCTTTCCACTCTCTCTCCACTCTCTCTACTCTCTCTCTTTGGGAGGCCATGGGTACATTATCTGCAAGGTCCGTGGACTGCCAAAGAAGGCATGCCGGGCCACTGGCGCCTCTCTGGCCGTTCTGGGAGTACCACGGATCTAGGGGAACAAAAACTGTTCGCCATTTATATTTTTTGTTCTGAAACTACACAGACACTGGCATTTTGGATGCTCAGGATAAGTGCAATTCGGGAGTTTTTTACAGTGCGCGGCATCCACTAGCGATATATGCAGTTTCGACAGATTAGTGTTGGCGTTCTTGTTATTTCTAGTTTTCTGTGAAGTGTTGTGTAGAACGGTGTGTGCGTCTTGAACACCTCGTTTTGTATTAGGGGGCAGTCAGTCCAGTCAATGTATTCAAATGGACATTTTCTGTGATGGATTTGGATGGAGAATGTGATGCTATAAACCAATAGCATATTTATGGGGTTAATAGGGGTAGAAGATGTTACAATGGTCTGAGTAACATGTGTATGGACACACTGCAAAAGCAGTATGGTTATGTCTGAGAACCCAAGGAGGTTTTCTAAGATGTTTTCAGAGGCCAGTAGCCTACAGATTAATACTATCACATATACGATCTTTTGAAACATGCACCACCTCTAAATGGACTCTGAAAATATTAAGTAAAAGGATAGCTACAAGCTGAGGCTGGAAAGGTCAAGTGTGGATATTACTTGAATCTCAGCATCTGTCACTTAGATGATAGATGATGTGGGTACCTTTTGACTGCAGAAGAAGAATGTTGATCCAGAGTCAAGAAATGTCGACAAAAACCCTTGATGGGTGACCATCAGCATCCTACATCATTCTTACTGCAGCCTCTGTCACACATTCATACATACTAATTTTTCTGACTACATTTTTCCTAAATTAATACAATTGATGAAAGCTAATAAACTAGATGCAAACAAATCTGCTGTATTGATATTTGGAAGAGAATTAGTACCGTTATAAAACTGAGTTTAGAAGTTTCTTCTGACAGTATTAATTATAAAACTATGGCTGATAAAATCACCATAATGCTTGTGCTGAAGCAGTTTAATTTTTGTTAGTTATCCCTTCCTACAGAAGTAGAATCAGAGCAGCATTATCTGGGCAGCTAGCGATGCATGTCACAATGAGTGAGGAGATAAGCATGCACAGAAACACAAACACTGACCTCTTAAAAAACAATAATCAGGCACAAGGCAAGAACCCTGCACACCAGTTCCAGTTTCAACGTAAGTTTCTGCACAGAGCCAAACATTTAGAAGTTCATGGGAAGACTAAAACCCCTCCTTGTTGTACAAAGCGTAAGGAATGCCCCCCCAACACACACAGCAAACCACTAGACAGATGGATCATTCGATCCACCTTTGCATGGCCCCATAATGTGGGTGCAGATCTTTCGGGTGTCCACGTTAATCTGCAGTAACTCCTCTTTATGAACATCCTTGCGAGTGGCCTGGCAGAGTTATAAAGATAACCAATAGTTAATTTCTAATTCTATTTATAGAGAACTCCGTTTTGATGGTGCTAAGAACACATATAGTGGAGAAGCGTGGCTCAATGGTTAGTGCGGAAGACCCTGATGCAGAGGTCAGGCCCGGGACCAGGGTTCAATTTCCGCCTCGGCAGCTCTTGGACTCAATCTCCCCGGACCTGATAATTCTCGCCTCGGTGCCTAGTCTAATCATGGGTCCCACTCTGTGACTCTGGGCAATAGCTTGCCTAATCTCCACAACGGCCCCAGCAGCGCTTGGATGCCTGGCTTCACCTTGGGGGTGCCCAGGAGTGGACATTTCACATGGAAAAGCCAGGAAGGGTTCCACAGTGGTATGAGTGCAGCGCCGGGACGCCCCGTCGCGTGGGCAGCCGTGCGCTTTACAAATACAACAACACACACATATGTGAAGAGATGCAAGATGCCTAGAACTACAACCCATTCTGTCCAGACAGGACCAGCAGCTCTGTCTATGATTTGTAAATAAATGATTGTTCGAACAACTACGTTTTCAAAGCTGTTCTAAATGATACCAGATCAGGTTTAGAACAAAGGTAGGGCGGGAGAGAGCTCCATTATACAAAGACTAGGCTAGGAACCCTATGACCGCCAAACCTACGTTTTTTAAAATCTTGATATGTCCACCAAATTAGCGGAGGAGGAGCGAAGAATTTGAAATGGCTTGTATATGGAAATGCTTTTTGATACAAATTGAGGGACTAAGCCATGGATGGCTTTAAAAACCAGACAACAAGTTCTAAACAGCACTAGGTTTCTCGAAAGAGAGGTACTAGGAGTGTTCCTGGTTAATTTTTATACCATTCTGGCTGCCATATTTTGTACCAACTTTAACTAAGTCAAATCCCCATTAGGAGGCGGAGATAGATCGAGTTAGCATACTACAACTTGAAGCCAATTACTACTAACATGATTGGCTTCAAAGCATCCACAGAAAATATGCATGTAATTTCCTAATAGACTGTAGGATAAAGATGCACGTTGAAACAACTGCATTGATGCGATGTTACAGGGATTACTGGTTGTCCACAGTGACTCCCAAGCTTTTGCCATCTTTCATGGGTTAAGGAAGAAGTCCCATCTCTTGTCGCTAGTACTGTTGGGTCTAGAGCAGAGCATTCCCTTTTATTACCACTATTTCAGTTTTATCAGTTAGGTTTCAGGTGGTTGATTCTCATCCACCCGCAGATAAAAACACATAGTTTCTGATTCACAAAGGTAAGTTACACTTTTGAGTGAGTTGAACCTTGTAGTAAGTTACATGTCTCCACCCGAGTGTAATGCAATCAGCTTACTCTTGTGTCGGTGGGTGACATCCCTCCCTAAACCTGTCCCTGACCCTTTCTAACTCCCAAACCCCTCTTACTACTCCCTAATCCCATCCCCTTTAGTAGTAAGCCTGCCTCTTTCCCACTCACTTCCCCTTTGACCCTCCCACAATTAAAATCTACACTTTTGCAGAGAATTCCACACATTTAAGTATAGGCAAAATGTTAATTTTTCAGTATATATTTTGTATATGTTCTCTAGTACTGCAAAACGTACTACACAGTGTAGTTTGGGAATCAAGCCAATTGTGTTTTGAAAATTGTGTTACAATGGGGCATTGTCCTCTAGACAAAGTAATATTTGAGGGCCTCCAATGTAGGTATACAGCAGATAGCCTCTCTTTACCAGTTATTTTTTAAGGGATCTGATAGAGATATTAAATGTGTCTGGGGATAGAGCCCTGAGTGACTCCACATTTGACCTTTATCCTTTTGGCTGTAAAGGGAGGCAACCTTACGCTTGTGTTCTGTTCTTCAGGTATGATTCTAGCCATACAAAGGAGGTACCAAAAATACCCTCAACATTGACCTACTGTAATAGAATTTATTATGATCAACAGTGTCAAAAGCTGCAGAAAGATCTAACAACACAAGTGCATGTGTTGTGTTGGGCGTGTATGAAGTTGTCTATGACAGTAAGAATTACGGTCTCATTGTTATGGCTAGTGTTAGAAATGGGGTTACTGGTTGGCTAGGGTAGGCACCTAAGCCAGGCAGAACCCATCACTCTACTAAGGGCAAGGGAGTTAGGCACCCTAGATAACCCCTGCTCACCCTTTTGGTAGCTTGGCAGAGCAGTTAGGCTTATCCCAGAGGCAATGTGTAAAGAGTTTGTGCAACACACACACACAGCAGCAACACACTAGGCCCACTACAAAAGAAACTCCACACATGGTTATATAAAAAATATCCTTTGTATTATCCATAAAAATACATTAGATCACAATCACATGTATAACACTGTGCCACCAGGCACTGAAGACTTGTCATGACTTCAAAGGGATTACATAAATCACGAGGCCAATCGGGCCTCTGTCATAAACATCAGTTAGAACAACCCAGTAGCTACTAGTAGGAACTGTACTTAGAATAACACATTATGCATCAACATAATCAGCAGTGCGCCATAGTAACCAACTGTAGCAGGGCACACATCATGCTGGGTCTGGTGGCTCAGTGGACTAATGCGTCTACTGCAGGGGTCTGTGTTTGACCTCCTAGTCATAGGTACAAATTCTGGCGGGTCCACTCAGCCTTTTGTTCATCTGAGATTGATAAAATGAGTACCATTGAGTGGGGGAATAACAAACATCTATTATTCAGCTCCAAGATACCCGTAGTGGTGAACGTGCGCTTTACAAATAAACATTATGTTATGTTGTTATGTTATGTTATAACCACATCCCTTCACGGTACAGGGGGGCAACCCTGGCAATGCAACATCCCCTACATTTAAGCATCAGGGCATAGCATATGCGAATGACCAGCACCACATGGATCCTCGTAGCACAAGGCCCTTTATCAAAACAACAAGAGCTGCACCTGTGCTGTTATGACACGGCATGCCGTAACTGACTTTACCTGCGTAGGCTACCTGCCCGCCTACCACAGGGAATGCGGCAATCTTAATCAGGGGCATCCGGCGAGGTCTCAAGCGTGCTTCTTGCACACAACAATGCCCCAGAATAGCAGATAAGAGTGCAGCTGCTAGCGACTATGGGGCGCAGTTGCAAACAGGTCAGGAATGCGGAGCAATTCTAATCAGGGGCCTCCGTCGAGGTCTCACCCTGAGCTTCTCTGCTCCAGTCGGCGGGAAGACCCCTCCTGGGTCTCCCACCTGTAACTTCACAGTGGGAGTGGCCTGCCAACTCGCTGGGCCGTCCTTGCGCCTCACCTATGAGAGGGTGGAATCATTGGCCTACCATGGGAAGACTCTGATCGAGCCCCATCGGGCCGAGAAACCACAAAGCGATGTCTTCACTCTTCCAGTGACCTCTGACGGCCCACAGCTGATGGGAGCCCGCGAGGCTCTGCTTCCTCTCCTTGGTGTGTGGTCCCGCTTGGCCACGCCCAAGACCTTGCTCAGCCTGTGTCTGACTTCCATTTTGTCTCCGCGTCCCGCTTTCCAGCCGGTACTTCCTTGCAGTGGCTGGTAACAGACGAAAAGGGGGTGAGGGAGAGCACTTTCAACCCCAAGCTCTCCCCTCCAGCAGTCCAAAGCACCAGGGGCCATGCAGCACGCGACATGCGCTGCATGCACCACCACAACACTAACCACGTGCTTTCTTTGGGTCCACAAAAGGGCGCTCTTCGCGCTCTTCCCCCAAGCAAAATACGGGAGAAGGAGACAGAGCTCTCCAGACCCTGTGCAGCGCCCCACGCACTTTGCAATAGCAGGGTCAAAATCCAGCGCTCATGTTGTGCCGCTTTAAATCACCTAGGGCAGAACTGGGCACAGGCAGGCCAGCACATAGGGTCACTCAGCAGAGTGGAAGCCCTTTCAGCCACCCACGAGGCAACAGGTCAGTCCCAAATGGCAGTTCCATCTGGCACACGGCAGTCCACATAGTGTCTTCCTTCAAATCATGGGGTCACAGACCCCGTACTTATAGTCCAAATGTCTTGTTTCTAGGCCACTTAAAAATAAATTTATGAGTGCACAATATCCTCCATTTACAGTGTAACCCTTGGCTCCAGGCACACCACAGGGGGGCGGAGCCAGTATTGTGGAAGGCAGGCACAGCCCAATTCAGGTGCAGGGGCTACTCCTGCCACCACTCCAAATGCAAACCAGGCCGATTCAGGTGCAAGGGAAGCTCCTCCCTCCACTCTTAATTCAGCCAAGGTCAATTCAGCCTAGCGCCGAGTCATTCAGGAAGGGCAGAACACACGTCATACCACCCCCCAGGCCCTCCCCCCTGTGACTGGCTGGAGTGAATGCACATCACCTCTCTTCTGTCAGTCAGCACAGATGGTCAATACACATCAAGCAGGGCACAGACACATAGCACACAGAAATTCCCACTTTTAAAGGTGGCATTTCTAAAATAGTAATAATAAATCTACTTTCACCAATAAGCAGGATTTATCACTACTACTCCAAACATACCGCGCTACCACTCATGTAAAACATTACCAATGAAGCACATATCAGGGAATCCCCGATGCATCCCTATGAGAGGGCAGCTACACAGCAGTGAGAAACCAAATAGGCTGTTTGTCACTACCAGGACATGCCACACAGTTAAGGTACATATCCTACTTTTTACCTACACTGCCACCCTGCCCACAGGGCTAGCTAGGGCCTACTTTAGGGGTGACTCATATGTAGTAAAAGGGGAGTTGTAGACGTGGCACCCACTTTATATTCCACGTCACAGCGGCAGTAAACTGCACGTGCAGGCCCTGCAGTGGCAGAGGCCTGAGACAGGTTTGAAAGGCTACTTCGATGGGTGGTGCAAGCAGCGCTGCAAGCCCACCACTAGCATTTAATATACTGGCCCTAGGTATATGAGATACCACTGTACAAGGGACTTACAGGTAAACTAAATACGCCAGACAGGTGTAGACCAATCTTACCAAGTTTACAATAGAGAGCACATGTATTTTAGCACTGATCAGCAGTGGTAAAGTGCCCAGAGTCCTTAAACCACCAACAAAAGGTCAGAAAAATACAGGTGGAAGGAAAAAAGTTCTGTGATGACCCTGCAAAAAGGGCCAAGTCCAACAGCTAGGACGGAAGCCTGTTTGTAGCGAGTCTATGTAGTTAGCACTCTGCAGGTGGGGACTGATTTCCTGTGCCAAATGTCCTTGCAGTGCCTTTGTGCAATATGGCAGTAAGGAAATGTGGCAAAAATTCTTTAGGATATCAGGGTTGTCCCCCATTTATTTAAGGCGAGCTATCACTAGAGCTCTTTTGAGTAAGGAAGGAATTCAAAACTATGAGTTGTGGTTCAGAAATTATAGGAATAAATCATTTGTATTACTTTAGGGGGGACACAAGTCATCAGGGGACCTTGATTTGATTCGATTCACCAGTTTCCCAAGTGATTATGTCTAGAGGTTTAAATGGAGATAGATAGAACTGTATATAGTCTTCCTCAAGATAATTAATTGTCAAATACTCAAACATTCCCTCGAAAAAGTTCAAATAAGAATGGTTATTTTATAGGCCATTTGCAAACATTTTCACTTGATTTTTCTTAGTTATACAATTGAAAAAAATGGACAAACCTCTCACAAAATAGACATCGGGTCTCTATTTTAGGCTCATCATCTTCCCAGGCAGCATCGTCTCCACTGTCGTGCAGCTCAGGCATGTCGTCATCTCCTGCTCCAGACATATCTAAACGAGACATTAATAAAATGCGTCTTACAAGAACTCGATGTCTAATTTAAGATGCATAAAGATATCTCTGTCATTATATTTTTCTCAGTACATGCATTGAACTTTTTTCCATCCACCAGCATTAATATATATATACATTATATTATATTATATATATATATATATTAGTGAGTTACTGACTAATATATATATATATTAGTGAGTTACTGGCAACATACTGACGTTTGTTAACTATGAAATGTAACTAGAGTGATGTTTATTAATTTTTCATCTCTCTCTCTTTCACTATAGATTACTCCGGTATGGTGGAGCAATTGAATTACAATTATTGATTAAGCACAAAATGGAAGACACCATCTGTGAGAAGTTGGCCTGATATATGATGTTTCCAATTCTGGAACCACCTTGTATCAGTCCAAACAATCCCTTATGGTGTCTGGTTGTAAGTCAACCTTGTAGACAAGCTATCTTAAGGGTAGCATAGACTAAGCAGCCTTAACCCCTTCGGGGCTGATGACGAGCTGGGCTCGTCATGGCGTAGCCTCCTCGCACGCTCATGACGAGCCCAGCTCGTCATGAGCCCCACCCTCGGGGGAAGCGCCAGCGCTCCCCCCGAGTCAGCCCGATTTTTTTAGTTTCTGCGGGGATGGCAGGGGAAGACCTTCCCCTGCCTCCCCCCGCCCTCCCCGCCCGCGTCATCAATGACGTCAGCGCGCGAGGCGCGCTGACGTCACCGGAGGCTCCATTTGTTTACCGACGCGCAGGGAAGCCATTTGCTTCCTGCGCGTCGGATGGTAAACAGGTTAGTTTTGAGGCTGGGGCGGGGGAGATTTCAGTATTACTTCTAAGGAGGGAAAGGAAAGGCTTTTCCTTTCCCTCGGTGGCATTTAGAGGTTTCCTGCTGCACGATCGTGCGATCGTGCAGCAGGAATGTTAGGGATTTTGTTTTTTTTTTCATTGATGATCAATTTCGTAGTTCGGGGAGCGGCCCCTTGGGGAAGGGTCGCTCCCCTTGTTGGGGGAACATTATCTATGAAGTCTTCTCTTGGCTGCAATGTTGTTGAAAGGCCGTTTTTTCTACAAAAATGCTGATGGGGGTCATTTATAAAGTAAAATAATAGTGCTCATTGTAATGAAGGATGCAAGTGCCTCTGTCCTTCATTACTTATACTGATGTGTGTTTCTGAAGTGGCTAAAAAACACACCTGTGCTGCCTAGGCAAAGCTCACTAGTGTTTTTGGCCTGATGAATGTTTTTTTTTGTGTGCTGCTTTTCAAACACATGCTTTGTCTCCAGTGACCATGTGTGTGTTACTATGCCATGTGCGAAGGGGTCCCTTGAGTGAGCTGTCCATCATAGTGGGAAGCTCACAAATGTTTTTGGGCTGTTGATTGTTACCTGAATTTGTGCTGCAACTCTAGCGCCATCTTTGTCTCCATTGACCATGGGTGCGTTACTATGCAACTGCACAAATGTGCGCAGGGGTCCCTTGAGTGAGCTGTCCATCATAGTGGGAAGCTCACAAATTTTTTTGTGTTGATGATTGTTTTCCTGAGTTTGTGCCGCAACTCGAGCGCCATCTTTGTCTCCAGTGTCCATGTGTGCGTTACTATGCAATTGCACAGATGTGCGCAGGGGTCCCTTGTGTGAGCTGTCCATCATAGTGTTTGGGGTATGCACGAAACATGTCGACGATAGGAGTTGATAGGTACATCTGGACACATTACGTTTAGGGCAGCCTATCTTTGCACCCCGTTTATTACCACCTAGAGGCAAGAATAAAGTTTATTGTAAACCTACTGGGCAGGTATCTCACACATCACATAGTCCACTCCTCAAATACACATGCACCACACATAGTCTAATAAAGTGCTCCTACGTAACTTTCGCAAGTCGCAGCACGCCCCAGCCCGTAGAGGACTGGGATGGCCCCAATGATGAAGCATGTCACCGTGGGGCAACCCTGGTGAGTGAGGGGACACCTAAAAGAGGAGCATTTCTCCCCTTTTTTGTACACAATACCATATTTTCACAATCGACCCCAGTGTGTGTTGGTTGTTATCTGAATAAACTAGCAAGGCTCTTAGGTATCTGGAAGCAGAGACCATTTGTTCATCATAGTGGGAAGTTCACAAATGTTTTTTCTGTGTGAGTTCACATGCCTCTTATGTGTATAAATGGTCAGAGACTGTTGAGAGCAGCAGATGGGGAGAAAGAAGCTCCTGGTTATAGGAACTGTTTTAGGATTGCGCTTGTGAAAATCAAGGATGCAAGTGCCTCTGTCCAGCATCGCAGTGAACCACAGTAATTCTGTTGTCCCCCTCCCCTGATGATGTCAGCGCGCACAGCACGCGCCAACATCTTCAGGGATTCCCAGGCGGTCGGGAAGCCATTTGCTTCCTGCGCCTGGAGGTGTTAGGTTGGTTTTGAGATATTTGGGGGGGGTTTGCAAAGAGGCATCAGGGGAGAGGTAAGTGATTTTCCTCTCTTCTGATGTCTCTTTGCAGGGCATTTCTGGTTCACGGTCGCGCACAGCATTGCGATTGTGCGGTGGAAATGCCCCCACTAGCACCAGGGATTTTATTTTAGATTGTAGGAAGTGACCCATTGTGCAAGGGTCGCTTTCAGGTGGGTCGGATTTTAAATTTAGATTTTCTGGCCTCCCCCCCCGGTGGGCAAATCAACCCGTACTTTTGTCCGTTTTGCCCTTTTTGATGGCCCATCTGTGTGGATGTGATTTTGGGGGTAAATTTGTGTATTGTTTATTCATTTGTTATGTTGTTTGTGAAATGTAGTATTAAATTATTTTTTTTCTTCTTTGTTTTTGATCCAGGCTTTTTCTGTTTGTATTGGTGTAGGTTGTGGTTCGGTTAATGCTGGTTTTGCAGCTTGTGTAGTTGCATGTGCTTGGTAAGTAAATGTTTTTTGTACTATTTTTCCTAGATAAATGTGTTGTTATGAAAAGTGAAGTTATTGCTGTGTGTGTGGCTTTGTGTTTCTTGATTGTTAACTTTTTTTTTTGTATTGCTGCTTGATGTGTACTTTGTCTAATCTATACTTTTTTTTTTCTTTCCAGTGGGATTTCCTTTCTTTTTGCTGTGTTTCAGCAGAGTAGGTGCTGGTGAGTCTTCTTATATTTGGTTAGATTTGAATTGTTTTTGAGTGTATTAATTTTTGTGTGAAGACTCTACCTTGTTTACTTCTTCCTTTGCACAGTGTAGGTTGTTGTTCACTTGTGTGTGTAGTCTTCTTGATTTGTAAGGATAATGGCTGCTCGCAGGATTACTGCTAAGCAGGTTGTTAGTTTGCTTTTTGAGTCTTCCTCTGACCATGGTCCAGACACTGACTCCGATTCGGAGCATGAGGTAGGTGCAGAAGATTCAGGCAGTGAGTTTTCTCTTCGCATGGTATCATCGGATGATGATTCTTCTTCTAGTGCTGATGAAGTGCCTGTGGTAGAGAGGGACATTGATGTGCCGGTAGAGAGGCAAGAGCCATGTGAGCGGCAGCCTAGGTCCTCAAGGTTTCCCTTTTTTTCACGTCAGGAACAGGCAAGTGTGGTAAAGGCTGCGCCCAAAAGGTTTCACATTGCTGTGGTGCGCCAAAGGTTATCTGGTGCTGCTAGTCTTCCTGTTGTAGAGCAGCATGAGGCATCTGGTGCTGCTAGTCTTTCTGTTGTTGTTGAGCAGCAAGTGGCATCTGGGGATGCGAGTTCTTCTGTTGATGTTGAGATGCAAGAGGCAGCTGGGGATGTGAGTTCTCCTGTTGGTGAAGAGATGCAAAATGTATCTGGGGATGCTAGTATTCCTGTTGGTGTAGTGAGGCAAGAGGCATCTGGGGATGCTAGTGTTCCCGTTGATGTAGTGCAGCAAGAGGCATCTGGCCTGCAGGCTAGGGTGGCTTCTTCTCCTCATGTTAGTGATGACGTCTGGGTTGCCCCTGGCATGGTGCAGCCAGAATTGCCAGACTTCACTGGTGTTCCAGGGTGTAGAGTGGATACTGACAATTTTTTGCCAATTCAATATTTTCAGTTGTTTTTTGACGATGAGTTTTTGCAGGAGATTGTGGAGCAAACTAATTTGTATGCAGAGCAGTATTTGAGGGACCACAGTGCCAGCCTTAAGCCCCATTCCAGAGCTACCCATTGGTCTCCCACATATGTTGAAGAGATGAAGAAGTTTTTGGGATTAACTTTTTTGATGGGCTTGCTAAGGAAGCCATCAATGTCTTCTTATTGGTCCACTAGTCCCTTGATGGCAACATCTATATTTCCAGCAGTTATGACTCGTGATCGATATATGCTTCTTCTTCGCATGATGCATTTTGTTGATAATGATTTAGCGTTGCCACGCGATCACCCTGATTGTGACCGTCTTTTTAAGATTCGGCCTGTCCTTGATCACTTTGTTGATCGTTTTCCTGAGATGTTTGCACCTGGAAGAGAAATAGCTGTGGACGAGTCTTTGGTATTGTTCAAGGGCCGCTTGGTTTTTAGGCAATACATTCCTAGTAAGAGGGCACGCTATGGCATCAAACTGTATATGCTGTGTGACAGTGAGACTGGATATGTTTATAATTTCAGGGTGTACACCGGTAAGGATTCCAGCATTAACACTTCTGCTTGTCCGTCCACTTTTGGAGTGACTGAGAAAATTGTGTGGGAACTAGGTAGACGATTATTTAACAAAGGCCACCATTTATATGTAGATAACTTCTACACTAGTGTGCGTTTGTTCAAGGAGTTGGCCAAAGTGGGCACTGTTGCATGTGGCACGATGCGCAGTAACCGGAAAGGTTTTCCAATAGAACTTGTTTGCAAAAGGCTTGTGCGGGGACAGTCTACTGCATTGCGATGTGGGAAGCTTCTAGCAGTGAAGTTTTCAGACAGGAGAGATGTTTACATGCTGACTACTATCCATGACGAAAGCACTGAAGCTCTGCCAGTTCGGGGTGAGACTGCTGAAGTGCGTAAACCTGTGTGCATTTTAGACTATAATAGGCACATGGGTGGTGTTGACAGAGTAGATCAGAGGTTGGAACCTTATGCTGCTCTTCGAAAGGCTTACGTTTGGTACAAGAAGTTGGCTATCCATCTTTTCCACTTGGCATCCTTTAATGCTTTTGTTGTTTTCCAGAAATCTTGTCCTGAGTCAAAGATGCCTTTTGTTAAGTTTCAGGAGACTATAATAGGCAGCCTTGTACTAGTGGAACAGGCAAGTGTGCCAAGATTTGGAGTGGTGGAGGAAGTGGCTAGACTGAAAGATCGCCACTTTCCAGAATACATTCCTCCCACAACTGCAAAAGACAAACCCACTAAAAGATGTAGAGTCTGTTGGCGAAGAGAAGTGCGGAGGGAGTCTCGTATGCACTGTCCTGACTGTCCTTCAAATCCTGGATTGTGTGTGCCAGCTTGTTTTAAATCGTACCACACACAAAAGAAGTTTTGGGAGTTTCATTGAGCTTGTAAGTGTACTGTCTGGTCTTTTTTCTGTAATATTTTTTTGTTTGCTTTTAGGTTTCCATTAGTGCAAAGCATTTAGGTTTTGAATTTGTGTTAGCAGATTTGTAGGTTTCTACATTTGATTTGCGGTATTTCTTTAAAAAATTCTAATTTCGATGGTGGTGTGTGCAGGATTGTGCTTGGATTGTTGGTGTGCGTGGACTGGCGCTTGGCTGGCATAGTGCATGGATTGGAGTTGTGCTGGGGGGGTGCGTGGATTTTTGCTTGGCTGGCGGAGTGTATGGTTAGGTGCTTGGCTGGCGGTGTGAGTGGAGTGGTGCTTGGCTGGCGGTGTGTGTGGAGTGGTGCTTGGCTGGCGGCGTGTGTGGAGTGGTGCTTGGATGGTGTTGTGTTTGTGGAGTGGCGCTTGGCTGGTGGTGTGCGTGGAGTGATGCTTGGCTGGTGGTGTGTGTGAAGTGGTAGTTGGCTGTCGGTGTGCGCTGAGTGGTGTTTGGCTGGCAGTGTGCATGGTCTGGTGCTTGGATGGTGGTGTGGGTGGACTGGCGCTCGGCAGGCGGTGTGTGAGTAGTTACTTTCTGTTGGTCAATACACACACTGCTAGTTGAGTGACACTCCACACAGTCCATCATTTTGTGTAGTTGCAGTGTCAGAAATGTGGGCGTGTGAAAGTGATGGGCCCTTGAATGGCGCTGTTTGCTGGTGTGAGTGTTGAAATGTGATGGGTCCGCGGCTGGCGGTGTGAATGTTTTGTATGTGTCACGCGTACGAAAGGTGTATGAATGGCCTGTAAAGAGGTTGGTGCCTTGACGTGGCTTTACAGCTCACGAGCTGCGAGTCAGTGGTTCAGTTTATCATACTTTCAATTATACGCAGTGTATTTCATTTTTGATGAAATTACTTGCGTATCCAATTGTATGTACTGAATCATCACTCACCCTCGTGCCAAATCCAACCAGTATGTGTGTGTGCTTGCGGATTAGATGGGTGTGCAGTAATAATTGTTTTTTTTCTCTTTCTGCAGCATTCATAGATGGCTGTCTCGCACGGGGCCAGAAACCCAGGTAACCCCTAAGTCCACCAGCTTTTGCAAGAGGGGTTACCTGGGTTTTTGGCCCCGTGCGAGACAGCCATCTAGGGAAACCTACCAATCCCACACATTTCTGAAAAGTAGACAACCGGGGGCTTCCAAGGAGGTATGGCTTGCGTGGATCCTCCAACGTTCCTTTACCCAGAATCCCTTGCAAACCTCATTTTTTGCATGGAAAAAATCAGTTTTTTCACACGTTTTAGTGTGGGAAAGCGTGGCATCACTGGGCACACACAAATTACCTCCCACCCAGCGTTCCCCAAGGTCTCCCAATAAAAATGGTACCTCACTTGCGTGGGTAGGCATAGCGGCTGCTTTATGAAAAGGCCCAATTCATACTGTGGAGACGAAAACATTACCTTTAGCCAAATAATCTGATTTTTTGAGGGGGTCACCTGAGCTTTTGGCCCGGGGCTTGGCAGGCATCTTTGGAAACTACCAAACCCAAACAGTTCTGAGAACTAGACACCCGGGGGAGTCCAGGGTGGTATGGCATGCGTGGGTCCCCCATTGTTTTCCTACCCAGAAACCCCTGCAAACCTGAAATTTTGGTCAAAAAACCCACTTTTCCATACTTTTTTGGGTGGGATCTCGCTGCCGGAACAAATGTCCTACCACCCAGTGTTTCCCTTGTTCTCCCGAGTAAAATGATACCTCACTTGTGTGGGTGGGCCAAAGGCATGTGACTTAGGCTGGGGTGCTTAATTTGTAAAACGTAAATATGAGTAAAAACTACTTTTTTCAAAATTCATTTTTGGCGTATTCTGCTTTGGGGCACCCACACAAGTGAGGTATCCTTTTACTCGGGAGAACAAGGGGAACGCAGGGTGGTATGACTTTTTTGCCGGCCCGGCGATCCCACGCCAAAAAGTTTGGAAAAGTGCAATTTTTACCTAATTTTAAGGTTTGCAGAGAGTTCTGGGTAGGAAAACATTGGGGGACCCATGCATGACATACCTCCCTGGACTCCCCCGGGTGTCTAGTTTTCAGAACTGTTTGGGTTTGCTACTTTGCAAAGAATACCACCGAGCCCCGGGCCACAAACTCAGATGCCCCCCCCCAAAATCAAGGTAGTTTTGCAATAAGGTAATGTAAATTCACCACCGTACGATTTGAACCGTTTCCTGTTGCAGCCACTATGTCTACCCACGCAAGTGAGGTACCATTTTTTTCGGGAGACCTGGGGGCACGCTGGGTGGGTGGAAATTTGTTGATCCACGCAGATTCCAGAACTTTCCACCACAGAAATGTGAGGAAAATGTGTTTTTTTGGTCAAATTTTTATGTTTTCAAGGGATTCTGGGTAACAAAACCTGGGGGTAGGCAGGCGAGTCACCCCATCCTGAATTCCCCTGGGTGTCTAGTTTTCAAAAATGTATAGGTTTGCTAGGTTTCCCTAGGTGATGGCAGAGCTACGGCGCAAAAACAAAAGGTAGTCTTTTTGTCCGAATCGTGCTAAATTTCACTGGGAAATTGAGGTGCGACCATGCTGCGTTTTGCGCTGTTTCATGTCGCAGCCACTATGCCTACCCACGCAAGTGAGGTACCATTTTTTTTGGGAGACCTGGGGGCACGCTGGGTGGGTGGAAATTTGTTGATCCACGCAGATTCCAGAACTTTCCACCACAGAAATGTGAGGAAAATGTGTTTTTTTGGTCAAATTTTTATGTTTGCAAGGGATTCTGGGTAACAAAACCTGGGGGTGGGCAGGCGAGTCACCCCATCCTGAATTGCCCTGGGTGTCTAGTTTTCAAAAATGTATAGGTTTGCTAGGTTTCCCTAGGTGCTGGCAGAGCTACGGCGCAAAAACAAAAGGTAGTCCTTTTGTCCAAATCGTGCTAAATTTCACTGGGAAATTGAGGTGCGACCATGCTGCGTTTTGCGCTGTTTCATGTCGCAGCCACTATGCCTACCCACGCAAGTGAGGTACCATTTTTTTCGGGAGACCTGGGGGCACGCTGGGTGGGTGGAAATTTGTTGATCCACGCAGATTCCAGAACTTTCCACCACAGAAATGTGAGGAAAATGAGTTTTGTTGGTCAAATTTTTATGTTTGCAAGGGATTCTGGGTAACAAAACCTGGGGGTAGGCAGGCGAGTCACCCCATCCTGAATTCCCCTGGGTGTCTAGTTTTCAAAAATGTATAGGTTTGCTAGGTTTCCCTAGGTGCTGGCAGAGCTACGGCGCAAAAACAAAAGGTAGTCTTTTTGTCCGAATCGTGCTAAATTTCACTGGGAAATTGAGGTGCGACCATGCTGCGTTTTGCGCTGTTTCATGTCGCAGCCACTATGCCTACCCACGCAAGTGAGGTACCATTTTTTTTGGGAGACCTGGGGGCACGCTGGGTGGGTGGAAATTTGTAGATCCACGCAGATTCCAGAACTTTCCACCACAGAAATGTGAGGAAAATGTGTTTTTTTGGTCAAATTTTTATGTTTGCAAGGGATTCTGGGTAACAAAACCTGGGGGTGGGCAGGCGAGTCACCCCATCCTGAATTGCCCTGGGTGTCTAGTTTTCAAAAATGTATAGGTTTGCTAGGTTTCCCTAGGTGCTGGCAGAGCTACGGCGCAAAAACAAAAGGTAGTCCTTTTGTCCAAATCGTGCTAAATTTCACTGGGAAATTGAGGTGCGACCATGCTGCGTTTTGCGCTGTTTCATGTCGCAGCCACTATGCCTACCCACGCAAGTGAGGTACCATTTTTTTCGGGAGACCTGGGGGCACGCTGGGTGGGTGGAAATTTGTTGATCCACGCAGATTCCAGAACTTTCCACCACAGAAATGTGAGGAAAATGAGTTTTGTTGGTCAAATTTTTATGTTTGCAAGGGATTCTGGGTAACAAAACCTGGGGGTAGGCAGGCGAGTCACCCCATCCTGAATTCCCCTGGGTGTCTAGTTTTCAAAAATGTATAGGTTTGCTAGGTTTCCCTAGGTGCTGGCAGAGCTACGGCGCAAAAACAAAAGGTAGTCTTTTTGTCCGAATCGTGCTAAATTTCACTGGGAAATTGAGGTGCGACCATGCTGCGTTTTGCGCTGTTTCATGTCGCAGCCACTATGCCTACCCACGCAAGTGAGGTACCATTTTTTTCGGGAGACCTGGGGGCACGCTGGGTGGGTGGAAATTTGTTGATCCACGCAGATTTCAGAACTTTCCACCACAGAAATGTGAGGAAAATGTGTTTTTTTGGTCAAATTTTTATGTTTGCAAGGGATTCTGGGTAACAAAACCTGGGGGTGGGCAGGCGAGTCACCCCATCCTGAATTGCCCTGGGTGTCTAGTTTTCAAAAATGTATAGGTTTGCCAGGTTTCCCTAGGTGCTGGCAGAGCTACGGCGCAAAAACAAAAGGTAGTCTTTTTGTCCGAATCGTGCTAAATTTCACTGGGAAATTGAGGTGCGACCATGCTGCGTTTTGCGCTGTTTCATGTCGCAGCCACTATGCCTACCCACGCAAGTGAGGTACCATTTTTTTTGGGAGACCTGGGGGCACGCTGGGTGGGTGGAAATTTGTTGATCCACGCAGATTCCAGAACTTTCCACCACAGAAATGTGAGGAAAATGTGTTTTTTTGGTCAAATTTTTATGTTTGCAAGGGATTCTGGGTAACAAAACCTGGGGGTGGGCAGGCGAGTCACCCCATCCTGAATTGCCCTGGGTGTCTAGTTTTCAAAAATGTATAGGTTTGCTAGGTTTCCCTAGGTGCTGGCAGAGCTACGGCGCAAAAACAAAAGGTAGTCTTTTTGTCCAAATCGTGCTAAATTTCACTGGGAAATTGAGGTGCGACCATGCTGCGTTTTGCGCTGTTTCATGTCGCAGCCACTATGCCTACCCACGCAAGTGAGGTACCATTTTTTTCGGGAGACCTGGGGGCACGCTGGGTGGGTGGAAATTTGTTGATCCACGCAGCTTCCAGAACTTTCCACCACAGAAATGTGAGGAAAATGTGGTTTTTTGGTCAAATTTTTATGTTTTCAAGGGATTCTGGGTAACAAAACCTGGGGGTAGGCAGGCGAGTCACCCCATCCTGAATTCCCCTGGGTGTCTAGTTTTCAAAAATGTATAGGTTTGCTAGGTTTCCCTAGGTGCTGGCAGAGCTATGGCGCAAAAACAAAAGGTAGTCTTTTTGTCCGAATCGTGCTAAATTTCACTGGGAAATTGAGGTGCGACCATGCTGCGTTTTGCGCTGTTTCATGTCGCAGCCACTATGCCTACCCACGCAAGTGAGGTATCATTTTTTTCGGGAGACCTGGGGACACGCTGGGTGGGTGGAAATTTGTTGATCCACGCAGATTCCAGAACTTTCCACCACAAAAATGTGAGGAAAATGTGTTTTTTTGGTCAAATTTTTATGTTTGCAAGGGATTCTGGGTAACAAAACCTGGGGGTGGGCAGGCGAGTCACCCCATCCTGAATTGCCCTGGGTGTCTAGTTTTCAAAAATGTATAGGTTTGCTAGGTTTCCCTAGGTGCTGGCAGAGCTACGGCGCAAAAACAAAAGGTAGTCTTTTTGTCCAAATCGTGCTAAATTTCACTGGGAAATTGAGGTGCGACCATGCTGCGTTTTGCACTGTTTCATGTCGCAGCCACTATGCCTACCCACGCAAGTGAGGTACCATTTTTTTTGGGAGACCTGGGGGCACGCTGGGTGGGTGGAAATTTGTTGATCCACGCAGATTCCAGAACTTTCCACCACAGAAATGTGAGGAAAATGTGTTTTTTTGGTCAAATTTTTATGTTTTCAAGGGATTCTGGGTAACAAAACCTGGGGGTGGGCAGGCGAGTCACCCCATCCTGAATTGCCCTGGGTGTCTAGTTTTCAAAAATGTATAGGTTTGCTAGGTTTCCCTAGGTGCTGGCAGAGCTACGGCGCAAAAACAAAAGGTAGTCTTTTTGTCCGAATCGTGCTAAATTTCACTGGGAAATTGAGGTGCGACCATGCTGCGTTTTGCGCTGTTTCATGTCGCAGCCACTATGCCTACCCACGCAAGTGAGGTACCATTTTTTTTGGGAGACCTGGGGGCACGCTGGGTGGGTGGAAATTTGTTGATCCACGCAGATTCCAGAACTTTCCACCACAGAAATGTGAGGAAAATGTGTTTTTTGGTCAAATTTTTATGTTTGCAAGGGATTCTGGGTAACAAAACCTGGGGGTGGGCAGGCGAGTCACCCCATCCTGAATTGCCCTGGGTGTCTAGTTTTCAAAAATGTATAGGTTTGCTAGGTTTCCCTAGGTGCTGGCAGAGCTACGGCGCAAAAACAAAAGGTAGTCTTTTTGTCCAAATCGTGCTAAATTTCACTGGGAAATTGAGGTGCGACCATGCTGCGTTTTGCGCTGTTTCATGTCGCAGCCACTATGCCTACCCACGCAAGTGAGGTACCATTTTTTTCGGGAGACCTGGGGGCACGCTGGGTGGGTGGAAATTTGTTGATCCACGCAGCTTCCAGAACTTTCCACCACAGAAATGTGAGGAAAATGTGGTTTTTTGGTCAAATTTTTATGTTTTCAAGGGATTCTGGGTAACAAAACCTGGGGGTAGGCAGGCGAGTCACCCCATCCTGAATTCCCCTGGGTGTCTAGTTTTCAAAAATGTATAGGTTTGCTAGGTTTCCCTAGGTGCTGGCAGAGCTATGGCGCAAAAACAAAAGGTAGTCTTTTTGTCCGAATCGTGCTAAATTTCACTGGGAAATTGAGGTGCGACCATGCTGCGTTTTGCGCTGTTTCATGTCGCAGCCACTATGCCTACCCACGCAAGTGAGGTATCATTTTTTTCGGGAGACCTGGGGACACGCTGGGTGGGTGGAAATTTGTTGATCCACGCAGATTCCAGAACTTTCCACCACAAAAATGTGAGGAAAATGTGTTTTTTTGGTCAAATTTTTATGTTTGCAAGGGATTCTGGGTAACAAAACCTGGGGGTGGGCAGGCGAGTCACCCCATCCTGAATTGCCCTGGGTGTCTAGTTTTCAAAAATGTATAGGTTTGCTAGGTTTCCCTAGGTGCTGGCAGAGCTACGGCGCAAAAACAAAAGGTAGTCTTTTTGTCCAAATCGTGCTAAATTTCACTGGGAAATTGAGGTGCGACCATGCTGCGTTTTGCACTGTTTCATGTCGCAGCCACTATGCCTACCCACGCAAGTGAGGTACCATTTTTTTTGGGAGACCTGGGGGCACGCTGGGTGGGTGGAAATTTGTTGATCCACGCAGATTCCAGAACTTTCCACCACAGAAATGTGAGGAAAATGTGTTTTTTTGGTCAAATTTTTATGTTTTCAAGGGATTCTGGGTAACAAAACCTGGGGGTGGGCAGGCGAGTCACCCCATCCTGAATTGCCCTGGGTGTCTAGTTTTCAAAAATGTATAGGTTTGCTAGGTTTCCCTAGGTGCTGGCAGAGCTACGGCGCAAAAACAAAAGGTAGTCTTTTTGTCCGAATCGTGCTAAATTTCACTGGGAAATTGAGGTGCGACCATGCTGCGTTTTGCGCTGTTTCATGTCGCAGCCACTATGCCTACCCACGCAAGTGAGGTACCATTTTTTTTGGGAGACCTGGGGGCACGCTGGGTGGGTGGAAATTTGTTGATCCACGCAGATTCCAGAACTTTCCACCACAGAAATGTGAGGAAAATGTGTTTTTTGGTCAAATTTTTATGTTTGCAAGGGATTCTGGGTAACAAAACCTGGGGGTGGGCAGGCGAGTCACCCCATCCTGAATTGCCCTGGGTGTCTAGTTTTCAAAAATGTATAGGTTTGCTAGGTTTCCCTAGGTGCTGGCAGAGCTACGGCGCAAAAACAAAAGGTAGTCTTTTTGTCCAAATCGTGCTAAATTTCACTGGGAAATTGAGGTGCGACCATGCTGCGTTTTGCGCTGTTTCATGTCGCAGCCACTATGCCTACCCACGCAAGTGAGGTACCATTTTTTACGGGAGACCTGGGGCCACGCTGGGTGAGTGGAAATTTGTTGATCCACGCAGATTCCAGAACTTTCCACCACAGAAATGTGAGGAAAATGTGTTTTTTTGGTCAGATTTTTATGTTTTCAAGGGATTCTGGGTAACAAAACCTGGGGGTAGGCAGGCGAGTCACCCCATCCTGAATTCCCCTGGGTGTCTAGTTTTCAAAAATGTATAGGTTTGCTAGGTTTCCCTAGGTGCTGGCAGAGCTACGGCGCAAAAACAAAAGGTAGTCTTTTTGTCCGAATCGTGCTAAATTTCACTGGGAAATTGAGGTGCGACCATGCTGCGTTTTGCGCTGTTTCATGTCGCAGCCACTATGCCTACCCACGCAAGTGAGGTACCATTTTTTTCGGGAGACCTGGGGCCACGCTGGGTGAGTAAAAATTTGTTGATCCACGCAGATTCCAGAACTTTCCACCACAGAAATGTGAGGAAAATGTGTTTTTTTTATCAAATTTCTATGTTTTCAAGGGATTCTGGGTAACAAACCCTGGGGGTAGGCAGGCGAGTCACCCCATCCTGAATTCCCCTGGGTGTCTAGTTTTCAAAAATGTATAGGTTTCCTAGGTTTCCCTAGGTGCCGGCAGAGCTAGGGTGCAAAAACTACAGGTAGGCACTTTGCCAAAAAAGGGTCAATTTGTAACTGCTAAATTTAGGTGTGACCACGTTGCATTTTGCGCCGTTTCCTGTCGCAGGCACAAGGCCGACCCACACAAGTGAGGTACCGTTTTTATCGGGACACTTGGGGTAATTCAGATTTGTAAATCAACTGTTATTACCAATTGAGCTTTCATGGATTTCTCCCTTTGAATGAAAGACATTGTGTAAAAAAAAAATCTTTATAAAAATTAGCAATAATTCTCATGCTAGTATGAGTATTCCCAACTTTGAAAATGTGCAATTATATACTGTTTCTGAACTCTATAATTTGTACCCAATTCAGAAATACATAGGTGTCTTTCATACAGATTATTCCATGTATACATTTTCCAAGACAAAGTGCACTATACCCAGTAAATGAAAAAATACCATTGCAAGTTGCTGCTCAGTTTTTGGATCTGGGTTCGTCGGGTTCTTGGTGAAACTACAAGTCCTATATATCCCCACAACCAGGAAGGTCTAACGGATGTAACGGTATATTGCTTTCCAAGAGCTGTCAAAATTAGAAAAAGTTATAGGTGAAAACGTTGAGACAAAAGGCTGTTTTTTTCAACAAAATTTCAAATATTCCAATATCTAACTGTTAGTTTCTATAACGAAACCTTCATGGATTTAGACAAATGACCCCTTTCTGAATTCAGAATTTTGTCTACTTTTCGAAAATGTAAAGCTTTCCAGGATCCATTATTGCTTTCAAACTCATTTCTACCATTAACTGGAAGGAGGTGGAAAGCTCTAAAAATAGCAAAAATAGGCTATGTCCCAGAAAAATGCCAAAACTGAGTGAAAAATTTCGGTTCTCTGACAAAAGTCTGTCATTCCCTGAAAGCTGAGAAAAT
Organism: Lissotriton helveticus; assembly: GCF_964261635.1. Taxonomy (NCBI): domain Eukaryota; kingdom Metazoa; phylum Chordata; class Amphibia; order Caudata; family Salamandridae; genus Lissotriton; species Lissotriton helveticus. The sequence goes on from NC_136062.1 coordinate 355,525,651, forward strand.
GGAGATTTCAGCCCCACAAACCCTTTTGTGATACCATTTTCAGGGAAACACCCAGAGGCTTTCATTTGCAGCCCGTTTTTCCCATTTTTCTGAAAAAAAACAAAAAAATCACTATATTTTGGTTAATTTCTGGGCCCCCTCCAAGGGAATCCACAAACCCTGGGCGCCTTTAGAATCCACATGATGTTGGAAGAAAAGGACGCAAATTTGGCGTGGATACCTTATGTGGTCAAAAAGTTACAAGGGCCTAAGCGCGCACTACTCCAAAACGCCAAAAAAAGCCTCAGCACAGGAGGGGAAAAGGCCTAGCAGCGAAGGGGTTAAAGGCTCAACTCAAGAGGTCGTGTTAAGCGAGCTGTTTTACCAATCACAGTCCTGTAATATCAAATGAAAGGACACCACACAAGTATATATTATAAAAATATATGTGTTTATTTTTAAAAATAATCCCCAGTACTCTTTATGAACAAAGGGGCACAAGCGTTAAATCAAAAGCACAGTATAACATACAATGTTGCACAATTATGGATGAGGGCGGGGGGCCACTCAAACCATATATTAAGAAAGTGGTATAAGAGATACCAATCGAACAGTGGTTAGGCCTAGGGCCTAGGGAATCGCTGGGAGCAGTCGGGACAAGCAATGCTGAAGTCGGGAAAAGCCCGCGGGATTCGGGTGCAGTGCTTAAAGCACACACATGCACCAATGTTAAGTCAATGGTGCGTAAAAGTTACACAAGTAGAGTTTTAGGATACTTCCGCTGAACCTAGAAGGACAAAACTTTAGACACAGACCCTAGAGGTGTGTACCAGTGTGGGAACACCGGCGTTGCAATGTTACCTCACCCACAGGAAGCGGGTGCATAGGGTCGAAGTGGCGTCGGGTTTCGTCACGCAGGCTCTGGGTGCTTGAAGCTGAAGATGCTGCAGGCGCCGGGAAGGAGAAGTGTCCGGTGTGATCCAAGGGTGGATCAGAGTCGAAAAGTACCTGAAAGCAGAGGGGACAGAGTCTGGGTCACTCAGCAGTGACCAGGGTGGAACCAGGACGGAACCAGGCAATGTCGGGCGCTATCAGGTGGTTGTCGAGGAGCTTCTCTCCGCTGCCACGTGGGCTCTGGGGCATCTGCGACGTCCAGGAGCGGGTCACGAGCTGTCCCATGTAGGCTCTCACCGTCTGCGCTGTCGGCTTCAAGATTGGAGCAAACAACACTTGGCAAAAGCAATCCACGCGGAACTGGAAGATTGCTTCTCACTCGGACCAGGAGGGTCAGAGCGGGTGCTCCTTTTCAGGGGAGCGAGTGTAAATCTGGAGCAACCAGAATCACAAGTCGTATTTAGGTTTTCGCCGGCACAGGGGCCACAAGCCAGCTGGCAAGTGACCGGGCCAACGCGTTGAGCCAAAGAAAGCAGAAGGGCCCCACGCAGCACTCGTCGAGTGTAGAGGGGTGCTTCGGTGCAAGAGTGGCTCAGGGTTGGGGATTCTCAAACCCCGGTGTACAGCTTCGAGGGTCACTCGCGGGCTGCACGGTCAGCGTCTCGTGGTCTTTTCAAGATGGCGTGCCCCACGCTTCCGGTCACCTCCACGGGTCTCAGCTCTGCAGGGACTGTGGATCGGGCTGTAAGAAGGCAGGCAAGCTTGATCTCGTCGATCTCTGTCGCTCGAGTTCCAGCGGGAACTGCAACAAAGCAGACGTCGAGGTGCTGGATGGTGCCTGTTTGCACAGGGTGGTCACTCCTTGACCACAAGGGAGATTCTTCAGTCTTCTACGTCGAGTAGGATGTCGAAGGGTCCAGAGTTTCGTTCCTTATGTTTCATCAGGATAATCTGAAGTGCATTGGCACTGCTCCCATTCTTATACCAATCTAGGGGGCTGGATTACCTGCTAGGTCCCCTCCTATGGGTGGAACCCGGGAAGGGGGTGGGTACACCCCTTTCCTTTGATCCAGGCCGCGCTGGGACAGGGGCTGGTGGGCCCCAGAACCGGTTTGGCCGGATTATGCAAGGGGCAGCCTTGTGCGCCCCAAGTAGTGTCTGGTTTCTTTCAAACCTCCATGCTACAATCCACTATCTCCTGTCTGGGGTGGTGCGACACCTCCCTGTGACAGGAAATCCTTTGTCCAGGCCTCCTTGGCTGAGTTTCGGTCAGCTACAGGGGGTCAGACCCGTGTCTGTGGCAGAAGCATCCATTTTGTGGATCTGAGGCTCTTTTAAAAATCAACCGCTTTTCAGTAAAGTAACATGTCTTCTCCCTCTAGAGGGGTGGAATGCTATCCCCGTCGCCAGGACTGGCGAGGGGATAGTATTCCAAATCGTATGACACCTTACACAACATGTTTTGATAAAGCCAAACCAAAGTTGCTATATAACCGCGAGGATTATAATGCACTTAAGAGTATATGGTATGGCATTATCCCGGAACAGCTTAGGGAGTTGTTTCCGACAGCTGCAGACAAGCTCAGCTCATGCTAGAGCTCCATCTCACATTAAACCACGCACTCTGCCTCCAGGATTGATAAGGCCTTCCAAAGGAGTGGCTCACAGGTTTATATGTGTCCAGATATAGGTTTAGATATAGGTATACTATATCTAAGCAAGAGGTGATTACACCATCTTGCCCCAGCTGAGTGATCAGCCAGTTGTGTCAATTTAAGAACCAGCCAGGGGTGGCAAAAGATATGCTGCAGCCCCTGGTAGGCCTTGGTGGCACCTATGCCCTGAGCACCTATAGTGCATGGTACAGGGGCTGACAAGGAGTCCATTTCCAATGGTGGTATGTACCTATAGCACATGTATTATGAATTTAGAGAGAGAACAGCAGGCTGGGGGTCTGATTAGCAGGCCCACAGCCTCAGTAAGTTGAAAACCAGTGAAGCCAAAAGCAAAAATTGGGGTGACCATAGGATAGCAGACCCTACTCTCCTACACAACCCCCCCACCCCCCAAACGCAGGGACATTAAACTTAACCTTGACCAGATAAGTCTTCATGTTCTAAGTGGAAGTACCTGGAGAGACCATCTGCATTACCATGGTCAGTCCCTGGGCGGTGCTCCACTGTAAAGTCCATCCCCTGTAGGGAAATAGACCACCTGAGCAGTTTGGGATTTTCACCCTTCATCTGATTTAGCCACAAGAGGGGCTTATGGTCTGTCTGAACTAGGAAGTGAGTTCCAAACAAGTATGGCCTCAACTTCTTCAGGGCCCAAACCACAGCAAAGGCCTCCCTCTCAATAGCTGACCAACGTTTCTCCCTGGGGGTCAGACTTCTGCTAATAAAAGCAATGGGCTGGTCTTGACCATCTTGATTAAGTTGTGAAAGCACAGCTCCCACCCCCAACTCAGAAGCATCTGTCTGTACAATGAACTGTTTGGAGTAGTCAGGATTCTTCAGGATAGGTGCAGAGCACATGGCCTTCTTCAGGTCATCAAATGCCTTTTGACAGCTAACTGTCCACTGAACCTTTTAGGGCATCTTCTTGGATGTCAAGTCATTTAATGGTGTCACAATGGACCCATAGTTTTTCACAAACTTTCTGTAATACCCAGTCAGGCCCAAGAAGGCTCTGACTTGTGTCTGGGTAGTTGGAGGAGCCTGTATGGTCTGGATCTTGCTCTCCAGCGGCTGAACCTGACCCCCCACCTACTAGGTGGCTCAGGTACACTAGGTGGCTCTGCCCTATCTGGCACTTGGTTGCCTTGATAGTCAGGCCTGCCTTTTGCAGGGCCTCCAGAACTTTCTTCAGGTGGATCAAGTGATCCTCCCAGGTGGAGCTAAAGACAGCAATATCATCTAGATATGCTGCACAAAAGTCATCCAACCCAGCAAGGACTTGGTTCACCAACCTTTGGAAAGTGGCAGGTGCATTCTTCAAACCAAAGGGCATTACCACAAACTGATAATGTCCACTAGGGGTAGAGAATGCTGTCTTGGCTTTTGACTCTTCAGCTAGTCTGATCTGCCAGTAGCCAGCTGTCAAATCAAATGTGCTCAGAAACTTGGCAGAAGCCAATTTATCAATGAGCTCATCTGCTCTTGGAATGGGATGTGCATCTGTCCTAGTGACAGCATTGAGACCTCTGTAGTCCACACAAAACCTCATTTCTATCTTTCCATCTTGGGTATGAGGTTTTGGCACAAGGACCACTGGGCTAGCCCATGGGCTCTCTGATGGCTCAATCACTCCAAGCTCCAACATCTTTTGCACCTCAGCCTTTATACAATCCCTGACATGGTCAGGTTGCCTGTAGATCTTATTCTTCACAGGCAGACTGTCACCAGTGTCCAGATCATGGGTGCACCAGTTAGTTTGACTGGGTGTGAGTGAAAACAAGTGTCTGTGGGCTTGCAAAACCTGTCTGCAGTCCATCTGCTGCTGCTCAGTGAGGCTGCCTGCCAAGGCTACTCCATCAACTGAACCATCATCAGGGTTCTGGGAAAGCAGGTCTGGGAGAGGGTCACTCTCTTCCTCCTGTTCCCCATCTGTGGCCATGAGCAAGCTCATGTCCTCCCTGTCCATAAATGCTTTCAAACGATTTACATGGAGCACCCTGTGGGGGCTCCTAGGGGTTCCAAAGTCAACCAGATAGGTGACTTCTCCCTTTTTCTCAATAATAGGGTAGGGTCCAGTCCACTTGTCCTGGAGTGCTGCTGGAGCCACTGGCTCCAACACCCACACCTTCTGCCCTGGCTGGAACTCAACCAGACCAGCCTTTTGGTCATGCCAAGCTTTCTGTAATTCTTGACTGGCCTCCAGGTTTTTGGATGCTCTCTCCATATACTCAGCCATCCTGGAGCGGAGACCAAGTACATAGTCCACAACATCTAGCTTAGGCTTTTTGAGAGGTAACTCCCATCCTTCCTTCACCAAACATAGTGGACCCCTCACATGGTGGCCAAACAAAAGTTCAAAAGGGCTGTAGCCAACCCCCTTCTGTGGGACCTCTCTGTAAGCAAAGAGCAAGCAGGGTAAAAGGATATCCCATTTCCGCATAAGCTTCTCTGGTAAAGCTTTTATCATTCCCTTGAGGGTCTTGTTGAATCTCTCCACAAGCCCATTGCACTGTGGGTGATAGGGTGCGGTAAACTTGTAGTTTACTCCACACTCCTTCCACATTGCTTTTTAGTATCCAGACATGAAGTTGGTACCTCTGTCTGAAAGAACCTCCTTTGGAAAGCCCACTATTGAGAAAACTGCAATGAGGGCTTTTGCCACCACAGGTGCTGTGGTGGTCCTCAGGGAAATCGCCTCTGGGTACCTGGTGGCATGATCCACTACCACCAGTATAAATCTGTGCCCAGATGCTGTTTGAGGATCCATGGGACCCACAATGTCTATTCCAACTCTTTCAAAGGGTACCCCCACCACAGGTAGTGGTATCTTTTGTGCAGCATATCTAGATGATATTGCTGTCTTTAGCTCCACCTGGGAGGATCACCTGATCCACCTGAAGAAAGTTCTGGAGGCCCAGCAAAAGGCAGGCCTGACTATCAAGGCAACCAAGTGCCAGATAGGGCAGAGCAAGGTTGTGTACCTGAGCCACCTAGTAGGTGGGGGGTCAGGTTCAGCCACTGGAGAGCAAGATCCAGACCATACAGGCTCCTCCAACTACCCAGACACAAGTCAGAGCCTTCTTGGGCCTGACTGGGTATTACAGAAAGTTTGTGAAAAACTATGGGTCCATTGTGACACCATTAAATGACTTGACATCCAAGAAGATGCCCTAAAAGGTTCAGTGGACAGTTAGCTGTCAAAAGGCATTTGATGACCTGAAGAAGGCCATGTGCTCTGCACCTATCCTGAAGAGTCCTGACTACTCCAAACAGTTCATTGTACAGACAGATGCTTCTGAGTTGGGGGTGGGAGCTGTGCTTTCACAACTTAATCAAGATGGTCAAGACCAGCCCATTGCTTTTATTAGCAGAAGGCTGACCCCCAGGGAGAAACGTTGGTCAGCTATTGAGAGGGAGGCCTTTGCTGTGGTTTGGGCTCTGAAGAAGTTGAGGCCATACTTGTTTGGAACTTACTTCCTAGTTCAGACAGACCATAAGCCCCTCTTGTGGCTAAATCAGATGAAGAGTGACACAGGAGCGACAAAACTCCTTGACATTTTCTGACATGTGAGGTGAGGCCAGTGAATGTGAGGGACAAGCCTGTCCCAAGTCTTGTTCTGGCCTAAGTGTCCTGCAAGGGGAATATCATGGGCCAAGGTGAGAAGGAAACCCCTAAACTTCAAAGGTATAACCAACCTCCTGGTAGTACCAGGCTTGGGGTCTCTAGCCTCTGAGTAAAGGAGTCCATCATCCCAATATACTTTATGGGCACCTTGAGAATTCCCTGCAGCCTCAGCAGCAGCTTGCTGTCTGAGGGGTTCAAGTGAAGGGCAATCTAATTGGGCCTGCCCCAGGTCTGCCCTTGAGGGTCCCCCTGTCCCCAGAAACTCAACCTGATCAGGCTCAAGTTCCTCAGAGAAAGTCTCCTCTTGGACTGCAGAATCAGTTTCCTGTGAAATCTGATCCTCAACCTGGGGCAAGGGGGAAGGCACAGCCTTAACCCTTTTGCTCCTTCTCTTGGGTTGTGGTTGGTCTATTGTTCCAAGATCCACCACTGGTTCAGGAAGGCACTTCGTAGCCTGAGTCCTTGTCACTGCAAGGACATGTGCTGAAATCCCTAGCATTTCTGCAATGGTCCTGTACTCCACTTCTGACCAAACTGAGCTTTCAAGATCATTGCCTAACAGACAGTCTACTGGGAGGTCTGCACTCACAACAACTTTCTTTAGGCCATCTACCCCTCCCCAGGAGAAGTTCACAACAGCCACACTATGTGTAGTAGTGGAGTTGCTTGCATTGGTCACTAGGTAACTCTCACCTAGTACAATCTGTCCAGGGTCCACAAAGTCAGGTGTCACCATAGTGACACTGGCACATGTGTCCCTGTAGGCCTGAGCCAGTTTCTCATTTATCAAAGGCGTCTGCCTATATTTGCCCAGGTTACTGGGACTCACTGTAGTGGACAAGGATAAGCCCACATCATATAGGAGAACGGCCTGAGTAGGGACTCTGACTAGGCCAGATTCCATCTCAGTACCCAAGGTTAACCCTACTATACCCTTTGGTTGTGTACCACCACTGCTAACTGTACTAGGGGGTGCAGGTGCTTTAGGAGCTGCAGTGGTGGGGACTGGATTTTTCTTGGTGCATTCACTGCCCCAGTGTGAAACTGATTTGCAGGTATTACACCAAGCTTTCTTTTGGCCATCATTCTTGTTTTTCTTGTTTCCATTTTGGGAATCACCCTCCTTATTACTAGTTTGGGGGCCTGAAGACTTCTGGTCCTTTTCTTTATCTTTCTGATTCCCACCCTTCTGGTCTGTTTTCTGCTGGTCACCACCTTGGTTCTGGGGTTTCTGCTTAATCCTTGTTCTGACCCATTTGTCTGCCTTCTTTCCCAATTCTTGGGGAGAGGTCAGATCAGAGTCAATAAGGTATTGATGCAACAGCTGGTTCTGACAGTTATTAAGGATCTGCTCTCTCATTATAAGATTGTACAATCCTGTATAGTCTGAGACTTTACTTCCCTGCAGCCAACCCTCCAGAGCCTTAGTGGCACAATCAACAAAATCAGTCCAGTCCTGAGTCTGTGCTTTTTGGGTGTCTCTGAACAACAACCTGTATTGCTCAGTGGTTAGGCCAAACCCTTCAATAAGAGCACTCTTCAGGACAGAGTAGTGTTTGGCATCCTCAGGTCTAACTGTGAGGAGCCTATCCCTCCCTTTCTCAGGAAAGGAGTACCATAAAATTGCAGCCCACTGATCCTGAGGAACCTGCTGTACCATGCAGGCTCTCTCAAGAGCAGTCATCCATTTGTGGATGTCATCCCCTTCCTTGTAGGGGGGCACATTTTTTGTCAGGTTTCTATTATCATAGCTCCTGTCTTTCTCTCTAGGAATTATGCTGCCACCAGTGGAGTCTAATCCACACAACTTTCGTTCTCTTGCCAAAGCAAGTCTAGCTTGAGCCAGGGCTGCCTCCTCTCTCTCTATCTGGAGTTTGACAGCCCTCATCCTGGCCCTATGCTCTTTCCTCTGAGAGGGAGTCATTCCTCTCTGAGATTCTCTTGAAGGCACTAGAAATATGAGAGTCCTCTGATGGAGATCTCACCCTTCTGTTGCCTGGGAGAATGTGGTTATGGGATCTGGGGAGGTGCTGGCCCTCTCCATTCCCAAGTAGGTCTAAGTTGGCCTGGTTACGCCTGGCAACTACAACCTGGTTACCCCCCTGATCCTGTTCTTCAGGTTCCTCTAAGTCTGAGTCCTCCTCCTCTTCTTCTTCCTCTTCTTCCTCCTCTGGAGCAGTCTCATGTACAGGGGGGTTCACTCCATCTCCTAAGTCTAAGGGAGCTGCACTCGCCTTATCTAAGTCATCCTTTTCCAGAATGGCTATCAGGGTAGGAATGGTGGGGCCACAACCCCTTTTTAGCCCTCTTGATATGCACAAGGCACACAAGTCTTTATGGCTAAGTTTGTCATAGCTGGAAGTTGCCTTGGTAAGGTCAACTGTCACAGGCAGAGAGCTTGGAACTTCACCTGTGCCAGACATGACTCTAGTGTGGAGTAAGTGATGCACCTACCTACACAAAGTGTTTTCCTACTGTACCTTGCTAGTGAGTTGTAGTCAGGGTGTGCTACTCCCTTTTATCTACAACTACTAAGTTCAGTAGAACTTAAATATGCTAAGCTTTTGATTTATATGTACCTAAGGTACTTGATGTGATCTTTCAATTTGATAAAAAGATTGCAATGGTAAAACAACAGCAAGCTCAAATCCGCACCGCTGCGCACCAATGTGTGAAGTTGGCCTGATATATGATGTTTCCAATTCTGGAACCACCTTGTATCAGTCCAAACAATCCCTTATGGTGTCTGGTTGTAAGTCAACCTTGTAAACAAGCTATCTTAAGGGTAGCATAGACTAAGCAGCCTTAAAGGCTCAACTCAAGAGGTCATGTTAAGCGAGCTGTTTTACCAATCACAGTCCTGTAATATCAAATGAAAGGACACCACACAAGTATATATTATAAAAATATATGTGTTTATTTCTAAAAATAATCCCCAGTACTCTTTATGAACAATGGGGCACAAGCGTTAAATCAAAAGCACAGTATAACATACAAAGTTGCACAATTATGGATGAGGGCGGGGGCCACTCAAACCATATATTAAGAAAGTGGTATAAGAGATACCAATCGAACAGTGGTTAGGCCTAGGGCCTAGGGAATCGCTGGGAGCAGTCGGGACAAGCAATGCTGAAGTCGGGAAAAGCCCGCGGGATTCGGGTGCAGTGCTTAAAGCACACGCATGCACCAATGTTAAGTCAATGGTGCGTAAAAGTTACACAAATAGAGTTTTAGGATACTTCCGCTGAACCTAGAAGGACAAAACTTTAGACACAGACCCTAGAGGTGTGTACCAGTGTGGGAACACCGGCGTTGCAATGTTACCACACCCACAGGAAGCGGGTGCATAGGGTCGAAGTGGCGTCGGGTTTCGTCACGCAGGTTCTGGGTGCTTGAAGCTGAAGATGCTGCAGGCGCCGTGAAGGAGAAGTGTCCGGTGTGATCCAAGGATGGATCAGAGTCGAAAAGTACTTGAAAGCAGAGGGGACAGAGTCTGGGTCACTCAGCAGTGACCAGGGTGGAACCAGGACGGAACCAGGCAATGTCGGGCGCAATCAGGTGGTTGTCGAGGAGCTTCTCTCCGCTGCCACGTGGGCTCTGGGGCATCTGCGACGTCCAGGAGCGGGTCACGAGCTGTCCCACGTAGGCTCTCACCGTCGGCGCTGTCAGCTTCAAGATTGGAGCAAACAACACTTGGCAAAAGCAATCCACGCGGAACTGGAAGATTGCTTCTCACTCGGACCAGGAGGGTCAGAGCGGGTGCTCCTTTTCAGGGGAGCGAGTGTAAATCTGGAGCAACCAGAATCGCAAGTCGTATTTAGGTTTTCGCCGGCACAGGGGCCACAAGCCAGCTGGCAAGTGACCGGGCCAACGCGTTGAGCCAAAGAAAGCAGAAGGGCCCCACGCAGCACTCGTCGAGTGTAGAGGGGTGAGCTTCGGTGCAAGAATGGCTCAGGGTTGGGGCTTCTCAAACCCCGGTGTACAGCTTCGAGGGTCACTCGTGCGCTGCACGGTCAGCGTCTCGTGGTCTTTTCAAGATGGCGTGCCCCGCGCTTCCGGTCGCCTCCACGGGTCTCAGCTCTGCAGGGACTGTGGATCGGGCTGTAAGAAGGCATGCAAGCTTGATCTCTGTCGCTCGAGTTCCGGCGGGAACTGCAACAAAGCAGACGTTGAGGTGCTGGATGGTGCCTGTTTGCACAGGGTGGTCACTCCTTGACCACAAGGGAGATTCTTCAGTCTTCTACGTCGAGTAGGATGTCGAAGGGTCCAGAGTTTCGTTTCTTATGTTTCATCAGGATAATCTGAAGTGCATTGGCACTGCTCCCATTCTTATACCAATCTAGGGGGCTGGATTACCTGCTAGGTCCCCTCCTATGGGTGGGACCCGGGAAGGGGGGGGGGGGTACACCCTTTCCTTTGATCCAGGCCGCGCTGGGACAGGGGCTGGTGGGCCCCAGAACCGGTTTGGGCGGATTATGCAAGGAGCAGCCTTGTGCGCCCCAAGCAGTGTCTGGTTTCTTTCAAACCTCCCTGCTACAATCCACTATCTCCTGTCTGGGGTGGTGTGACACCTCCCTGTGACAGGAAATCCTTTGTCCAGGCCTCCTTGGCTGAGTTTCGGTCAGCTACAGGGGGTCAGCCCCGTGTCTGTGGCAGAAGCATCCATTTTGTGGATCTGAGGCTCTTTTAAAAATCAACCGCTTTTCAGTAAAGTAACATGTCTTCTCCCTCTAGAGGGGTGGAATGCTATCCCCGTCGCCAGGACTGGCGAGGGGATAGTATTCCAAATCGTATGACACCTTACACGACATGTTTTGATAAAGCCAAACCAAAGTTGCTATATACCCGCGAGGATTATAATGCACTTAAGAGTATATGGTATGGCATTATCCCGGAACAGCTTAGGGAGTTGTTCCCGACAGCTGCAGACAGGCTCAGCTCATGCTAGAGCTCCATCTCACATTAAACCACGCACTCTGCCTCCAGGATTGATAAGGCCTTCCATAGGAGTGGCTCACAGGTTTATATATGCCCAGATATAGGTTTAGATATAGGTATACTATATCTAAGCAAGAGGTGATTACACTATCTTGCCCCAGCTGAGTGATCAGCCAGTTGTGTCAATTTAAGAACCAGCCAGGGGTGGCAAAAGATATGCTGCAGCCCCTGGTAGGCCTTGGTGGCACCTATGCCCTGAGCACCTATAGTGCATGGTACAGGGGCTGACAAGGAGTCCATTTCCAATGGTGGTATGTACCTATAGCACATGTATTATGAATTTAGAGAGAGAACAGCAGTCTGGGGGTCTGATTAGCAGGCCCACAGCCTCAGTAAGTCGAAAACCAGTGAAGCAAAAAGCAAAAATTGGGGTGCCCATAGGATATCAGACCCTACTCTCCTACACCATCTCTATAGATTGATGAGCACGAAGTGAGGGGGCAATTCTACTAAAGCACCGTACTGCCCCCCTTCTTCTTCGTTTTTGTATATTTTTTCTTCTCTACTAATCTATTTTTCATAATGTTTGGGATAGAATCGATAACCTAATTAATAGAAATTGCATGAACAAATTGAGAATAGACTGTTTTCCAAATCGATAAATTGAATTGATACCTTTGAGAGAGGACTATAGCATCAACTATATTAGTCACATAATCACATTATGTTTTGCAGTTCCCTTGACTACACAAGAGTGATGAAGAAATCAAACTTAGGGGTACTATACCCAGTATTAAGTGTAAATAGTTAAGAGGAACAGACAGAATAACCATGTACTACAGGGTATTATACCCACAAACCCACTTTTGATACTAGGACATTGTTGCTGTAAATGTTGAATGTCGAGAATTATGCATATCACCTTGAAATTCTAAAGTGTGCTATTAATAATGTGTAATTATGTTTTGTTTAAATTAATAACACTAGACCTTTGTGATGTTGATAAAACACAGGGTCTTTTCTTTATTTATTTTTTTTCAATGGAGAAAAAAAGTATTTGAACACCTGACTCGGAACATTGGTCATGTGACCAAGAGCCTGTGTGCTTGAAACGCGTCGTTTGTGCCTTAAAGAATAAAGTACTTTAAACGTACCTGATCGGAGTGGCTGGTGCTTCTAGAAAATCAAGAAGAATTCTGGTGAATATCTATACTACTATTATAAAGGAAGAACTTTGAGGCTTTGAGGTGGGTAAACTCGGGAACCACAGCGCCAATCCACACACCCGATACATCGTTGGAATCCTCAGGGTGTGCAGATGGACATAGGCTATATAAAGTTAAAAAATACGTTATATTTAAAAAATGTACATTATAAAAAAAGTAGTCCCCTCGAAGTAGCGCCGGCCACGACCTGTGTGCTGACGTCAGGAGCACGGGGAGGAGCGGCGTCCAGGAGCTTGTTGGACCTGCGATGGGCAAGCCCAGCACAAAGGGGGTAGCTTGGCTCAAGTGACAAGGCAAGTGAAGGCTGTAGTGTTAAGCCGGCTCTGACCCAATAATAACTCCTTGTACATCCACACCAAAAAGAAGGACACCACACCACTGCTGTAGAAAAATACGATTCCTTTATATAAAAGTTCTTTGTTGTAAATAGGGTTGACTGGGAAAGCACATATACATTTCTTTTGGTCATACAGTTCTGGTAATAAATAGTATTAATAAATAGAATAACTTCAGGAATGAATATCAGAATAAATATCAGAATAAATATCAGAATAAATATTGGTTCATTTAAATAAACAACCACATGTTTCTTCTGGTATCGCTGCCACCAATTAAATACTTTCAAATCATTACATCTGCAATACGTTTTAAATGGGAAAGATCACTCTTACAGTTTATGCTGTTTTCAATGACCGGGTATACGGCTTTTCTGAGCACAAAATAAGGTTTGGGACTCTTTAATAATCACTCAAGGCGGATGCGCGTATATCTAAAAGGCAAGGAAACACAGTAAATACATCATTTGCACTCGGCGTTCACCAGGATAGGATCTCTGCTTTTGCTGGTGAAGTCTATGCGCGCCTACGGGCTTTAGCACCACTAGAGCACAGGCGGCACCAGTTCAAAGTCTTTAGACTGACGAACGGGCTGCCGGAGAGGTCACACAACCTTCGGGCACAGTCAAATGAATGCCGGTTCACAGTTCCTTCACAACGCTGCATTCACTATGAAGAAACGGGCCCACCTCACATCGGCTGCAATCAAAATACGATTCAGTCGGGCACAGCACTTCTCTCGTTAGCGACGGGGCTCTCAGGGGCTCCACGGACCTCCCTCCGACTTCCGCATACAGGGTGGTTCCCGCCCACAGCTACAGCTCCCGGGTCACTGGGGAGTGGCAGAGACGCTAGTCCCGCCCAACGAAGGCCGGCCTTTCCCCGCCCCGGCGCACCACCTCACCCTCTATCTGCGCAGGAAGCGCTCTACGCTGGTGGGGCTCGGAGACGTCCGAGCTCCCCTCTAGAGGCACCTGTCGCGAAGGGGGCACAGCTGACGATCGCGGCGAACTTGCTCTCGCCTCGCGACTCGATAAATCGATCACAGTTCACCACCGGGGGGGCGGGGAGGCACACAAATCTGGCCACAGTCTTTGGGGGCAATGAGGTACTCGCTGGGCAGGCGCTGTAGGCGCTAGATCACTTCTCACGTAGCTGACTGGAACGCCAGTACGACACAACGCCAGCAACCCTTTGCTGCTCTACTTGCTGCGCTACCAGCCACCTCAGGGGTCAACAGGGCAGGTGTCAATCTGGTGTCAAGTCTGGAATCTCTTAATCTCCTTCTTCTACTTCTCAAAATCTAAAATGGCCGCCAGGGACTGGGCCTTATATAGCCAGTGCCCTGGGGTACCGGCACGAGCCAGAAGGTTCTAGAACCTTCTCTGGCTGTGACAATGACATGGCACTCTTGAGGGGTATTTAGGACACTCACAGCCACCGTACTGGGGTTCTAGAGCAGCCATTTTGTGTACCTGAGGAAAATAAAGGAATTCCTGTCAGAAATGCGCGCCAAACAAAGGGCGCCAAAACCTCAAAAGGCAGGGTTCATGAAAACCATAGTCCAGGCATTGATTACATCTCACCTGGACTATGCGAACGGCCTGTATTTAGGGTTGCCCGCGGGCCTCCTACATCGGCTCCAGACAGTCCAGAATGCGGCGGTTCGGCTGGTCTGTGGGATTTCCCTACGCACCCATATTTCGCCACATCGCAGAGCATTACATTGGCTACCAATCCATCAAAAAGCTGCATTCAAAGCCATGACCTTAGCCCATCGAGCAACTAGGGGTAGGGGATCGGCCTACCTCTCTGTTAGCATCCGTCCTTACTGTAACTCTCGGAACCTCCGTTCCAACTCCCAACATCTGCTTTCCATACCAAGATTCAGGAAAGCACGTTCTGGAGGTAAAACCTTCCAGGTCTGTGCCACAACTCTCTGGAACAAACTCCCGATCGCAATTAGGATGATCCAGGAAGAATTACCCTTCCGTAAGGCACTAAAAACTTTCCTCTTTTGTTAACCCCCCCAGGATTATCACTCTGCTTTCACTCAGAAGCGCCGGGACACCCCGTTGGGGTAGCTGCGCGCTATATAAAATACACAATAATAATAATAATAATAATAATGTCGGATGCATCTGTCTGGACAATGAACTCTTTTGAAAAATCTGGAGCCTTCAGGACTGGAGCTTTACACAATGCTTGTTTCAGAGTGTCGAAGGCTCGCTGGCAAGCCTCCGTCCAAATGACTCTCCTGGGTTGCTTTTTGGCCGTGAGTTCTGTAAGGGGTGCCACGATAGTGCCATACCCCTTCACGAATCGTCTGTAGTAACCTGTGAGGCCCAGGAAGGCTCGGACCTCAGTCTGGGTCTTGGGGGGGTTTCCAGGCCATGATTGCCTCAATCTTCGCCTGAAGGGGCTGCACCGTTCCCCGGCCCACCAAGTGTCCTAAGTACACTACCGACCCCTGTCAAATCTGACATTTGCTGGCCTTGATCGTCAAGCCAGCCCGTTCCAGGGTCTGGAGAACGGTTTGCAAGTGCTGCAATTGATCCTCCCAGCTGCTACTGAAGACAGCTATGTCATCCAAGTAAGCAGCAGAGAATGACTCCATCCCGGTGAGGATCGTGTTCACCAGCCGCTGAAAAGTGGCAGGAGGGTTCTTGAGCCCAAAGGGCATGACACAAAACTGGTAGTGTCCATCAGGTGTGGAGAAGGCTGACCTTTCCTTGGCTCCATTAGACATGGGAATCTGCCAGTACCCTGCAGTGAGGTCAATGGTACTGAGATATTGGGCAGCTCCCAACCGGTCAATCAATTCATCCGCCCGAGGGATCGGATGAGCATCCGTTTTGGTTACCGAATTTAGTCCTCGGTAGTCCACACAGAATCTCTATTCTGGTGTGGTGCCAGGTTTAGGAACTAACACCACCGGGCTAGACCAAGGGCCACTTGAAGGTTCGATGACTCCTAGCTCCAGCATCTTAGCTACTTCGCTTTGGATACTGGCCTTCACCTTGTCAGACAGCCGGTAAGACTTTGACTTCACAGGTGGGCTGTGTCCACGTCATGGGTACACAAGTGGGTCTTACCCAGGACAAGGGAGAACAGAGGAGCGAATGACCCCAAGACCTGGCGACATTCCTCCTGCTGCTCAGGAGTCAGGGTTGGCGAGAGTTTCACTCCGTCCACTGACCCATCCTTTTCTTGAGACGCAAAAAGGTCGGGGAGAGGCTCCGTGTCCTCTTCCTCCGATCCGTCAGTCACCATAACCAACATGACTTCGGGCCTCTCGTAGTGGGGCTTGAGGCGATTGGCATGTAACACACGATACGGATGCCGAGGGGTCTTTACGTCCACCAGATAGGTAGACTTGCCCTTCTTCTCCAATACCTCATAGGGGCCTGTCCAACGGTCCTGGAGGGCACTCAGCTCTCCAGGCTCCATCACCCACACCTTCTGGCCAGGCTCCAACTCCACTGGGTGAGCGTTGTGGTCATACCACGCTTTCATAACTGCCTGACTGGCTTCCAAGTTGTCAGAAGCTTGCTTCCACAACTTAGCCATTTGGCTTCGGAAGGCCAGCATGTAGCTCACCACATCCTGGGGAACTTTCCGGGGAGACTTTTCCCAGGAGTCCCTCACCAGGCTGAGAGGTCCACGTACAGGGTGCCCGTACAAAAGCTCGAAGGGGCTGAAGCCCACTCCCTTTTGCGGCACTTCCCTGTAGGAAAAGAGCAAACAGGGTAGGAGGACGTCCCATTTCCTTCGCAGGCTTTCGGGTAGACTTCTGATCATACCCTTCAAGGTTTGGTTGAACCTTTCCACAAGACCATTGGTCTGTGGGTGATAAGGAGTGGGGAACCTGTAAGTCACTCCACACTCCTTCCACATGGCCCGCATATATGCTGACAGGAAGTTGGTCCCCCTGTCAGACACAACTTCCTTGGGGAATCCCACTCGGGTAAAGATCCCCATCAGGGCCTTGGCCACTACTGGTGCAGTAATGGTACTCAGAGGAATTGCCTCTGGATACCTTGTGGCGTGATCCACCAGGACCAGGATAAACCTGTGACCGGATGATGTAGGTGGATCTAGGGGCCCAGCAATGTCGATGCCCACCCTTTCAAAGAGGGTGCCAACGACGGGAAGTGGTTCCAGGGGAGCCTTCAGCTTCGTCCCTGTTTTCCCACTGGCTTGGCATGACACGCACGACCGACAGTATGTGTCGGACGCCACCCTCATTCGAGGCCAATAAAAGTGGGGGACAAGCCGGACAAAGGTCTTGTCCTGACCCAAGTGTCCTGCCAAGGGAATCTCATGAGCCAACTCTAATAGGAAGGCTCAGTAACACTGTGGGACTACCAGGGCCCGTGACAATCCGTGCACTGGCGCCCTGGGTTCACTGTAGAGGAGACCATCCTCCCAGTAAACACGATAGTTCCCAGACTCGTTACCTGCTTCCTGGGCTTTAGCCTGTTGCCTCAGACCCTCGAGGGTGGGACATTCCCTTTGTCCCTTGCTCAGTTCCTCCCTGGAAAGTCCTCCTTCCACTCGCCACTCAGCGGGGATAGTCAAGTCCTCCAACGGAACCATGTCCTCCTCCGCGGACTCTGGATCCACCTCCACAGGTGGCCTATCCGTCTCACGGGGCATGGACATCGAGGCAGGCTCCTCCTGTCCTCGAAATGTTCCCTCATCAGCAGCTGGGTGGGCCATTGTTCCAGGCTCCAACCCACGCGACTTCTCCTCCCGAGCAGCCGCAGACCTGGTACTCACACAGGCCCAATCAGGTGTACCCAGCATCTCAGTATGAGTCCGGTATTCCACCTCCTTCCAAGCATTGTGTCCATATCATTGCCCAGCAGACAATCGACTGGCACGGCGAAGCTTACGGCAACTCGAAGTGAACCTGCAACCCCTCCCCACTCAAAGGGAACCTCGCCCACAGGATAGTGGCCCATTCTGCCGTCAGCCATCGCGGCTGGATGAAGTACGCCTGGAATCACCTGCTCTGAGGACACCAGATGACTCCTTACCATAGTCATACTGGCTCCTGTATCTCTCAGAGCTTCCCCTCTATGGCCATTGATGGTGACCCATTGCCCATACTTGGTAGTATTTGAGGGCACCTGGATCTTTGGAACCATCTCCCGATCACCCAGGGACACTAAGGTGACTCCCGCCCACTCCCCCCCCCTTAATTAAGGGCATCTCCTCCCCGAGCGCTACACTAGCGACTCCCGGGGCCTTTCCTCCAGTGGGAGGGGGTGGTCTCTTTGGGCATTTCACGTCTCCCTTATAATGTCCAATACCACCGCACTCATAGCAATGGATAACCCTTGGCTGCTGACTCTGGCCAGAGTTAGGGTTCTTCTGCGGGTTAGCCTTAGAAGTGGAGAAGAAACTTTTCCCCTTAAAGGTATTTTGGGGGCCTTTGGAGAACTCCCGCTTCTTGTTATCTCCCCCCTCTTTCTTCTGGGGAGCGCCCTGTCCGGACTTCTGAGAATCTCCTCCCGTCCCCTTCGTGGACACTCGGGTACTTGCCCAAATGTACGCCTCCTCAGCAAGCTTACGGGGGCAAGTAAGTTTGCTGTCTACCAGGTGTTGCCTCAGCTCGGGAAGACATTTCTCGAGTAGATGTTCCTTGAGTATCAGGTCGTACAACCCTCGATAGTCCTCCACCTCATTACCTTGGACCCACCCATCCAGGGCTTTCTTGGAAAAATCCAGGAAGTCAACCCAATTCTGTGAGCTCAGCTTGTGGCTGCCCCTAAACCTTTGCCGGTATTTCTCGGGGGTCAACCCAAACTTCCTGATGAGCGCCACCTTCATGGCAGGGTAATTAACCTGTTCCTCCCGGTCTAGGGCCAATAGGGCATGCCTACCTGTCGGAGGCATGTACCGGTATAATCCACCACCCCAATGCTTCTCATGGATCTCATGGGCTCTTAAGGAGACCTCATAGGCTGCCAGCCACTTGGCTATGTCATCTCCAGCGGTATAACTGGCGACTACGTCCTTGGGTGAATGGGGCCTGGGCTCCCTGGCAAATTCCTTTGACTCGACACCCTTCGGAGTGATGTTAGGGGCCTGGAATTCGAGTTCTCGTAGCTTGAACTCGTGTTCCATCCTTTTCCTTTCCATCTCCAGCTTGGACTCATGTTCCAACCTCCTCCCCTCCCTCCTTTCTTCCAACTCCATTTTTGCTATTTCCCACCTTAACAGTCTTTCCTCTCTCCTGTCAGCTAACTCGGTTTCTGACAACCCTCTCGATGACACACTGCTGCCCTCCCGTGAGGTTGCCTTGGGGCTGATTGACATCTCACCCACCCCCGGGGGACATTCCGCAGTCCTATCAATCACAGTACCTCTGTCCGATTCCTCCTCCTCCACCGTTCCCTCCGTGTGTGCTTCCACCCATGCTCGCAGACTAGTACGGAGCTCCTCTCTTTTGGCCCCTCGCCTGACAAACACTCCCCTCTCCTGACAGAAATCCTTGAGCTGTGCCACAGTATAGGTCTCCAGCTCTGACATTTCGAATTCCATCTTGTCAGTGAAAAGTGTGGACAACCACCCCGAAGTAGGTGACCAGGATAAGAACTTTGAGTGTCACTTCCACCCACCTCCAGGAATGAATTTGGAAAAAGCAAAACGTTGAATTTGAGGGCCGCTAGGAGAAAACTCCGGGTGTGTACCTGTGGTGCACACTGAATTATTATGGGGTTCAAAACAAGCACGGCTCGCAATCCCACCCGCTGAGCACCAATTTTATGTTGGACCTGCGATGGGCAAGCCCAGCACAAAGGGGGTAGCTTGGCTCAAGTGACAAGGCAAGTGAAGGCTGTAGTGTTAAGCCGGCTCTGACCCAATAATAACTCCTTGTACATCCACACCAAAAAGAAGGACACCACACCACTGCTGTAGAAAAATACGATTCCTTTATATAAAAGTTCTTTGTTGTAAATAGGGTTGACTGGGAAAGCACATATACATTTCTTTTGGTCATACAGTTCTGGTAATAAATAGTATTAATAAATAGAATAACTTCAGGAATGAATATCAGAATAAATATCAGAATAAATATCAGAATAAATATCAGAATAAATATCAGAATAAATATCAGAATAAATATCAGAATAAATATCAGAATAAATATTGGTTCATTTAAATAAACAACCACATGTTTCTTCTGGTATCGCTGCCACCAATTAAATACTTTCAAATCATTATATCTGCAATACGTTTCAAATGGGAAAGATCACTCTTACAGTTTATGCTATTTTCAATGACCGGGTATACGGCTTCTCGGAGCACAAAATAAGGTTTGGGACTCTTTAATAATCACTCAAGGCGGATGCGCGTATATCTAAAAGGCAAGGAAACACAGTAAATACATCATTTGCACTCGGCGTTCACCAGGATAGGATCTCTGCTTTTGCCGGTGAAGTCTATGCGCGCCTACGGGCTTTAGCACCACTAGAGCACAGGCGGCACCAGTTCAAAGTCTTTAGACTGACGAACGGGCTGCCGGAGAGGTTACACAACCTTCGCGCACAGTCAAATGAATGCCGGTTCACAGTTCCTTCACAACGCTGCATTCACTATGAAGAAACGGGCCCACCTCACATCGGCTGCAATCAAAATACGATTCAGTCGGGCACAGCACTTCTCTCGTTAGCGACGGGGCTCTCAGGGGCTCCACGGACCTCCCTCCGACTTCCGCATACAGGGTGGTTCCCGCCCACAGCTACAGCTCCCGGGTCACTGGGGAGTGGCAGAGACGCTAGTCCCGCCCAACGAAGGCCGGCCTTTCCCTGCCCCGGCGCACAACCTCACCTTCTATCTGCGCAGGAAGCGCTCTACGCTGGTGGGGCTCGGAGACGTCCGAGCTCCCCTCTAGAGACACCTGTCGCGAAGGGGGCACAGCTGACGATCGCGGTCGCGGCGAACTTGCTCTCGCCTTGCGACTCGATAAATCGATCACAGTTCACCACCGGGGGGGGCGGGGAGGCACACGAATCTGGCCACAGTCTTTGGGGGCAATGAGGTACTCGCTGGGCAAGCGCTGTAGGCGCTAGATCACTTCTCACGTAGCTGACTGGAACGCCAGTCAGACACAACGCCAGCAACCTTTTGCTGCTCTACTGCCTGCGCTACCAGCCACCTCAGGGGTCAACAGGGCAGGTGTCAATCTGGTGTCAAGTCTGGAATCTCTTAATCTCCTTCTTCTTCTTCTTCTCAAAATCTAAAATGGCCGCCAGGGACTGGGCCTTATATAGCCAGTGCCCTGGGGTACCGGCACGAGCCAGAAGGTTCTAGAACCTTCTCTGGCTGTGACAATGACATGGCACTCTTGAGGGGTATTTAGGACACTCACAGCCACCGTACTGGGGTTCTAGAGCAGCCATTTTGTGTACCTGAGGAAAATAAAGGAATTCCTGTCAGAAATGCGCGCCAAACAAAGGGCGCCAAAACCTCAAAAGGCCAGGGTTCATGAAGGCTCCAATAGGAGTCACTTCACATGAGGAAAAAGGGTGTCCACCATTTTAGGTCCATTTACACAGGTTGACAACCCCAGTTTGTAATGCCACAGGTTTGGGCCAGGCGCCTTGTAAATAGGTGCCACAAACCTTGTGAGCAACTGGGCATCAAGGAACATCTAACCCCATGAGACAACACATAAAAAGTCCTGGTAGACAAATAAAAAGCGACAAATTTTGGGAGGTACAGGGGAACAAAAGAAATCATAGTGGTGAGGGGACTCTCAGAAGCAGACGGGTCTAACACTGCTGATCACAATTCAGCCAGAAACTACATCTTCCATATAGCATTGTTTGAATATACTGAAAAACCCAGAAGTACAATCAGCTATTTTCAAGCTTCCACATCTGCAAATTTGCAGTGATTAAAAAAAATGCTTCAAAGACACACTGTACTGACATACAAACAGTTAAGGAACTGCAACCTTTACTTTCTGGAGCTATTACACACGAAGAACAACAGCTATCACGATGCAATGTATTGAGAAACCTATTTTTGCAAAGGCATCCAGAGCTGTGCTGGAGGAGCACCCAATCAGGTACCAGAATTGTGGAGTGAGAATTTGTCTCCAGGCTGAGAAAAACAACAGTTCTCATCGTGCCTCTTAACCGCATGCGCGCTAGCGGTTTTCCCGCTGTGCGCGGCGGTTTTTAAAAACCCGCGTTACATGACGAGCTGAGCTCGTCATGAGCGTACGAGAGGCGTAACTCATGACGAGCTCAGCTCGTCATCAGCGTCGAAGGGGTTAAAGCAGTCTGTAGTGATATCTAAGATTTAAAACCACTGTTCAGAGTTTCAATATTTCTTGTTGCACATGACCAACCATTATTTGTAATATGTTGCACAAGTCTCCCGTTAGGTTATTATCCACTGGATATATATGTGTTCCTTTTACACTATAGTTTCCAGAATGTGAGCCTCAGATTTGCACTGAAACTGTGAATGTATACCAGTATTTATTATCTGTAGAAGTTGAAGGTAGTGGTGTTCTTTATTCTCTATTCCAACAGTTCTAGATAATTTATACCTATTAACCAGTGTTGCCAATTAGAAGTGGGCACATGAAAGTGTGTGTTTTATTCATAAATGGTGAAACTGCATAGCTGCAGTAGTCATTGGTTCAAAATGTGCTGGCTGTAGCTGTTGTCATATTGTGTTCTTAAGGGACACCTTTGAATTTCATATAGTTCCCTTATTATTGGCTTAGTAAAGTGCCAAGCCTAACTTCTACATCCGTAGTGTAGAAAATGCATTGTCAATGTTGCCCTGGATATTCCGCAATATTAGTGCGATTGGGTTCTTGAAACAGCACATTCCTAAAACCACGTTGTTACTTGCTTCCTAAAGCAAGTTATTTTGATGCAGTGTTTTCTACCTGGCCCTTTTTGCAATGTCTCCCACATATTTTTTGCCTTCTGTTGCTGAATCCGTTTTTGTTGGCATTAGGCCTCTGTGCACTATTTCCTCGCGTACCAGTAGTAAAGTGATTGCTGTACAATTGGCATATACCTGATTGGCACCTTTAATTTACTTTTAGGTTCTTAGTATATAGTGCAACTCTAAACTGCCATTCGACCAAGCAAAATAAACCTTTTGAAATGTACATAAATGGTGGTGAAATGCACTCCAGTGTACTCTGAGCTTGAAATGCTTGCCTTGTTCAGATTTGTAAAGGCGTGCATGTTTGTTACGCGCTCCGCCCAACTACGCTCAAATTAAACGAACACGCAAAGTAATTCTGCGCCTCTGTGAGGTGCCAACTTTCTTGAGCGAGCGTTATTTATCTGCGGTCCACGCTGTAACTATACAGATTGACTTAGCGTTCAGCAGTTTACGAGTGGATAATCTTCTGGTGAAGCAATACGAAACCTTGACTGCTGGATAAATAGTAGGCTTCTATACCACTACATACCGGTTTGGATTCTAGTACCCATAAAGAAAATCCTAAAGATGGTCTAGTGGATGCAAACAGTTATAGACCGAACCTTCGACATTCCACTCCAATTTCACAGATCATTGTATCAAAGGCAAAGTTATCAGCAAAATTTGGTTACACTGCCATGTAAATACTTGAATAACGGTGTACACAATTGTAACGAAGAAGAATATATATCATTGTAACTTCTTGTTGCTTTGTGTTTTGTATGATCTTGTACCCTTTTTAAATGAAATTTGATTAATATAAAAGTCTATTTATGAATATATACACCTGTGTGATAAATCTTTCTTTGATCATTTTGATCATATGTTAATTTTATTTTTAAACTGTATCTCAAACTACTTTGATAGAGTTTGTTAAATATTGATTGGAATAACTATACAAACATTCAATTTAGCAAATTTCTTGTAGGCACATTTACCCGCCAATATTTGTTTGCCCAAGCCACCAAGGGTTAATTGGGTTCCCCGTTTACTTTGAAGATCCTGTCAGGATGGCTGGTGGCAGAGCTCGACTCTGCTCTATTTACACTTGAAAGGGCTCTTGCACACAGAGAGGGGCTTGGCACCAGCCTTTTTTTTCACCCAGACAACTTGGAGGCTTGACAGGGGTAGGGAAAAACTTTTCAGAACCAGATATGTGCTAGGACAGGATGTCTCATCAGACAATAATTGGACCCCGGAGTACCATTTTTTCATGCACATCACAGAAAAAAAGACTGCCTTCTTCCACAGAGGACTGCCTTGCTCCACAGAGGACTGCACTGCTGCTTGAAGATTACCTTGACTCTTAGCTAGCTGCCTTGCTGGTTGAGAACTGCCCCGCTCTCTAAGAAGGAAGACTGGACCTGCTTACTTCATCCCAAGCTACCCGAGTGACTCCAAGAGTCAGTTGGTTGACCTCCTGTTTGCACTACTGGGACACAACATGTTCCAGAAGTCTACTTGTTACTTCCCAGCTCACCTGCTGCACTGGACCTGCAACTGAACCTGCCTGAGTCCTGTCTGTCTCTGCTGGACAGAGTTTCAGATCACCGAGTGCTGCCTCGCCAGGTCTTGTACACTTGGCTGGCATCAATTTAGCTCCTGCTGCAAAGAAAGGTGAATTCCTGTGGTTGGATGAGACATTCCATCGTGTAGATGCTTGGACTGCCAGTCCAAGCATCTACACGAGCGAGACCCTGTCCTCTTGACTAAATGCAATGCCCATCTGGAGATTTACTTTCCCGGATTACTGTTGTTCAGCAAAATCTTTAGGAGCCACTGAGTGCCCACTAGGATCATCCATTGAATGTCTCATCCTACCACAAGTGCTCCTTACACACCCGTGTCCTGATGAAGACCCCACACTGAGGAACTAACCATCCTCTCTTAAACAGAGGTTGAAACGTAGACTACCATACACCCCCAAACCCATAGGAACTGAATAGGCCAATTAACATGTACCTATGTGTTATGGATATAGGGGAACTATGGAAGGATACTAGGCTGTGAAGGTTTTATTGTATATGATTGCAATTGTACCAATGTCACTATACCTTTACCCTGTCCCTCACTCATCTACTCACCCCCATGACCCTAAATACCTTCCTTCTCTCTATCACACTGTGAGCACTGTATATATTACATATTGATACATGGAGTAATACTGATGCTTTGAATCACAAAAGCATTTAAGGAATGTATAACTTATGAAATTAAAAATCATTTTTTCTGTTGAATAGAATCAGAATCTTTTTGTGGTGAATTGTTTGTCTTTACATGTTCAAACTTGTAAGAACTACCATAACCATTCCAATGATTTACTGACATTTTGACCAAGGTCGGGTAGTTTTACGGGCTAACCCCGTTAAAACTCAACACGGTGACAGGAGATGGGAAGGAGTGCCAATATGCAGGTCACCATGAAGGAGACCAGATCAGGAGCTAGCCAAACACTAAAACTGCAGCTTTTTGTGTTCAGCTAGGTGTTTACCTGTAGCCCCACAGGATGTCCTCCAACAATGTGATTGACAGTGCCAGGCCCGAAAGGGCCCGCGCAGTCAATCCCACTAAGCCCGACACTAAGCCTGGCCATAATTGGAGCGCTGGCAGGCAGTGCTCAGTGAGAGTGTTGAAGCCTGCTTGAAGGCTCACCTCTACCGACACAGAGCTCAGCTCTGTCAAGTGACACATTACAGTTGAGATTAGCACATTCTGGGAACTTTTCTGTATCGCTGCAAGGTCCCAGAATGCTCATACAAATCAGCTGAGGCACACCTCAGCCGATGATAGTTGTGTGGCACTTGGTAAGGCTGCGTTTTCATGAGAGCACGGACTATCCCAGGCAAAAGGCTGCAGTTTTCTGCATAGTGCACCTTGTGCCCGGTAACTGTTGCAGAGTGCACCTAAATGCCTTTTGTCTACACTGGAACATTCTAATATTCCAGCATCACCTCAGAACTCTGCACAGGCTGATTGTTACAGTACAGCTAACTGGGCAACATTGTTATGTTAAGTAATGCTGTGTGCATTTTGTATCACACAACTCAACCAGAAGGGTGTTGTTGAGCTGGAGAAGGAGCGGAGGAGGAAGCTCTGATGTGCAGGGGCAGTTCGTTCCCTGCTTTACGACTGAGGTAGGAGTAGGCACGACTGCCAAAACTTGGTTCTGTGTATGTGGGGGGGAAGTGAGTTAGCGTCCGGTTGACCAGAGATGTCTGGTAGGTTTGTGGAAGTTTATGCTGTTGGTGAGGTACATGAGGCCCATGTTGCATAAGGCTTTGTATGTGTGTGTGAGGAGTTTTGACAAGTGTTTGTTTGGGAAATGGAAGTCAGAATCGATCTTTGAGGTGCAGGCTAATGGGAGTGGTGGGTTGGAGGTGGAGGATGAGCCTGGCCACGGAGTTTTATATGAAATGGAGTCTTTTGGTCAGCTCAGTGTTGATTCAAGCACACAGTATTCCACCTTGCTGGGGATAAATATTTAGGTGACGGTCCTGCGAATGATGGTTGGGAGCCACATGTAGATCAACTTGTGCAACTTGTTTGTGTAAAAGAAGGGGACTGCATTTACTGGGAAGTTCACGGTGACCTGTTTGCAGATTACTAGTTGGAGGTTCTTTGTGTGGGTTACCAGGAGGGGTGTGGGTCTGAGTTCGGTAGGCCCACAGATGGAGTCAAAGGGGGAGGTGTGTTTGCCAGAGATTACTACTTCCATCTTGACTGTTTTAAGTTTGAGGAAGTTGTTTTTTATCCATCTGGTGACTTTGGTCATGGAGGTGGGGAAATTAGTTCAGGTGTTTGGCGTCTTGTCAGAGAGGTAGAGTATGAGCTAGATGTAATCAGCAAAAGGCATGGTGTTGATTTAATGGGCACGGATGATCCTGGTGAGTGGGGTCATGTAGGTGTTGAACCATATAGGGCTGAGTGAAGATCCTTGTGGAACTTCGCAGATGGAGAGGACAGTGTCCGAAGTGAAGGAGAACATGTTTACAGACGGTGCGGCCTGTCAGGTAGGAAATCCAGCCAAATGAGGGACCTTGGATGCTGACTTCATGCAGTCATTAGATGGGGGGGTGGGGGGTTTGAAGTCTGTGGAAAAATCCAGTAGGATGCGGGCCACGGTGTCACTTCTGTCCATAATCATCCATATGTTGTCCGTGGAGGCGAGTTGCTTACAGGTCACCATTTCTATACTGGTAACAAATTGCAGGGGAGTTTGCAAGTAGTTACTGTTATGTAGTCAGCAGTCTAGTAGTTGGGGGTGGAGCCAGCTGGGGTTGAGGGGAAGAGGAGGAGCGTAGGGGGATAGAGTTAGTTAGAGTAGGGACAGGGACACTGAAGGAGGTACCTAATAAAGCTCCTACAAATATATATATACACTTGTCTGTCATCTTTGAGCATAGACACGACAACTGGCGACGAGGGTGGGATTGGTGGGCCTACCACCCACAGAACCCTGCAGGAGTGTCCTGTCCCGAGCAGCGTCCAGAAAGTGAAGCGTCGTTGTGCAGAGTGCAGCTGCCGCCTGATGTGAGAGGCCAGCAGCAGGTGACCCTATTCCCCAGTCAGGCGACTGTGAGGGAGCCCAGAGGAGCCGAGGTAACGAGCGCCGAGACGCTCGAGGAAAGAAGAACTTGTTCGCGCCAAAACGCGACTCACGCCTAATGCGTGCAAGTTGGCACGCACTGAAGAAGCAGAAGTCGGGAGCCCACTCCGACTCTGCCTGCCACTCACAGCAACTCGGGATTGCCCTGACAGTGAGCGCTGTCCCTGGAAGGCCTGCTGACCCGTGCCAGTGAGCGTGGTGAAAACAGAGCTCAAGTGCCACACGACATCGTGGTCTCACCCCGATGCGTGAGATTCGGCACAGTGTCGCCGAGTGAGCGCGAGAGTCCAAGAAGCAAGGTGGGAGCCCACCCCAACCCTACCTGAACGTAGCGGCGGTGGCACAAGGTGTGGAGACCTGGAGAAGTACTGCTGTCCCTGAGATCGGCGGCCGGTGAGTCCCGATTGAATCGGTCCTGGTTCGAATGAGCAGAGAGAAAGTCTCGTGTGTAGTGAGACTTCAGCAACGGCGGCCATTTTGAGGTCAGGCAGCCATAAGGACAGACCCCTTGTGCAGTGTGGGGGCGGCCATTTTAGGGTCAGGCGTGTCAAGTGGCAAGCAAGAAATGACACACACAGACTACAAAGAAGCAAAACAAGCCTGAAACAACACAAGAAGTCAGTGCTAAACAAGCACGAGCAGCTGCAACAACATAAACAAGCACGAGTAAAGTTAAATAACATTGACTAAAGACAATAGTAATTGATTGACCAGAGCACCTGTGAACAGGAAGTGACAGGCCAATTAGAGTCAGAGAAAAGGGTGAGAAACACGTGATATCACGATGGTGACTCCGAATACATCCCCGCAGCGAAATGAAGTCAAGCCAATTATCACAGGTGTATCACATCTGTGGCCCCCGGAACCTTTGACACGGACCACGGGAGGAAGCATGGGCCCTAGGTGGCAAGAATGGCTTGAAGATTTCGAAGACTACATTAAAGGGTCCAAGGTAACAGTTGATGAAGAAAAATTGATTGCCCTCTGCAACCTAGCAGGTCGAGAAATAAGCAAGATAATCAAAGATCTTCCCCCTGCAGATGTTGGAACATATGACAAGGCGCATGAGGCCTTGAACAAAAAATTCCTCCATAAAAGAAATGTTGATTATGAACGTCACTCGTTTCATCAAGCACGCCAAGGAAAGGACGAAGCAATGAGTGCGTTCATCACCCGACTGCGGCGACTATCGAGACACTGTGAATTTGACAACTTCTCAACCGATGCCGCCATAAAATCACAAATCATAGACGGATGCCACTCGGAAACCCTCAGGAGGCAGCTACTAAGGAAACCCCATGAACTAGATGACATTGAAGAAATGACTCGCGTCTACGACCAGGCCGAGGAACATGCCACCAGCATTGAAACGGGACGCAACGTAAGTCATGAACAAGCGCGTCGTGTCCAAGCCAGCGGCAGCAGCCGACGAAACTCGAAGGAAAAGCAATGGAGACCCAAACCGTCATCTCGTCAAAGGCACACTGAGCACAGGAGACGAGACACTGGGCGAAGAGAAAAAAGACCGGAGAAGACGAGAAGATGTTATAGGTGTGGATATGATTATCCACATGCAGATGCCTGCCCTGCCATGGGTCAGCGTTGTAGGAGATGTGGGCGGACGAACCACTACGAAGCGATGTGTGGGGACTATCACAAGGAGAGGCGAAGCGAACCGACGAGGTCATCTCGTTCCAACACCAGAAAACACCACATAAGGACCGTACAAGGCAAATCTACATTGTCCTCAGGCTCGTCACACTCCAGCCGAGAGTCACGCAGATCTCGATGGGAGCGGAGATCACTATCCAGAGACTCCAGAACATCATCCAGAGACTCCGAGTACACAGTGGAGTACGTGAATATGATCGCAGATCCCGACCAGCTCAAGAAATACCCACGCCTGGATATAAAAGTAGGGAACCATGATACCAAATTCGTGCTGGACAGCGGGGCTTCGCTAAACTACATCCCGGTCACGGAATATGAGAGAATGAATCCTAAGCCACCACTCACTTACGCACCGGTACGAGTTTTCACTTGGATGGCTAAGAAGCCACTCCCTTGCATAGGAACATTTCCAACAACACTCAAACACGACACTGTGACCATACCAGCGGTCATACATGTCATCAAAGGCCCTGAGGCGGATTGCTTACTCAGTCTCCCAACTGCAGAGCGTCTCCGCCTCGTTGAGATCCTATTTAAGGTCAGTGATGGCATGACATTGCCAGCAAGTTTCCCAGGCTGTTTCAGGGGCTAGGGAAAATGAAGGGATGCCAAATCCATCTGCACATCAATGAACAGATCAGACCTGTGGCACAGCACCCTCGACGTGTACCATTTCATCTACAAAAAGCTGTGGAGGATGAACTCCAAGACCTCCTATAAGCAGACATTACTGAACGGACGGATGGTCCAACTCCATGGGTGTCGCCAATGGTCATCGTACCAAAGAAGGGCACCCCCAGCAAGGTGAGGCTGTGTGTCGACATGCGACTACCCAACACGGCAATAGAAAGGGAGCGCCACCCTGGGCCGCATCTAAGCGACATGATTTCTGCTTTGAATGGGGCGAGGGTGTTCTCGAAGCTGGATTTAAACAAAGGCTACCACCAGCTGGAGTTGGACGCCAAGTCCCGCTACATTACGACATTTGCGACTCACTTGGGACTTTTCAGATACAAGCGACTGAGTTTTGGCGTATCCTCGGCCGCGGAAATTTTTCAGGAGGCAATCCGTCAAATCATTCAGCACATCCCTAACACGCTAAACTACAGCGACGATATCCTTGTGTATGGCTCAGAAGTTCGTGAACACGACATGGCCCTGGATCGCGTCTGTCACGCCCTGCTGGACGCCAACCTGACGTTGAATAAAGTTAAGTGTGAGTTCCACCAGTCCACTTTGAAATTCTTTGGTCACATCTTTTCAGGTGCAGGGATGAAACCTGATCCGGATAAGATAGCCACTTTGAACAACACCAAGAGCCCACAAGATGTCAGTGAATTGAGATCGTTTCTAGGGATGGCCAGCTATTGTGCCCGTTACATCAGAGACTATGCGACCATCAGCCATCTCACGAAACAAGGCCAATTGTTTGACTGGACGCCCCAGTGTGAACGAGCATTCAGAGAGATCAAGCTGGCGGTGGAGTCCGACGACAACCTCTCATACTTTAATCCTCGACGAAAAACTGAAATTACTGTGGATGCCAGCCCTGTGGGGTTAGGGGCGATTCTGGCACAATATGACAATGACTCTGACCAGAGACGCATCGTTGCCTATGCCAGTCGCAGTCTGTCTGAGCCCGAAAAGGCTTATTCACAACCTGAAAAGGAGAGCCTTGCGGTAGTGTGGGCATGTGAACATTTTCATGTTTTTATCTACGGCAAGCACTTTACCCTGATCACCGATCATCAGGCATTAGTCACTATCTACGGCAACCCTAGATCCAAAATGCCTCCGAGGATTGAGAGATGGGGCCTGAGACTCCAGGAATATACTTTCACTATTGTCCACAAACCCGGGAAGGCGGAGTACCCGGCTGACTACATGTCACGTCACCCTCACGCATCGTAGGACTCCAAGCCCTCCATTGCTAAGGAGTACATCCACTTCGTGGCTGATCAAGCACTGCTACCTGCCATTCCAATGGAAGCCATCCGAGAGTCCACGGCGCAAGACGTCGTCTTGCAGAAAGTACTACGTCGGATTCAGACCAACCGGTGGAGACATGATTCGAAAGGAGACGACAATGATCCGGCTGTCAAGCAGGAAATGCAAGTATTCCGACACGTCTGTGATGAACTGTCCGTCACCATGGATGGAGTGATATTGCGAGGTCAGCGGATTGTTGTTCCTGGTCAACTACGACAAGGCGTCATCAACCTTGCTCATGAAGGTCACAGAGGAGTAGTGTCAACAAAACGAGCCCTCCGGGAACGAGTGTGGTTTCCCCTCCTCGACCAGATGGTGGAGTCTAGTCTGGAGGATTGCCATCTATGCCAGCTGACCAGCAAAGGGGATCCACCGGCCTCATTACAAATGACCACCCTACCCAACGGAGTGTGGCAAGAACTTGCCATGGATTTCTATGGACCACTAAAATCCGGAAAATACGTGGTAGCCATAATTGATGAATACTCACGATTTCCCATCGCGCAATTCGTGCCATCCACAAGTGCCTCTAGCACTCTCAAAGTGCTAGATGAAGTGTTTGCAGCATGGGGTGTCCCCAGAGAGGTGAAAACGGACAACGGACCTCCGTTCAATGGGCACGAGTTCAGTGCGTTTGCAAAGCACCTGGACTTTAAACACAGGAGAGTTACACCCCTCTGGCCACAAGCAAATGGCACCATTGAAAGATTCATGGCCATGCTTAAAAAGACATTTCAACAAGCCACTGCCGAAAAGAAGGACCTGCAAGCATTCCTCAATGAGGTCCTTAGAGCATATAGAACAACTCCTCACTCAACCACCGGAAAGTGTCCTGCCATACTGATGCAGGGACGTCCCATGAGAAATCGCATCCCAACCTGGGAGGGGGCCTTGCGGGCAGTGTCACCACTCCGCAGCCATCAAGAGATGATGGCAACTGATAGTTGTAACAAGGACAAAATGAAATCATATGCAGATGCCAAGAGGAGGGCGAGATCTCCATCTCTGCATGAAGGAGATTACGTCATCGTCAAACAAGACCAACAAAGAAAGACTGACTGTCGTTTCCGAGATGAACCTTTGCTGGTCACCCAACAGAAGGGCACCATGCTAACGGCGGAATCTGATCAACGACGAATTACCAGAAATGTATCGCATTTTAAGAAATGCCCTCAGGACATGAAAGGAACTTTAACGAACGCAACTGGGGCACCTGCCCCTGAAGAGTCTGACCGAAAAGACTCATTGAAGAAATCTGATCTGGCACGTTGCTCTGTTATTTTGTTAAGAAAGGGGGAGATGATATGTAGTCAGCAGTCTAGTAGTTGGGGGGTGGAGCCAGCTGGGGTTGAGGGGAAGAGGAGGAGCGTAGGGGGATAGAGTTAGTTAGAGTAGGGACAGGGACACTGAAGGAGGTACCTAATAAAGCTCCTACAAATATATATATATACTTGTCTGTCATCTTTGAGCATAGACACGACAGTTACCTGCCTACGTTTTATCATTGGCAGGCCATTCTGCGACCCCCTTGCTGAGGGGCATTTTGTGATACAACCCAGCCCTACATAGGTCGCATCGTAAAATGACAGAAAGGTCACAAATTGTTGCTGCGCAAGTTGTATTTACTATTTATGACCTGACTGTAGGTTTGTTGTGTTGCATTAGGGCTTCCATTGTGTGGCAGCGGCTGCAAACCTGGGTTTAAAACATTACAGTAGCAAAATTATATATATAAACTGCCACTCAAATTGTCTCACAGGAAAGGCGCACAGAAGCACACTGGAAACAAAGAACTATCTCATACGAGTAAACAAAACGTGTCAACTACGACATCCATGTTACCCGTGCTCTAGATACTGAAACTGCCATGGGACGAGCACAGGTGGTGCACGTATTTTTTTTTACATGAGGACACGTGAGGGGGCAACGCTCAAACGCCCTGATAGGCGACGTGCCTGAACCAGACAGGGGATTCTACAAGGTGAGACTTACCTCACGTCTCAATGCAGCTTTTAAAATTTCTCAGCCTTGCTTCAAGTCTACAGCGCTTTAAAAACTGGAGGCAGCGAGAGCCAATCGCAAACCTAGTTTGCGCTGATTGACTGGAGAGGGGGTGGGCGAAGGCGGACCTGGGCTGGCGTTTCTGCTCTGTAAAACTTCCGATTGGTTATGAAGAGAAGGACCGCCCAGGATGAGGTGCTCTAATTCGACCCGGAAGTACTAGGGTGGCGTTTCCATTCGCACGTGGGTGTTTGTGGTCTGTGTCACAGTTCCTTCTAAAGCTGGAAATAGCCGAGCCGAAATAGTAGTGTCTAGCACCGCTTCAAGGGGATGTTACATACGAGCACGATGTCACTGTCTCCTACTGCTCTTAGAAACGTGCTAAAGAAGACGACATGAAATCCCGTCGTTTGAGTACTTCGCATGATTGAATGCGCTCTCTGCTCTTTAATTTGTTTTATTTCCCCAGGTCTGTTATTTTCCAACCACTTATACCAGCTGCGTTCGCATTGCGCAGTGGAATCCATATGCATTTGTAGAGCGGGGACCCGAAGGGTATGCGGGCGCTGCGGTGGGGTGCGACGTCTCCATCGAAAAGCCAGGTCCTGAGGAAATTGTGGGAAGAAACGAGCAGGAAAAAGGCAAAACCGGGCAGAAAAGGCCAAGCAGAGGGCCGATAAAGGCAAAACATATAGGGTAACCAACTGGCATGGGTGGAAATTCAGGAGCGTGAGCGTAAACATTCAGAACAATGGGTCAGAATTCAGGGTAACAATTCGGGACAAAAGGTACTTTTTACAAACGCATGAGAGAAGGTAGCGCAATAGTATATACTTAGTGCTGCCATTTTTATGGTATTTATGTTTTCAACATTTCCATCAGTATTTATCCATCTTCATTTTTGTGGCCATCTTATTGGTATTTATCCATATTTATTTTGTTTTGTGAATAAATAGTCATTAAACGGTATATTTCCACATTTATTTAAGTCTTAGAAGTGCACTCATATGTAGATTCCTGTTGCGTTTTATGGTATAATATGCCTTTAGAAATCTCATCCTGTTTTTTTTTCATTTTCCATGCTGTCTTGTTTGCTCAGCTTTTGCCTAGAATTCATGATAGACCGCATGGAGATTCTCTTACAAGAAGCAAAATTTCAGTATTTTTCCGCTTTTGAAAGTTAATACAGACCGAAACACATCGTTTTCTGACTGTATGTATCTGTAAAAATCGGTGAAAACTGAGCCTTTTATATAATTAAGTAAATAGACAACCAACAGAAGTAGAAGTCAAAATACGTTTTTATAACGGGTTGAGACAATCGTGCACTTAATGGATTTTCGGTATGCGTGCACCTTGATATACTGTGCAGGTCTTTTTGTGGGATTTCATATAATCACAATCTATTAATGTGTTTACTGCACTGGGTTGTCCAGGCTGATATTTTGTTTACAGTTCATGGTCCTGAGCAGGCATGTTTGGTGGGAGTTGTTGGGAGGTTTGGGTTGACCTTGTCACCATCCTCTCATATCGGAGTGCCATTGTGAGCTGTAATAAAGGCAGGGGAAACCCAATTAACCCTTGTAGGCTTGGGCACAGGATAGTTAAGGTCAAGGAGTGCTACAAGGGACTTGATTCTGGAAACAAATCTACTCAGTTTGGAGTCGTATTTAGATTATCGCACTCCAGTGTATCAACAAAATATCACAAATCTAAGAAGATAAAACAATTGAATAAATCACTGGAAGGAAAAAGATACACGGAAAAAATAAAAATGTATTCAAAAGAAATGTTATAAATTTTGGTAATGCAATTTGCAGATAGACATATGGGGAGACATATGAAACAATGAATTTGAGCAAAAAAAGTTATGAACAGAGTATGAGCAACATAAACACTTCAGTTCAAAACTAAACATCAACTCCTAACAAATAAGACAAACAACCAGCAAAATTAATCAACAATGGTTGTGTGCTCGTGCCAAAGCCACGTTGATGGGGATGTCGACGTTTCGGTCTATGGTGCTGCCGTCATGTAGACCATCATCAGGACCAAACAATTCATTGCTGGTGAAATACCCCCTGAAAGTTCACACTTCAAACCTTCTCTTTTAATTGAGAAGTGGCAGTCGGAGTGGCCAGGAAGTGGATCTGAATTATTGCGTGTTAAAAAGACACTGTGATGTATCCCGCTAAACTTTACCTGTCTTCGGTCGAGATATCAAGATTTACTGAACCATTCGAAATTCAGTTTCACTTGGCATCCAATTTAGGACGACTCTAATTTAGCGGGATACATCACAGTGTCTTTTTAACACGCAATAATTCAGATCCACTTCCTGGCCCCTCCGACTGCCACTTCTCAATTAAAAGAGAAGGTTTGAAGTGTGAACTTTCAGGGGGTATTTCACCAGCAATGAATTGTTTGGTCCTGATGATGGTCTACATGACTGCAGCACCATAGACCAAAACGTCGACATCCCCATCATCAACGTTGCTTTGGCACGAGCACACAACCATTGTTGATTAATTTTGCTGGTTGTTTGTCTTATTTGTTAGGAGTTGATGTTTAGTTTTGAACTGAAGTGTTTATGTTGCTCATACCTCTGTTCATAACTTTTTTTTGCTCAAATTCATTGTTTCATATGTCTCCCCATATGTCTATCTGCAAATTGCATTACCAAAATTTATAACATTTCTTTTGAATACATTTTTATTTTTTCCGTGTATCTTTTTCCTTCCAGTGATTTATTCAATTGTTTTATCTTCTTAGATTTGTGATCTTTTGTTGATACACTGTAGTGCGATAATCTAAATACGACTCCAAACTGAGTAGATTTGTTTCCAGAATCAAGTCCCTTGTAGTACTCATTGTGAGCTGTAAAGCAGCACACATAGAATGTAGTTATTTGGGATTTGCAGTGCTGTACTAGAGTGCAGTCCTCCAAGTGGCCACTTTGTGTGTCAGATTGCTTCAGGTATTCCATGCCTGTGCAGCTGGTGATGACTGGTTTAGGGGCTGGTACAGTACTGAGTGATGACCTGATCCATAGAGGACATATCTTGTGTGAGGGTAAGAGCATTAAAGCAGGACAAGGGAGTTAATCATCAGTCTGCATGAGCTATAATTAGCCGCAGACTGCTGAGTGTTATGGTATTTTTGTGGACCAGAACAATTAGATAGGAGTTAACATTGCTATATAATGCCCTGGCTAGCCATATATCAGCCCTCCTTATTTTACCTGTTTATGGTAAATAATATACTGGTTTGGCCACTTTGATTCTGTGAGCTGTAAACTGCAGATTCTCACTGATGCACAGAAGTGTGCTTCAGACAAGAAACTATACATTGAGGCATTATTGTAGGTCAGAAGGAATCACTGTCTTTTAGAACATTTTCCATTAAAATGGCAGTAAAATGCCAACATGCAGTTTTCTGATAACACTATATAGCGCACAAACAATAATGTGTGGAAATGTGGTTTCAGCAAATATGTATCATTTCAACATCACCAAGTAAAGTGCCTTGATCGTTTCAAACCTGTTAAAACTCTGTTCCCAGCAGACCTCTGAATTACAAACCGGTGATCCATTTGTAGTTTCCTAATTGCTGATATGTTTTGAAACATTTACACAATTCATTTACAGGTATTTAAAAGTAGTTGTGAGTTACAAAAAAACTGATCGCTTACAGCCTTAATTTTCACACGCCCCTTACCACCACAAGACTGCCATTAGTCCACTTTACTATTCTGTCTGACTGCAAAGTTAAAGAATTTTCTTAACGCCAATCCACATGTTAAAGGCATACGAAAGTAATTTGCCACATGATACTGCCTGACGTTTGCCCTCTATTGTTGAACACATAGCACTTGTGACAAGCTGGAATTTTTTTTAAAGGTATCTTTATTGCCCATTCATCTTCTCAACTAACTCATGATAAGGCTGAGATGAATGTGTGATAGTTTGTTAGACGTTGTGGGCTTGGTCTTAGGCTGGTTGTGCAAGGGTGTGAAGTTGGTATATTTAGGGTGTTCTTGTGGTTGGTGCTGTAGAGTAGATCCATGGTGTTCTGTTGCTCATTATCTCATTCATTCTGTTAAAGAGAAACATTTTGCTATTATAAGTGCCCAATTATTTGACGCAGAAAGGGTGAAAGCGGTATTGATACACATATTCTACAACGCAACTCGGTGAATAAAGTACATGGTGGCAGAGGTGGACTTACTGGATAACGTTTATATGCCTCTGTAAATAAATTATCTTGGCTTGTCTCGAGTGGGCCTACGGGTGAATCAGAATTTTGGCATTGTGTGTTAAGGGCATTTACCCACCACCACCTAGAATGTGAGGGGTGAATTTCTAATGTGCTTCATATGTACAATTTAAACATTCAGACACTTTATTTCCAAATTGTATAACGTTCCTCCTACTATTCAATCATGTTTGAAGGGGAAGGTAGAGTAGTTTAGACCTCAGGAGATTAACACAGACACTGCAAGTTATTTTGATGTGAAAGATGGTTAAGGCATCTGTGTTCTAGGATATGTCTTCAGATAACAATGAGTTTAAGAGGGCTTTCATCAATGACACTTGATACACCACTTAAGGTTGGACGTTCTCAGATGGGGGAGACAGTCAGTCCCCACAGGATATTGCAGCTTGGATTAGGAAATTTTGCGGCACAATATTGCATTTTTTGTGGCATTTTTGCGGCATTTTATATAAGTGACATTTAATGATTATGTCTTTATAAAAGGGAATTGCAGGAAAAAGCTATGAAGGAAGATAGAGAAAGGCCCATGAGAATTCCATTAGATACTAGTGGTGCTGACAACTACTGTCAATGGAGAACAAGCACTGGCGTTGCCAATAGGTTTTGCATTTGGAAAGTTGGAGCTATTGGTTTTGTAAATGACATTTTATATTTATATATTGTTATTGACAATGCCAATAACGATTTATAAATATAAAATGTCATTTACAAAACCAATAGCTCCAACTTTCCTACTGCGAGACCTATTGGCAACGCCAGTGCTTGTTTTTGGGACTTTTCTCGCAGCGCTGCTTGTTCTAGTGAAGTGGATAATAAACAAACCAGTAGACCGTCAGGTTTGCGGGGCTTCTCATCCAACATATGGATATCCAACAGAACCTGCTACATATCTGTAGCAGGTTATGTGCTTCTTAAAGATTTCAACCTCATGCAGAGTTTAATGCGTCCCTGCTTTGTCAATTTGAACAGTGTCTCAAACGTTGTTCAACAAAATCAAGAGTGGTTCTTAGCAATTAATTTCTGCTGTCAATAGTGTTCTCAAACCGGTGGAGCCACAACAGAAGACAAGCATTGGCCGCGCGGCTGGACCGCAAAGGAATAATTTTAAAAACAAGCATGGGATGAATAAATGCAAGAAATGATAACAAGCACACACGAGCAGAGGCAGGCCAACATCAAGCAACACTGATGGGGGTGGGGCACTGAGGAGATTAAGTGCTGGAGAAGCAGATGCGAGTCACGGCAAGTGAATAATTAGGGGAAGCTTGTGAAACCTATTTGGGTGGAATATGCAACTTATTCATTATAAGAAAAAACGAAATGAATAAATAAATACACAAGGTGGGCATACTGTGTGGGGAGGCGGGAGGGGGCTGAAAGAATGGGGCGAGCCCTAAAAAACAAGTTGCTGGGAGAGGAAAAGGGAGTGGGAGGGAGGAGGAGGCAACAGGCAGACGGCCAGAATGCGAGTCACGGCCTGACTTGCAAGTGAAGTGAATAATTAGGGGTGGAGTAACCAGAGCATGTGTGGATACAGATGTAATTAAGAGTGATAAG
Source organism: Lissotriton helveticus (assembly GCF_964261635.1). Lineage (NCBI taxonomy): Eukaryota > Metazoa > Chordata > Amphibia > Caudata > Salamandridae > Lissotriton > Lissotriton helveticus. The sequence goes on from NC_136062.1 coordinate 355,564,392, forward strand.
GGAGGAGGAGCGTGAAAGACGTGAGGGAAGCAAGTCACGGCCTGCGGGCGTGAAGTGTGAAGCAGTGGGCGGGGAGGCAGGAGTAAATGGGAGCCGAGCGAGGGGAGGCAGGCGGATTAGGGAGAGATGCGCGTGCTTGTGTGGTCACGTGACCTGCTTTTGTGGTCACGTGACTCACAATCAATCACATGCACTGTGGAAAAACCGCAGTGGTTTCACGGGTCGATTGAGCCCTTGAATTTTCGCCTATTACATTCGCAGGCGAATGATAATAGGCAAAACCTAAAAAGCACAGGCGGTAGGTTTGGATTAGGCAGGTCAGAAGGACAAAATTGGATACAAAGTGAGACTGGCTGTGTTGCGTAGAGAAAATCATTAATTTGGAAGCTCTCAGTTCAAAACTTCACTCTTTAAGGCATTGAGTTTCCCTGCACGCAAAGTGTGATTTGGGCAAACAAATATGTTCAAGGCCAATGAAACCCCTCATTGTTTAGGCACAGAAGGGTACAAGAAATACGCATCATTTCTCATTTCAATGTCCTTATCTTCAGGGCAAACGATGAATAGGAAGAAAACGTCCTCACCAGGCATAAAGTGTCAATTTGCCAAATTAGCAGCCAAGTCCTCAACAAAATTAAATGTGCAGAACCAGTAAAAAGGCATAAAACAGAACTAGAATTAGAGGTTTGTTCTCCCACCCACTAGTTCAAAATGTCACTTCCCAAGTTAAGAATTATTTGAACAGCCCCCTCTTCTGCAGAGTAACTACTATCCTCCCCAGAAGTGCCCAGGTATATGACAAAGAGGACGAAGAAACGCCAAGGTAGCAAATGATTTTGTGCTAATCAAACATTGTTTTGTATACCTTCTTACAGTATCTTCCATGCCTCTCCAATTACATGATTATGTATCTCTCTAATATACATTTCACACTGTAAAACAGTTCCTCCCAATACAAACATAGTTACCAACCTACAGCCCTTAAGAACACTCCTTCATACAAAAAACATAAGCTCAAGGTGGAAACCCTATATCAAACCCATGACGACCATCTGAACCTTACTGCCCCGTGTCTCACCTCAAGTATCTTACGGTCCCTTACCTCAGGTTTCCTCATTTCACCTCATGGGACCTTGCCACCTAATTGAAAGTCATCTCCGGTATGAACTATTCATCCTGTCGTGATAACCAACAGCCCACTGTATTTTGGCTTAGAGGCCATCATTTCGCATGCACAATAATAAAACCACAAGTCCCAGAATGCAAAGTTCAACCAGCAAAAATCATGCCTCGTCGGTGTGCCACACAAGCAATGGCCCATCGGGACGCTTGGGGACACCGTGCAATACACCTACCTGAAAATGATGTGCCTTGTGTTTCACCAGAGCATCATGTTTTGAGACAGTATTGTAAACAGTGTCCTTGTATGCATCTTTTACTTTCAGAAGGCTACATCCAACACGCCCTTGTCGGCACGGTAAGTACAAAATAGGTATTTTAAAAAGAAGTTTGTCTTGGAGGTGGAATTTGCTTCAGTATACAGTTTGAACTGTGAGTACTTCAATCCCCACAAATCTCTGTGTCGAGACGATGAGCAAAGCCCATGAAGAAGTGAGTCCTCGGCCTGAATGCACTCTGTCTAGTCTAACTTTCCAGCTAAAAAGGGAAGTTCTCCTGACTTTGGGTACACCTGCTGCTGCAGAGGTTCCTTCAAGTTAGCATTCTTCTTGGCAAAACACTTTACACCGTTCTTCATATTGACAGCAGAATGCAACATGCTTCTGGGAAACATATCAGACAGGTGGGCCACTGAGGTAGGAGCAGGCTCACCTTCCCATACCCGCACTCTGCCTGTGTTATGCACTGTTCTGTTCCATTTGTTAAGAGACAAAAGGGTTAAAATACACTGTGCAGTAAGACCATCTGTATTTAGGCAGGAAATTGCATTGGGCCACAGCTGATGTCTCCCTGCTGTTCACGGCAGACCCCCAGCTGCTCAACCAACAAGCAGCTGAGAAAAGCAAACCAGCAGTGTGGAAATGATTTCAGGCCTGACCTGCTGCCATACTACTGAGAAGGACAAATACTTGTTTTTATCACTGCACTGGTGCATGAAACTACGGGCACCGCGCACATTGGAAAATTTTGCGATAAAATTGCAGTTAAATCCTTACACAACAGTAACTATTTGAAAAGTAATGACACATCCATGAGTATTCTCTTTCCATTATCCACCTTAAGCAAGCCACTATGTATTGCAGTACCCAGATCGTATTTTATTCTTGTGACACCAGCCAGAGTCTACCTATCATATAAACTGTTAATTCACATGCTTCTTCATTAGACTCTCCCAAACACTGGTGTGCTTTAAGGCTTCCCTTTAGCAGCTATTGTTTATATTAACCCGATTCTTGTACTTCAAGCTACCCAGAGGCTATCCTAATACAATTCATTTTAGCCTCAACTACCCATATCCAAGCCAATTTAAATACTGCTTCTGCAAGTGCACTCCATGTGAGTGCAAATATGCACCAAACAGCCTCCTAAATCGCCTCCAAGCTATACTAAAGTGCAGTTTAAAAGTTACCGTGCACTGGGCCAGCTTAAAACATATTGTGTCATAACTCAACCAAGACTTTTCCCATATGTGACACATAAAGCAGCAGTCTACCTATAAAAGTGGTCGGAGTGACAGCAGCATTGGCATGCAAAAGCATCCCCATCACACTGTCAACTGTCATACAGCAGCCTGGTCAAAATTCACTCTCAGGCAGTTCACTAAGACTAAGTAAACCTTCAAACAGAAGCCAAGTCACACCAGGAAAAATAATAAAGTAGTCTAGACAGACCGAGAAACAAGCATTTGCAGTGCAAAAGGTCTTACATTTATGAATTTTTGAGCTATTGGCGTTGCAAATGCTCATGTTTTTAGTTGTTGTTTTTGTTTAAAACTATTCCAGTAGTAGCAAAAAGTAATAGTTAATTAAATTTTACTTATTAAGGAAAGGGTGCAGTATCAGAGGCTTTTACTAGGTGTCCTTGTGGAGTTGTAAATGGACCTCTATTAGCCACATAAGGGACTGCACCTTTAATGGAATTATAAAGAGAAAAATAGTTGCAGAGCAAAAGTTTTCATACTTTGGGGGGAAAATTAGATCTGTTAGTTTGCATTTTAAAAATGTATTGTGTTTTTTGTGTAAAATACAGCTAAATAATTAAGAATTGTGCATTTTGAAAACGCAAGCTAACAAAAATTTAACTTCTGTTACAAATTGGATTTTTGGTTGGCTAAGGCTTGTGCCAAAGCCAGGCAGAAACCACCACTCTAGTTAGGGCAACCCCTGCTCACCCCCTTGGTAGCTTGGTACGAGCAGTCAGGCTTATCCCAGAGGCAATGTGTAAAGCGTTTGCGCAACACACACACACAGCAGCAACACACTAGGCAGGCCATAAAAGAAACTCCACACAAGGTTATATAAAAAATACCCTTTGTATTCACATAAACACATTAGAAACATAATCACACATTTATACTGTGCCTTCTGGCACAAGCAATATTCACAGGGGATTATATACAGAACCAGACCAATTGGGCCACGGTCAGAACCATCAGAACAGGTAAGTAAATGCAAAACACAACCAGTAACTACTGATACCATAATGACCGAAGCATTATTACATAAGCATTAGACCCCATCCTAAAATATCATAGCATGACATTAGGCATAACCACATTAGCGTTAGACACCCTCCTAAGCATAAACACCATACACATTAGGACTCCCCAGCATAAACACATTATGCAATAACCTGAACATAAACAACATTAGAGGCATAAATCGGGGTGCATACATTACATAAATCACATTCTGCAGTCACAATCACAAGGGGCACAAAACACATTGGGTATCATTACTGTAGGCATAAAACACATCATGTATAAACGTCAGCAGTACACGCATCAGGGGCAGACATCACCTTCCCCCAGGGCCTTGCGCCCTTCCGGTACATAAAGGTACCCAAATGACCCTCAGGCCAACTGGCCTTCTCTAGGGGGGCCCCATGCCCTGTGTCCAAAAAGTCAGGCCGTGCTGCCACTGCAGCTTACCAAAAAATGCGCAATGCTCTGAGGCATGGGGTGCAACACACCCCTTCGTCACTCCCAAAGAACTGGCCCCCAAATGTTGCAGCTGCCCACGCGCCCGCAGTGCAGCTGAAGAGACAAGCACTGGCACAGTTTGCCTTGTGATCCCTGTTCTGGGGCTTCAATCAAGCAAATGCCCCCAACACTGCAGCTGCACGCTGACTGACGGTGCAGCTTAGCAAAAGTGACCACCGTCACCACGGAGCACAAATGGTAGCCCCACTCTGGGGGAAAAAAAATAGCCCCAACGTCGCAGCTGCCCACTGTCCAGTGGGGCAGCTGTGGCAAAATGAGCCTGGCACCACTATGCTCAATATGAGGCCTCCCTCTGGTGCAATGGGCAACAGACATACTGGCCAGACTCAGCCCCCACTGGCAACAAGAGGATACGGCCACCTCTGAGCCCCACTCACCGGGGCTCTCCATCGTGGCTCTCTGCTTCTTCTGTCCTCCAGGGGCGGGGGGGGGGGGGCACCGACAAGGTGCCTCGGCAGTCCCCCTCTCCCGGGGCTTCGCCTTGGTATTGCCGTCCGCCAGGGATCCCTGCCGGAGTCTAGCTGGGAGCCTGCAAGGCTCCGGTCTTCATCAAGCACATGCAGGGCTCTCCTTGTCCACTAGAGCCCTGCCTACCACCCGGCAGCAACTCTTCCAGTGTTCCGGTGGCCTCCCTTCCGGATTGGCTGCACGCCGTCCTCCACCAGCAGGCCCGCCTTCAGTCAGGCAGCTTGTCTGGCTTCCGGGCCGTGGCGGTGATTCACCTTCCCAATCTTTTCGGCAATACGGGGTAGGCTCCGGATTGGCATAAAGACCATTGCGAGGTAGGCACCCACTTACACCGTTATAGCACGGGAGGGCACCCACTGTTTAGATGTGCCAAGAACGGGGTGGGCACCCGTCAATGAATCATAAATGCGGGGTGGAGCGTCACAGTGGCAGTAACACTGCACGCACAGGCCCTGCAATGGCAGAGGCCTGAGATAGGTTTGAAAGGCTACTTTGGTGGGTGGCGCAATCAGCGCTGCAAGCCCACCAGTAGCATTTAATTTACCACCCCTAGGTATTGAAGATACCACTTTACAAGGAGCTGACAGGTAAGTTAAATAGGCCAAACAGGTGTAGACCAATCTTACCACATTTAACACAGAGAGCGCACACACTTTATACTGGACAGCAGTGCTATAGTGCCCAGAGGCCGAAAACCACCAACACCATGTCAGACAAGCATTGGCATAGCCAATAGGTCTCTGTTTAGACAGATTTATTGGCTTTGTTAACATTTTTAATATGTGTTGTAGAGTATTGTGAATGTTGTGCAGCATGTTTAAAAGTTATAACTTATAATTAAAAAAGTATTATACCCATTTTTGTCACCTTATATATAACCTAGCAAACAATATTTACAACTGAAGTACCTTAATATAAACCAGAATTCCAAAAATGTGTTCTAGTTTTTGTTTTTTGTCTTATTTATGTTTTAAAAACACAAAAAAAGGCACTGTTATTTGCAATGTCAATAGCTCAAAGTCACGTCTATGCGAGACCTATTGCATTGCAAATGCTTGTAATTTTTGATGCTTGGTACATCTTGACAGGTAGGAGCTGTTTGATCTTAATCATATCCTGAAGGTCGAGGGCCATGCAGGATCCAACAAACCACAAGTAGAATTTGTCCTCACCTGGCCCCTCTGCACACATAAGACTGACATGCTGTAATGGGGCCTAACCCCCATTCCTGCACCAGGGGCCAAGATGCAGAGCCAGGAGGTGCAGTCAGTGCTTGGAGAAAAGGAGCACCCTACCTCCTCCACGCGAAGCAAGCGCCTTCATGATCACTACCAGAAAACCCAAGCCCTGGCGTCTCCCCAGAACATCGGCAGTGTGCTGAGTGTTGCAGTACATAGCTCATTACTGAAGAATTCAGAGTATGTGGAGGAGGGAGAGCCGGGCGGATTACTTCCAGCAACCCTGCTCTTCGGAAGTCAGCAGGACTGGCTTTGTGGAATGAGTCCTGTCATGAAGTATACTTAATCTGAGCTGCACAGCACTAAACGCGTTTTTTTTTTCTCTTAGTACATCGGCAGCTCATTGTTAGGTAAATAAGATGTAAGGCCGTAGCAAACGATGTACATCCTCCTTGACAGGTTGATTTCACCAGGCCACCCTCTCTGCCATATGTAAAGAACAAGCCTGGGAGTGGTCCGTGCGCGCGCGCAGCCTTCACTTTTCAAACACTGCACTCGTGCTTGTGGCGTGCCCCTGCTCGCTCCCGCAAGGTGGATGCCGCCTCAAGCACAAGTGTGTGCTTGAAAATGAGCATTGCGACGGCTAAAGGCCCTCCTTATGCAGCCCATGCCGCGGCGTAGACGAGACCTAAAAACTACACCCACACACCACTATGAACTCCAACTGAAAAGCAAGTTTCCTTAAGTTCCTTCGGAAATGGGGAAAGGCGAGCAATAGGGAATGGTGAGATTGTACCAAGAACAAAGTGGTAAAAAAAATTAGCTCCTCTTACCAAGTTCATAAACAATATTATTTAATAATGCATAATATTTTGTTTGAAGGAGTCTAGGGCCTGTGAAAACGCATTGGGAAATGTTGCAAAGATACCTACTGTTTAGAAACTAAGATACTCATAAAAATTCATCTTCAGACTCTTGAAAATCGAGTGTCTCTTTCCCCTACTACTATCGATTTAGTTTCCATCTCTAACCCCATTCACAGGTTTACAGCTCGCACAGACCACTTACTTTGATGAGCATTACACTACAAATGACTTAACGAATATTTCATAGCACAGTATCTATGAAGGGCATTCTTAATGTTACAATATTTCAAGGTTTATTTCACTGAAATTACAGAGGAGTGTCCCGTAGCAAGTTTCAGCATTGGATAGTGAATAATGCTATAGCACTGTACTTCCGACTGATTTTTTTATTTTTATCTTTTGGCACAACTTTTCTCCTTTGGTAAATTTGCATTTTTTGCGAAGATAAATCTGATTTATATGGAAACATTAGAAATAGGTACACTGAGCGATGTGAAGGCAACTATTGACGCTTGTGCTAATGTAAACTACGGATACACACTATGATGTCTTGAAGGCAAAGTTAGCTAGAGTTCATAATCGTACATGATGTAAGTCATATAATTATCATTAGAAATACACGGAGCAAACTGCACATGGCCCACTAAATTAACTCCTAGCAACATCAAAATTCATCCAAATAACATCTATCAACAACAAATAAATCTACAGACATCACTGTTGTGTCAATTATTGCTATTTCAGCAAGTAGGAGTTAACGAAATGGAAGAAGGCTTGAGTGTCATCACTAACAGTAAGTCACAACAACTGACTACGTGTGCTTTAAATACAAATAATGTGCAACAGAAAATATGGTGTTCCTAAACCAATAGCAAAATGGAAGGTGCCATGATGAAGACAAATTAAGAGTAGACGCCATATAAAAAAAACTTATGTAAAGGAGAAGCTTTGTTGTTCTTACTTCAAACTTATCACTTTGGGTAAAGGATTTTTAAGGGTCAGTGGTCCTGCAATACATAGTGCAAACTATGATAGAGACAGGAAACTCCACTGCTATGTACGCCTAAAGCGGACATCTAAAAGAAAGAAATAGCAGCAGCCTGCCCTATACATATTACCAGTTTTGCTTGACATAATGGACCACATTGCAATCCTTAGTAGGTTGAACATGACAACTAAGTTTTTAGCAGATCTAAAGTCATGCAAGCTTAAAACACAAGAGAGGTTTGTAGAACTAAGACCACTACTTGGATGGGCACACTTAAGGATCATATCATTTAATGCGGTACTATGTAAAGCATCCCACGCACAGTGCTTCCTTCGATCACTGTTAAAATCAGGTTTTGACGTCTTAGTAGGTTAATTGCAGCATTTGGTGATTAATGGACAAAAAGGATGCGCTGGAGGAGTAAATTAATTATCAAAAACTTAGGCCTTGGTTGCTGCTATTAAAAATCTTCCAAACAAAGCTCCCCTCTTCTACAATTCAAATGCTCACAAATGGGACTGTGCTCTACTATGTTGTTTCAAAACAGTGAATGGGTAACGAAGCACCTCGACACAATAGGTTCTATGCAAATTTAACAACACTGCACGTATTCACTGAGCATTAAAAAGCCATTCGGCCCACACAAATGAAATACAAGCAAGCTGTTAGTAAAGCCCACTTATGCAGCTTATAATCAAAGTGTGCAAAATTATTTGAGGAACACATAATTTACACAACAAGAAATCTAGTACAAGCCCCTGGCTGACTGATGATTATGAAGTTCACGAGTCCTGTGCAAAAAAGTCTATCAGAAATGTGATTAGTAAGACAATTACATTTAATGGAAAAGCTGGCCAAGCAAGAAGCAGAGTACTTAGCTTACACCGAGACAGCAGAAGAACAACAAGTTCAAGTAATATTATGCACTTTTGTAAATAAATCTATTGTAGCCGCCAAGGACTTTTGTTATTTAGGTACATGATCACAACAGCTCTGTAATATTATCTAAATTAAGATATCCTTTGCCATGTGGCTTAAGCACTCGTTTGACAGTGTGGGGTGAAGAGTTAAAGAAAAGACACTACATTTCTCCAATTTGTTAATCTAAACTCCAGAGACTCCAATTCAATGTTGTTAACATGTTTAAAATAATCCCAAACACCCCTTGTGAAGACCAAGCAACAGTCATGGGAAGAAAAATCAACCATTAAGAGAAAAGTCAAATTTCTCTCTCTTTTACTCCTGTATTTGGAGCAGGGAGTAGCAAGAACGATGTTTTTTTATCAAAACACAAATGCTTCCAGCTGCCAATTACGACTGACAGCTCGGACATTGGTGCAGGGGGTCGCCCTCTACCGTTTTCGTATCGCGGTGCGAGTTGAAATTGAAAACAAGCATTGGCCGTGAAAGTGAAACTGACGAATGCCACAAAAGTGAAACTGATGAAAGTGATCGTGTGGCCTGCTGCAGTATAGCGAGGCGGGGATTGGAGTGGAGGCCAGCAGAGTGACGCGATCTGTGGTGGGGGAGGGGGAGGGAATTGAAGCACAGAGAGAGGCACAAAGCGCGCGCACATGCACTCAAGCTCTAGGCCGGCCATGGCAGCATCTGGTAGCACTTTTTTTACCCTTTACTAAAAGTTAAGCCAGCAGCGCGTGCGCTTCTCTAAACTCGACCTAAAAAAAGGGTAGGAAAAAGGCAAAAAGTTTAGGGATGACCCTTCAAAAAGGGCCAAGTCCAACAACTTACAATAAAAACAAATGGAAACATATATTCTGCTGTAAAGTTTCTGTTTATAATAGGGAATATTAACGAGAGGAGGGTAAGTGCCCTTTTAAAATATGGATGTACTTTATTACCATTCGTGGCATGCCGCACCTTAGGTTTACATATTTAAAGCTGACTCACAGCGTGCCTTGATTGCTACAAAAGTAAGTAAATAGAAATGAAATGCGGCAGCCACCCGTTTCTTTTCTATTTATTTACTTTTGTAGCAAGCCCGCCGCACTTTAGCTTTAAACGTGTTAAGGTAAAGGACGGTCTGCCGCAAATGGTAAAGTATTTACATTTAAAAAAACATGAAGCCCATATTTATGTGCCATTAATGGTTCAAAAGAAAATAAATAGGAAGGAAAGGCAGGTGGCTGCCATTTTAAAGCGACATGCTGTAATTGCGACCAGATGCTTTTTAAAAATGTATTTTATTTTATTACCGTTTGTGGCACGCAGCGCTTTAGCTTTACTAGTTTAAAGTAAGGCGTGCCGCGATTGCTACAAAGATAAATATACAAAGCGGCGGCTTATTTACTTTTGTAGCAATCGTGGCACACCACGCTTAAGCTCTAAGTGTGTGAAGCTAAAGCGCGGCATGCCTCAAAGGAAAATAAAAAGTAAATACATTAAAAAATGAAAGCACATATCCTTGAGTGAATAATCAGGAGGGAGTCGGAGAAGGCAGCAGCAGCACAAAGAGAGCATGTCGGGGGCATTGTAGTCAGGGAAGGGGCTATTGTGCCTAGAACTTCAGCTACGTTTAACAAGTTATTAAGGAAAGAGTGCTGAGAAACTAAGTAAAAAGTTTAGAGTAAAGACACCTGATTGAGGAGCTGTCCATATGGCAGGTTACAACTGAAGACACAGGTGCGGTCATTTTGGGCTAATAGACGCTAGTATAAGTACGCCTTTCCCGCGGTACTCGTCCCCATCACAGAGCCGCGGGTTGGCATTAATCTTAAACGAGGCAGAATCTACTAAAACGTGAGTACGGCACAGCCGCTGTTGGATGCTCTGGTATTTAAAGGCAAAGCATCATTGCTTTATTTTGAGAACGTATTAAAGTAGGTGGCAGCACAGGTGTATCACCACCACCGAGACTACTACCGTTACTCTCTAAAAACCACATGTATGCATCTATACTTTACATCATAACAGAATTTCGTTTTGGCGATTTCCTTCCCTTCCCATTACAAGAGGCTCATGGGGTATTACCTCCCACACTACATAGTAAGTATAATCCATGTGAATGATAAACATCTTTGATGACTTTAAAAGCAGATAACTATTACCCTAGCCACTACAATAGTGTGTGTGATTTTTGTTCTTTGTGTGTGTGTCTTGTGAGTCCTTTTTTTTCCCCACAGGTCTTCGCACTGGTAGACCACGGAATCAATAATGTTAGGAACACGCTACAGTCACTTTGTGGTTCCTTCACTGTTTTTAACCAGTCTCTTTTGACAGATTTCGAGTGTTTGCGCCTGGGAGAGCGCTATTAATTGTACTTTCTCTTTCAGAATAACACACACATGATACCAGTGGGTATTGTATTGAGTGCATACATTTCATTTATTTTTCTTTAATAGTATATGCATCTTTTTCCACTTGTACATAGCACACCCATTAGGTATATTCAACTTAGTGAGTACTGAGGGGATCTTTCAGTCCTGATAAAGAAGCCTTTGCTTCGAAAAATGTTGACTCTTTAGGAGTATCCGCGCATTACAGGCAGGATACCTCCGCACCACCTTCGAACAGGTCCAGCCTCGACAACCTATTAAAGTTTTTAAAGTCAATGAGGCCAGGTCCTTGTTAATCACTTTAACCCATACTCTCAACCGACCTCTCCTCTCACTACCCAATCACCACACATAGTGTCAAAACAGTGCTGCTGCGTAGTCGTAGGTCTTAGCACGCCCCGTCCCGCAGCGGAGCGGGAAGACCCCTATGATGAAGCATGACACCAAGGGCCCTTTTGGTGTGTGAGGGGTATTTAAGTAAACACTGTGTGCTTCCTCATCTGGATGAGCACCACATTTCCCCAGATACATCTCCCTTGAATACTGTCCGATTTTTGTGGTGAAATGTGGAAGGCACCTTGGAAATGAATGTCGGATTAGTGCGCTGGACTACTCTGTCCTCCAGGAACTGAAGGTAAGACTTGGAGTGATGAAATCAAGAATTTCGCTAAAACATTTTGCAGATGTGATGGCTAAGAGGAAAACCACCGTCCATGAAAGGAATTTCAGATCGCACTTGTGAATAGGCACGAGTGAAGACCTCATGAGGTGTGATAATACAGTGTTCAGCTGCCTTGGCACTGGAGGAGGCTTAATAGGTGGGTAAGCCCTGAAGAGACCCTTCATAAATTCCTTAATAAGCCTGTTGGACCACAATGACAGGTGGCCAGAACACCGACTGTACCTTGATATGGAAGCCAAGTGTACCCTTATGAATGAATGGGAAAGCCCTGATTTGGCAAAATTTAGGAGATATGGTAACACCTGCTCCGGTGTGAAGGAAAAAAGAAGATATGACTGTGAAGCACACCATGCACAGAACCTTTTCCATTTCGCCAAGTAGCTCTTAACGGTAGGAAGAGCTCGGACTTTGTGAAGTATTGACTTGCATTCCTCAGAGACTGTTGGAGTTCTAAACTCAGCATGGTGAGGAGCCAAGCTGATAAGTGAAGAATGCAAATCTATGGATGAACCACCTGGCCCTAATTTATTAGGGGGATATCATCTGTCAGCTGAAAGTGAATGGGAGAGCACTCGGATTGTGGATGCAGCTCGGTTTACCAATATTGTCTTGCCCATGCTGGGGCAATGAGAACGAGCCGTCACGGCTCCCGTTTCATTTTTTTGAAAATCTTTGGGATGAGAGGGAACAGGGGAAATGCGTAAGCAAACATTTCTATCCTTGAGAAGTGAAAGGCATCTCCCCAAGATCCCGGCTGAGGAACTCTACTGATGAAGAGATTGCATTTTTTTGTTAAGAGATATAGTGAACAGATCTAAGGTTGGATAACCCTGAGATTGGAAGACCCTTCTCAGTTGCTTGTCATTGATATCCCCCTCGTGACACTGCTTGGTGTCCTTGCTAAGGGAGTCGGCCCACTCGTTTTGTACTCCTGGGACATGTTCCACCTGTAATGAGATGTTGGCTATCAGCCACTTCCATATCTGCCGCGCCTAGGCTGAGAGAACTTGAAACCTTGTTCCACCCTGTTTGGACAGATAAACATGGCGGTGGTGTTGTCTGTTCTGACTAGGACGGAAGATCCACGGATCCTTGGGAGAATGGCTTGAGGAAACACTGCCTTCAACTCCAGAAGTTTTATATGGTGCGAAGCTTAACGCTTGGACCATTTGCAGTGAATCTCTAGATCTTGCAGATGGGCTCCCTATCTTTCTATGGAGGCATCTGAAATCATCACCATCTGTGGTGTTGTCTGAAGGAAGGAGAGGCGCAGAGAGATGTTGTTCTTGACCTTTCACCAGGACATTGCCGAGAACATTTCTGATAATGTAAATTATGTCTTTGAATGATCCCCGAGATTGAGTCCACTGCGCATCAAGCTGTTCCTGCAGGGGCCTCATTTGAAGGCGGCAATAGGGGATCAACGGGATACAGGATGAAATCTTCCCTAGCATGGATTTGCATCCCTTACAAAAACTGACTTTCTTGAAGACAGTAGACATACTATTTTTTTGAGACATTAAATCTTTTCGTCTGTGGATAACGCCTTTGATTGCTCCGTGTCGAGAATCGCCCCTAGAAAAACCAGTGACCTGGAGAGGACGAGATTGTTTTTCCTTGTTGAGGTGAAGACCTAGAGACTGAAAAAGTTGCCGGCAGGCTTGTGTGAATTTACTGGCAGCTTGCAAGGACGCAGTTTTTACTAACCAGGTATTCCCCCACATCCAGGTGGGGGAATACCTGGTGCCCGGAATGTCATAGAAAGACTTCCACTGGAGCCATGCACTTGGTGAAGACTCTGGGTATTGACTTCAAACTGAAAGGTTGCACCTTGAATTGATAATGGCACCCTACCACCTTGAACCCGAATGAGAAGTAGTATCTCCTGGAGAGAAGCATCTGAATTGTTGAATTTTGATTAACTTGTTCAAGGACCTGAGGTCCAGTATCAGCCTCCATTTCCCTTTATGAGGAAAAAGAGGGAGTAGAATCCCCGATGGATTGGAGTGCTTTGTCGATGTTCTTTCCTAAAAAAATTCTCCATATGCAACACCTTAGCCTGCTCTTCTGGACAGAAAGTAGTGGCTATTGGCCATCCCTGGTGACATCACACTACCCTCTCAGCCAACTGTCAAAAGGCTGTGTATGAAATGTCCATGGCAATATCAGTCAGCTAAAAATAAGCCTTTTCGCCTTCTGAAAGAATGTCTTTTACCTTCTTCTTATCCTCAGGGAGATACTCCAACAGAAACCAGATGTCGGACCACATCTGCCGGCCATACCTAACTAGGATTACCAAGGCATTGAAGGCTCTAATGGAAGTGGCCACCAAGGCAGAAAATCTCTCTCCAATATTATCAAGGCAGCACCCTATCTTATCCGGTGGGGCTGTACATTGGGAGGATGGATTCTTGGCCCTTCTCTGTGCACTCTACCAGATTACCAAATACTTTTGAGGATGGCCAATAAGACAGGAGGGGGAGTTACGGGGGCCTTACATTTTTTTGTCAAGCTTCGGTACAACGGCAGAACTAGGTGCTGCCGTTTCTTATCAATTTGAGGCCTTCCTGCCCCAAGAAATCCACGATGGGGATATCTCAAGTGGTACACTATGTGTCCAGTTTAAAATCGTAAAGAAAGCACCCTGCTTGCTTTTCTAGCATTGGAAATATTAAGGCCTGCTCCAAAAGATCATGGAAATCTCCAATATCTGCAGGTGGCGAATCTGCAACAGGCAGGGTAGGGTACGGTGGCATTGGGGCAACATAATCGTCTCATTCATCCAGAGCATAAGGATCTGTATGCAGCTCACCCTCCTCCATTTGCTGATTATCACTGTCTTGTGGATCATCTGGAATGGAAATAGCCGGTGATATTAGTTTCTCTTTAAGGAGTCTTAGAGTACTGTGAGGAGCAGGGCTAGTGATAGAAACCTCATGTGGAGGCCGCTGAGCTGAGTTGGCATGCGGAAAGCATTTAAAATAGTCGTTGATCATGAAACGTACGTCAGTGACTAGGGATATAGGGACACTAACAGAGGGTTGCGGTAGTTGATGGTGTTCTTCCTCCTGCTCCTCATAAGGATAATGCTCCTGGAAAGAGTCCACGCACTGAGTAGTGGGAGGATCTCTATCAGTGAAGGAGTAAGTCCCCCGGTAAGTAAATGGATCGATTATTGTCTCCATCATCCTCCTTCTCAGATTCTTGGCATTTGACTTACAATTAGGATGGACTGTACGCAGGTTCAAGTAAGCCTTACTCCTCCAATTCATGAAAATCCAGGCGAGCTGGAGGCAAAGGAGATCTTTTTGAAAAATCCTGAATCAATGGCGGCATCAAAATGTTTTTTTCTTCCGTCGATAACCTGGCTGACGGATGACGTGGCGTGAGGAGTCTTCGTCGATGGGGCAGCCATAGATGGTGAGGTGGTGGACGAGCTAATCTTCTTTGTCGGGGACAGTCTTGTCGATGACGGAGTCAGGGTGACATCCTTGCTTTACGATTCGGTCGACATTTTGATCGTCCACGTGGTAGACCTGGCCGATGAGACGGTGAACGGCTCGCCTGAAATTGAAGTCTTCCTAGTAGACAGCAGAGTCTTAGACAACGGTCTGTCAGTGATGATGGCTCCATGAAGGTGGTGTGAGGAGCAAACGTAGGTGCTGAGCCAGAACTAGGAGGAGGAGTGGACGTGCCATCCTGGTATTTTTTAGATATTTTCTCCTCAGAAGTGTCTTTTCTGTTAGACTTAGATCTTTTGCTGTCCATGTGGGTAGGGGAGGATTCCCCTTCTTTTCTTTTTCTGGAGAAGTATGAGCCTTCTCCTCCCTTTCAGAGCTTGGGTCCGAGGTTCTGAGCATCCTCAGAGAAAAGTCTGCTTTTTCCACATGTCTAGTAGGGCCTAAACAGCCCTTTTTGCGACTGACGTTCTGTGTGTGTATATATATATATATATATATATATATATATATATATATCCATCAGAACAGGAGCCACAAATGAAGGAGGCCACAGAAAGTTCATTAATCTGCTCTTTTATTTGCAGTCAGGCAGCTTGCTGGCAGAGCCTTGTTCAGGAAAACAAAATCACAAAATAACGCGCCGGACGCGTTTCAGGTTACAAAATCCCTTCCTCAGCGGCGTTGATTTTGGCAGGTAATGAGGCGCTAAAAACGTGCACTTTTATCTTCATCATCCCCTCCCCGGTAGGCGTGGCCCTCACGGTGGCCTTGCGGGATGTGTAGTGCAAGTTCGTGAAACCCCAGTGGGCGCGCTGGCATTACGTGTACATTAATCCAATAATAATCAGATGTTCGAACTTTGGGGAGAAAGTCAAGCCGGCGCTTTGGATATATATATATATATATATATATATATATTCCAACACACTCGTTCACCTTTGAAAAGAACGATGTCCAGGCCAGCAATTGCGTTCAAAACTGGATTTTAATCACAGCCCTACTCGACGCGTTTCGGGAACAACTACCCTTGCTCACGAGTACAAGTGTCTGTTTACATCCAGCATTTAAAGATAAGTCATGTGATTGTGATTACATAAACATAAAAGACAGACTACCAATTCATTATTCATTGGAGCTCAGAAAACAGATTCATCGTACATCGTCAGCAATAAGTGGCAGCAGCATCACATTTACACCAATTTCTTAGATTCTCTTTCCTTTGAGAAGACAACTCGTCTGTAAGTCGTTAAATAAAATTCATTACATTCTTCATTAGAACAAACAAATGTTTAAATTAAATTAGGTCAGTGTGGGTATCGAACCCCCGTCTTTTAATCACGGAAAAACCTTGCTTCTAGTTTAACCGCTTGAGCTGCTATGTTAACTGACATCGTGCAACAGTTTCTCCTGTCACATCCAGTTCATGATGATGACGCCCCAGTGGGCAAAGACAATGCTTTAACAAAAGTTCCATTATAGTAATGAAGCCCCAGTGGGCTAGAATTCTCTTGCCTGTCGCTTTCGTGTTAAACAGTCTTGAATCATACCAGATAGCATCGCTCATTGCACCACTGCCTCCTGTGAGTCATGTCACTTGATACATCCTGCCACATACTTTCTGTCCTTGACTGTGCTGTGTTTTCACATTCTCCCAAATTATTAGAACTCGGTATCTGTGATAAAAGAAAAAAATTACAATAATTATCTCACATACCACTGTGAAATTCACACATTCATACCATTAAAAAAAAGGGTTTGAGATCAGCTATACATTATAGGCAGTGTTCCATATTATACTCTCATCCAAGATGTGCACCGAGTGCCTCATCGCAATTATGTCCTTGGGGTTGCAGAGTCTGATATTTAATAATGAATCTAGACTCCAATCGTCTTAACTCTTGTAATCTGTTGCCCCCTCTTTCTCTCAATGGTACCTGATCTAATTCCACAAATGAAAGGAGGCTACTATTGCTTTGATGGTAAATAGCAAAGTGCCTCGCCACTGGGTATTGTTTATCATGGTTTTTTATTGCTCTCAGGTGTTGTAAAATTCTATCTTTTGCTGGTTTGATAGTGCTGCCCACGTAAAATTTATTGCAGGGGCACTTCAATGCGTACACCACATATTCTGTATGGCAGGTGACATGTTTCATGATTTTAAAGGGATCATTGGTTTGAGACATTTTTACTTCTTTCATGTTGTGGCTAAATTTACATGCTTTGCAGCGGCCACATACAAAAAATCCCTGGACCGGATTACTTTTCTTCCTGTTGGCTACCAGCGTCTGGCACACCTTGTCCTTAAGGGACTTTGGTCTTCTGTACGTTATTTGTGGGGAATCTTGGATATCTTGTCGGATATCCTTGTCTGTTTTGAGTGCACTCCAATACTTATTGATAGCTCCTCTTACCTCCTTGGATTGGGAGTTGAAATCTGTAATAAATCGTACTCCCTCTAGATTTTCTTTGGTTTCCTCTTTTTCCACCACAGTTTGAATTATTTCTCTCTCTTCAACCTTGCGCACAGCGTCTGCGATACATTTTTTACTGTATCCCCTGTTTTTGAATCTGTCACACATAATAGCTCTTTCTATTTCATAGTCATCTTTTTTGGTGCAGTTTCTTTTTGCTCTAAGCAATTCACCAAACGGGATAGAATTAATTAGATTCCGGGGGTGACAGCTCTGCGCATGGAGGAGGCTGTTTCCAGCCGTTTCCTTCCTGTGCAGAGTTGTCACGAGTTTGTTGTTCTCAATGGTTACCTTCAGATCTAGAAAGTCTACTGTCAGACTGTTTATATGACTTGTGAAAGAGAGGTTAAACTCATTCACGTTCAAGGTTGCAACAAAATCTTCAGCTTCCCTCACTGTGCCATCCCAGATGATAAAAATATCATCTATGTACCGGAGCCAAGTACGGACTCAGGTACGATATTGATCGAGTTGGCTGACTAATTGTTCTTCCCACCACCCCAGGTAGATTCCAGCAAAACTCGGGGCAAAACAAGTGCCCATCGATGTACCAAGCAGCTGGTGGTAGATGGCGCCATTAAACAAAAAATAGTTCTGGGTTAAACATGTGTATATCATGTCTAATAGCATTTCGGTGTGAAAAAGGTATGACACCGATCTGGTACGCAAAAAATGTCTACAGGCTTTGATACCCATTTCATGTGGGATATTGGTATACAGGCTGTTTACATCTAAGGTCATCAGTAAACAGCCTGTATCCAATGAGATGTTAGCAATCTTGTCTAAAAAATCCCCGGAATCTCTAAGATATGATGGAAGACCCTGCACAATTGGCTGCAAAAAATAGTCTACATATCTTGAAGTGTTCTCCAGGCAACTATTCCTGGAGGACACTATTGGCCTTCCCGGTGGGTTCAGGGGATTTTTGTGTAATTTGGGCAGTAAATAGAGTGCTGGTATTTTAGGAAATTTACATTTAAAAAAATTGTACTCATCTGCCTCAATTAATCCTTGGTTTCTCCACTCATTCAGTTTCTCCTGATATGCATTATTCTTCGTGTCAAACATTTTTCTAGTGCTCTTTTCGTATTTCACAGTATCATTTAGTTGGTTCATACATTCATTTATAAACATTTCTTTAGACAAAACCACAATATTGCCCCCCTTATCGGATTTCTTTATGACAATACTTGGATCATTACTTAAACTTTCAATTGCTAGTCTCTGTTCTTGGTTAAGATTATTTCTCCCCCGGTTCTTTTTATTGGCAAGTGCTTTTAGTTCCGTGGTTACACCTCTTTCGAAAACATCAATTGCATCATTGTTGATCATTGGCAAAAAGATAGATTTTGGTTTAAACCCGCTTTTGCTATTCAGGTCCAACCTGATGTTTTCATTAATTAAATTGAGGGTGGGGTTCTCAATGACTTCTGGGTTCCCCCCTAGATCATGTAATACTTGAAGCATTTCTGAGTCCCCTATTTGCAATGTACTTGGGGTCAAAGTACTTGTGCCTGGGTCATTACTCATTCTTGTAGCGAACCATTTTTTAATCTGAGCTTCCTAGTAAATTGAAAGAGGTCTATACGGCTTTGGGTGTAATTGAAATTAGTCGAGGGACAAAAAGATAATCCAAATGACAATACCTCAATTTCTGCAGCATTGAGTATCCGATCGGAGAGGTTAATGACTGTTTTGTTATCCTTCATTTCAGCTTCTTTTGGCCCCTTGTTCTTGTTCCCACTGGGCTTGATATGCTGATTTCTGCTGTATTTGCTCTCTTTCCTCCTCTGCCTCCTCTCCCTCGTCCTCTTGTTGCTCCTCCGTAATTTTTGCTCTGGGATTCCAACCTTCCTTTGGCCATGAGCGAGAATTCGTTTAAAATTTTGTCTTTTGGTCTTAAGAAACCTGCCCCCATTTCAGCCGGCAGGTTTGCGCCCTCATCCCTCTCCTCTGTTTGGACTGTATCATTAGTTTGAAGTATTTCCGATGGGGTAGTCGGTGCTACCTTGCTTCTAATTTTGCTCTGATCACGTAGGTGGTCATATTTCTTGGAGAATGTGAGGACTTGCCCTTTATCATAATCAATATGATCCCTAAGAAACTTTCTTTGTTTCTTTTCTTTTATTTCTTTTTCCAAAATTTCTAATCTTTTCTCGAGTTTGCCCATTTCTGTGTCATACTCTTCTTTATTGTAAAGTTTCTTTAACTCGTCAGTTAATTTCTCAATTTCCATGGCACATTTCTCACAGTCTTTGTTTGCATATTTCACTAACAGTTTTAACATGATTATTGAGCATTCGTGGCTGTTTGTTGCCCATTCATCAACTAACTCAGGGTCTGGGTCATTAAAGGTTGGAGTTATATAGATTCTGAGGCCTCTTGGGACTCGGCCGACTTCGATGTATTTGGCCAAAGTGGTTGCCTCCCACCATTTCGTTTGTTCTAATTTCAACATTTTCCATAGTCTGGCCCAGAGGTCTTGTTTAGATTTTGTCTGTACCCCATTTCCCATGCTGGACGGTGTTTCCGTGCTGGGCTCGATAGTTTGGATGTCAAACATCTGCCTAGCTGCTTCGTTCCTTTTAGTGTTCCTGGATGAAGCCATGATTATTTTTAAGCTTTTTGAATTTCCAGCGCAAGTTGCATATATGCGCCCCTGTTTCTGAACTGTCCGTGAGTGTACTCGATATTATTTCCACCCTACCGGATCTCCGCTTGCCTTTTAATATTCTTGCCGATCCCAGGACTCATATATATATATATATATATATATATATATATATATATATATATAAATACATATATACATATATCCAAAAGAAGGCTGGATAGTCGATGTTTTCATGGTGAGCCCTCTCGAAGCGCCTGGCGCATTGCTTTCACATATACATATATATATATATGTACACACACTCCAACAGTACCTCAAATGTTGACAGGTGATACAATGATAGCTGGACGCTAGAGGTCAATATGATAAGAGAGCAACATAGTGACTGAGCAGAGCTTAGGGAGCCACCTTAACACATAACATGCTGTAAGAAATCTGAGGTATGGTGCCTTTGCAGGGGATGACTGCTCCAGGGTTGAGATCTGATTGGCTGACGTGTGGATGTTCTAAAATAATGTAAACAAGTTACAAAATACTATTGTTTTCAATGGAGTCAGTGCTAATGCTTTAACACTACTAATATTACTGTTACTGTGGGACTCCCACCGTGACAACGGGAAAGATTCAACCATGCAAATTTATTAAAGACACAGTCCTGGAGAATCATCCTATACCAGCCTTATCAAATCATTCAGCAGCTTCAATACACATTGTACCATTTCTTAGCAGCCTTTACACACAGTGAACAATGAGACAGTATGCTAGGCACATTAAACCTCTTGACATCACCCTGGTCACTCAACCAATCATAAGAGAGTAGACTGGTAATGCTCTGGACTAAATGATTCCTATATTCTCACAAAAAACGATGTATTTACTCTCATATTTATTAGTCTGCTAAAAGGCCAGGTTTCAGGAAAAATGTTTAGCTCGTGTTTATTTGAGGAAACATATATTGAGGGTGCTGGGCACTGCAGTATGCGTGGCTTAGTTGCACAATTGTGTTTAAAAGTTACGGATTTGCCTTACTTTTGAAAATGGGCAGAACTGAAAGTTTATACCCGACAGGCTGCGGCTGAAGTCCTGTAGGAGCAAATACTCCTTGGACTGCTGCCACCTTTGGGAGCCATCACAGTAGGGGCAAGCCAGCTGTAGAGAGAGAAAGAGGGACCTGCTCGTGCTCCCGTCAGATGCAGGCAAATCAAGTAGGCAAGGTGAGCACCTGAGCAGGATGGGGCAACGCAAGCCAAAGCCTCAAACAACAGTAAGTCATTCACAACAAGATAGCTTGCTTGGGTGGTAGGCTCAACCTAATAAAAGCGCCAACATTGAAGGGTAATCAACAAAGGGATGCATACTAGAAACATGCCAATGTTACACTTTGATACCCATCATTCATAACCAAAGCACATCTTCAGATTGACTATCTTATCCCAAGAGCCAGAGATGAGCGATGACTCAAGAGGACAGCACTAAACATTAAGCTCAATGATCTCGATGGATCCAAATGATTAATAACGTAATCACATTTTCATCTTGTCTGTTTTTATTTATAAGAACGGAAAACAGATATCTTGATAAACTGCCCATGCTATCACCAAACTCTCTAGACCAGTGCCTGTGCAGAAACACAGACAGCAATGAGAGAGTGGCAAAAAAAGTTATTGTTTTACATGTTTGCAGCTCTAAAACGACTCTAATCCCATTTCCATTCAACCTTCAATTTTGATTTGCAATAACCCTCATACCTCTTGAGATGGTCGGTAGCACTTCTTTACTGTGGTGTTTGTGAATGAGTGGAAAGCTGGTGCAATTTGTTTAATGAAACGAATCAATCTTCCTTACTGCTCCAATTGTGATCCGAAGAGGGACTCGATGCATCAAACAGTTTTGCACAGAAAGAATTCAACTATCCCGTCAGAAATAGGTTCTTTGCACACAGATACGAGGATTTCAGTTTCCCATGTTCTTTATCCAGCAATTTTGAAATAAGCACTAACATATGCAGGGCTTTTATACCTTATTAATATAACTTAGAAAACCACCATATTTGTAATAAAACCATTACTGTAGACAGCTGTTTAATATGGTGCAGACTTCTCTGCACCCAACAATTAATGAAGGGTGACTTCACTTATAACTATATCCTAGCTGGAACTCTATTTTACATGTACAATAAAAACAAATTATAGAAAATCCATTAAATAAATACATACATCCACAAAAAAAACCTCCCACCTTAAAACAGCAAGCGTAATTGTGATCCACTACAAGTTATTCATTAAACCTAGTTTCGACCATTTTAACACCTACTTTTTCATTGATGGTAACGCGTGGCTGCCACAGTGAAAGAAAATGCCAGAGCAGGGAACTTTGCATTGTCATACTTGAAGAAACTGTTACGCTCGAAACGCAAAATGGCAAATAAGCATAATTCGTCCTAAAGTCTATTCAAAGAAAGATTAAAGACCCGGCACGCCAGCCCCCACAAAAAAAAATCCTAGCAGCATCACAGTCCAATCTAGTCAAGTCCGTGCATCCTGTCACTGACTGCATATCACACAGATTGTTGACCAGAAATGTCAATATTAAACTAAGAAAAAAGAATTACTTACTACTAGATCTATTAATACGAAAACTATTAGGCTCACACAGTATTATTAAAGATGTTAGCATTGGGATTATCAGAGGACACGTGTGCCCTACACTAGGTCCATGTTACACTCAGCAAGGCATTATAACATGATTAGGTGACAGTTACAAGAAAGTTTCAGTTAATCGGGCTTACCTGCTCACAATACATTTTAGGTCAATAGGCGACCAGTGCTTTATAGTTCAGATACTCAACAACTTTAGAACACGCATCCCCACAACATCTGGATGAGGGCAAATTTTCTGGCTTTCAGGAACTACACGAAATGCATCTCTTCAAACTTCTGTGGCACAATATCTTTAAGGGATAGAGAATGTTCTATTACGGCATATAACTATTCAGACCTTCTCAACCCCAGCAAAAGTATGCCATAAAAACATGAATGCAGCACACACCCACTTTCCCCTCCCTCTATGCCCTTTAGCCACTTGCTTCTCACCACAGGAAGTCGCTGCTCTTGTCCTGGTAGCCTCTGCAGCCCCTGGCATCTCGTGGAAGCTGCTGTCACGCTGCACAGAGAAGTGTGGCTCAATGGTTAGAGCGGCAGACCCTGATGCAGAGGTCTAGCCCGGGACCAGGGTTCAATTCCCCGCCTCGGCGGGTCTTGGGCTCAAAAATTCCACGGACCTGATAATTCTCGCCTCGGTGCCTATTCCAATCATGGAGTCCCACAATGCAACTCTGGGCAATAGCTTGCTTAATCTCCACAACGGCCCCCACAACGCCAAGGATGCCTGGCCTCCACCTTGGGGGTGCCCAGGAGTGGACACCTCACAGGGAAAGCCAGGATGGGTTCCACAGCGGTATTCTTATAACCGCCTTGAGACCCTTGCGGGTGAGTAGTGCGCTATACAAGTATCAATTTACATTTACAATTTTACAGAGGGCTTAAGATTGGCCTCTTCCTACTTGGACTTCGGGCGCCGCTGAGCTGCCCCAGACCGGGTCTGGGGGGCTGACAAGGACGAGGGGGGGGAGACGACGGGAGGCCGGGGACTGAGGAAGAGGACATGGCGAGACTATGGTCACTACCCTTGTGCAGGCAGCACCCGCTTCCCCCTCCCGCTTTGCCCTTTTGCCACTTGCTCCTCACCACAGGAAGTTGCTGCTATTGCCCTGGCAGCCTCTGCAGCCATCAGCATATCCTGGAAGCCACTGTTGAGCTGCACAGAGGGGTTAGGAGTGGCTTCTTCCTACTTGGACTTTGGGCCACGCTAAGTCGCTCCCGACCGGGCCTGGGGGCGCTGACAAAGCAGAGGGAGGAAGACGACAATTGGCCGCAGACCGAGCGGGGGCTGAGTAAGACACAAAGCCCTGTCTGTCATCAGCAGGAGAGCAATAAGCATAATCAAAAAAATGAGCAGTGATGCTTACATACTGCAAAAGGCATCAAAGTATCCAAAGGAAGAGTAAAAGATTACACACCGCATTGTTTCACTTCTAGATAATGTATTTCAATAGTCTTTATTATTCTCCAGCGCATATTCTTTTAAGGCATGTAACGCTAGGTCCTCAGACAGTAGTTTTACCATATACTCCATGGGGCGGGGGTAGGCACTGTGCGTCTGAAGCAGAGTTGATTAGTGTCAGCTAACCGAAAGTGCATTCAGGCAGATATAAACAAGAAGATACAGGCACGCAAGCAGCATGCACGGCGCTGCTCGTTCCTGGGGCAATACTCTATGGGAGTTATCTTGTAAGAAAAGGTGGGGCATGCACCAACCATTAGCCATTTGCAGGCTATGATTTTGGAATGACGCACACATAAGCCAATCCAAAGTGGTGGGATGGGTCAGAGCCCACAAATGACATACAACAGATCACCTGCCAAGTGTGCTGTCTAGGCTCAACCTAAAAAGGAAGCAGACGTGGTTGCATTTACGTGCCGTTCAAAGGTCGCTGACTGTCAAAAATACCTCCAAGGCTTTTTACCTTTGTGACTGGCGATGGAAGTTTGCCAAGTTCAGGTGGCCACCAATCATAGGACCAAAAAGAGAGGTCTTTTCCAAAGAGCATTACCTCAGTTTTGCCTAAATTCAATTTTAAGTAATTTTGGGCCATCCAATCTCCAGCATACAGCTGTGAAAACTCTTTGCTGTCTCTGTAGGATTAGATGACACTGAAACCACGAATTGGGTATCATCTGCATAAGTAACTGCAGAGAACCCAAAAGATCTAATAATTTTGACTAAAGGGGCCACATATATTTTAAAAAAGGGTCAGGCTAAGAGACGATCCCTGGGGGACGCCACAAGGGAGAGAAAAGGAAGGGGATTTATATTCGCCAGCTGTGACAAACTGAATTCTGTCTGACAGAAAAGATTTGAATAAAGTAAGGGCTTTGTCCTTTACTCCAATATCCTCAAACCTATTCAACAAAATTTTGTGCTTTACAATGTTGAAAGCTGCTGAAAGGTCCAACAAGACCACATGCACTGCCGACCTCATCCAGCATGAGTCTTATCTGTTCCAAGACAGAGGCAATTCTGTGCTGTGATGTTTCCTGAAAACGAATTGGCAGGTGTATAGGAGGCTCTGGTCCTCAATGAAAGCTGTCAACTGAGACTTAATAGCTTTTTGATTATTTTGGCAGGAAGGGGCAATTTGGAAATAGGGCAATAATTACCTTGATCTGTACTATCTAAATAAGCTTTTTTAAGCAAGGGAAGGATGGATGCTGACTTTCAGGCACTTGGGAATTGTCCTGCCTCAATCACTAGATTAAAACTTTCTGTTACGTAGCCTGAAATGGTGTCTCCTGCTAAATGAGTGATTTTTAGGTGGGCATGGACCCAAAGGGGATCCATACTTTGTTTGCAAAAGAATAGTTTTGATTTGCTCCTGGGAAAGTTCAGGGAAGGCGGTTAAAGGCCTTACATTTATTACCCTGAGGTTGTGGACCGTTTTGAGTTATCAATGGGTTATGGGAGTTACAGAAAAAAAGATTAAAAACAGAATTAACCTTCTCTTGAGAGAAGGTAGCCAATGAATTGCAGAATGTTTGGTTAATACCCTGATTCACCTTTTCTGGAGGTTTAGATAACTGTTTTACAATGGCAAAAAGTGCTTTTGAAGAGATTTTAGCCACTTCTATTTTCTGAGTAAAATATTTGGATTTTTTTTTAATGATCTAGTCTTTATACGCTTTATGCTTCATGTTTAACCTTGTACATTTTTTAGGTCTCGCGACATGCGCGCATCGAGCGGAGCGAGAATTCAAGCGGCAAAAACATCATGAAACCACCAGCTTTTTGCTGGCGTTTTCATGGCGTTTTCATGCAGTTCATGTGAACCACGTGTTCAAACATGAACGCGCATCAGCCTCCCTCCATTTGCCGCACAGCACATCAAAGGGCTTCGCCCAGCGTGCGCTCTGCGGCTTCTCCTCCCCTAATTAGTCATTTTCGCCGCTCCCCTGCCCGCCGTCTCGCATTTCTCCTCCCCCCTCCCCTTCTCTGCCTTCCTTTCCCGGCGCACGCATTTTTTTTTTTGTTCAAGCATTTCTCCTCCCTCCTCCCCCTCTACAAGACATGCACGTCACATATCGTTTGCTACCTCTTGTATTTTGTTGCTCTTGATACTTGCACAACTGTCACTATTGTCTCATGTAACGTAACGTTTGCTTTTGTAACATGCTCACTTGTTCTTGCTCATGTCCGCCCGTTCAAATGTGTGTACTTATTGAATCAGTGTAAACGGGTTTGTCTAACCTAGTTACCCAGTTGCATGTCTGCAGCTCTAGCCGCTAGACCACATAACCTCCCACTCCCAGTATAATAGCGATCACAAAAGTGATATTGGTAGATTTACCAAAAAGGAGTAACACTCCATGAAATGCAAACGTATTGTTTTCGTCTTACATTGTTTGATTACAGCCAAATTGGCCATTTTGTGCGTTCTGCTGTTTGCTTTCCTTCCACCCCTCCTCACGTTACAATGTACTCCTCCTAAAGTAAATACATCTGA
The DNA here is from genome assembly GCF_964261635.1 of Lissotriton helveticus. Lineage (NCBI taxonomy): Eukaryota > Metazoa > Chordata > Amphibia > Caudata > Salamandridae > Lissotriton > Lissotriton helveticus. Next base: position 355,591,212 of record NC_136062.1, read on the forward strand.
GGTAATGTGACCCCTTCCAAGCCGGCTGTTACTCATCATAGCATTCAGGCGCTCAGGAGGCCTCGATAATGTGATCTGACCGTCTTTCAAGATACCCCTGCGCCCCAGCTCTTAGGTGAGTGAGTGAGCTCTTCCCGTCGTTAGCCCAGTCGCAGCCTGTCGCCCTTCCTGCCAGATGGCCTCCGAGCTCTCCCTGTCTGCCGCGCCCAGTCAGGGGCGATGAGAGACGGGTCTTACCGGCACGGACCGTCGCCTCACTGAAGGTGGTAATGACGCTGTGTCCCAGCACTTCCAGGGGAGCCTTTCAGCGGCCGCCATTGTCATGTTAAAGTCTCTGTGCGCGTGAGCTTCTCACAGGGCGTCAGGCCCCTCACCCTCCACAGACATCCCGCTCCATCGAAGCCTCCCCAGCGAGGTACCTAAGCCTAAACGTGACAAAACCCTGTCTTTCAAGTCACTGATTATTTCTGTGTGTTATCAGGTGTGTTAATTTAATCAAACTTAATTAAACTGCATTACAACTACAATTAGATTTTGTTGCTCTTGATACTTGCACAACTGTCACTATTGTCTCAGATAACGTAACGTCAGCCCCTGTTAATACTGTGGCCTCTGCTGTGGCCTCTCCACACGTGTTTTGTTAAAGCGCCTGGAAGGATTGGGGGCACCTGTAGACCCTTGCCATGTTGTATCATTTTATTTACCGAGCCTACAGAGGTGCAAACGGAAAGGGGGTGGGGATATTGTGCTTCAAAACTAAATACTTATAAGGTCCCCAAGCGAGACCTATTGGCAATGCCAATGCTTGTTTTACTTTTGCATCCATTGCGGAAAACACCAACATCCCCAAAACTCTACTCTATATAAACTGTTGAGGCAGTGGTTGGGTATTTTTTAGAGCAAAATGCTTTGCAGAGTTTTCAGCATCCTCGCAACATACTAGTACTCTGATCCCTAGTTCCTCACCAAGCTAATCAATCAATCAATCAAAGACATTTATAGAGCGCACTACTCACCCGTAGGGTCTCAAGGCGCTGGGGGAGGGGGGTGCCGCTACTGCTCGATCAGCCATGTCTTCAGCTTCTTCCTGAAGGAGAGGTGGTCTTGGGTCAGGCGCAGGTCGGTCGGGAGGGAGTTCCAGGTCTTGGCGGCCAGGTAGGAGAAGGACCTTCCTCCTGTAGTCGCTCTTCGGATGCGGGGGACGGCGGCGAGGGCGTGGTTGGCTGATCGGAGGTGGCGTTTGGGAGCGTAGAAGTTGATTCGGTTGTTGAGGTAGCTCGGGCCTTGGTCGTGTAGGGCTTTGTGTGCGTGGGTGAGGAGGCGGAAGGTGATTCTTTTGTTGACGGGGAGCCAATGTAGGTCTCTCAGATGTCCGGAGATGTGGCTGGTTCGTGGGATGTCGAGGATGAGTCTGGCTGAGGCGTTCTGGATCCGCTGGAGTCTCTTCTGGAGCTTGGCGGTGGTACCGGCGTAGAGGGCGTTGCCGTAGTCCAGTCGGCTAGTGACGAGGGCCTGGGTGACGGTCTTCCTGGTCTCGGTGGGGATCCACCAGAAGTTCTTCCGTAGCATGCGTAGGATGTTGAAGCACGCCGAGGAGACGTTGTTGACTTGTCTGGTCATGGAGAGGGAGGAGTCCAGGATGAAGCCCAGGTTTCGTGCGTGGTCTGTCGGTTTGGGTGCGGTGCCCAGGGCGGGAGGCCACCAGGAGTCGTCCCAGGCGGAGGGTGAGGAGCCCAGGATGAGGACCTCCGTCTTGTCCGAGTTCAGTTTCAGGCGGCTGGTCGTCATCCACTCGGCTACCTCTTTCATCCCTTCGTGCAGGTTGGCTCTGGCGGCGGCGGGGTCGTTGGTCAGGGAGAGGATCAGCTGGGTGTCGTCGGCGTAGGAGATTATGCTGAGGTTGTGTTGTCGTGCGATGGCCGCGAGGGGGCTCATGTAGACGTTGAAGAGGGTGGGGCTCAGCGAGGATCCTTGAGGGACGCCGCAGATGACTTCGGTGGCCTCTGACTTGTACGGTGGTAGGCGGACTCTCTGTGTTCTTCCGTCGAGGAAGGAGATGATCCATTCCAGAGCCTTCTCCTGGATTCCGACGTTGCTGAGGCGCTGTACTAGGGTGCGGTGGCAGACAGTGTCGAATGCCGCGGAGAGGTCTAGGAGGATGAGGGCCGCTGTTTCTCCCTTGTCCATCAGGGCTCGGATGTCATCGGTGGCGGCGATGAGGGCGGTCTCGGTGCTGTGGTTGGCTCGGAAGCCAGACTGTGAGGGGTCGAGGGATCCATTCGTCTCAAGGAAGGCGGCCAGCTGCTTGTTGACGGTCTTCTCGATGACTTTGGCTGGAAACGGGAGGAGCGAGATGGGGCGGTAATTCTTGAGTTCGGTGGGGTCCGCTGTGGGTTTCTTGAGTAGAGCGCTGAGTTCGGCGTGCTTCCAGCTCTCAGGGAAGGTGGCGGTGTCGAAGGATGTGTTGATGATGTCTCGCAGGTGGGGTGCGATGACAGCGTCGGCCTTGTTGAAGACGTGGTGAGGGCAGGGGTCGGTCGGCGATCCGGAGTGGATGGAGTTCATCGTGCGGATGGTGTCTTCGGTGCTGAGCTAGCAGTCATATTAGAGAAAAAACAAAGACTGGAACAGCAAAATAAAGGCAAGTCACATATCTTTTAAGGCTGATAGTGGTAACTTAATTTGACCAAAGCACTTGCCTTCAGTTTAATATTCTTAGCCATTGTTTGCTATGGGGACATGAACATACTATTATAGCGCATGTAAAGATTAAACAAACTTGTGAGTAGATTGAGGCATAGTTTGTAGGGGAGGTTGGACAGGAGAGAAAGAGAGAGGTGATGGTCAGGAATTGCGTGGGGAGGCTGCACATAAAACGGGGTAAAAAAGAAAGGAGAAGGCACACAAAAACCATGGGAAGCAGCAAGAAGAAAGTAGTGAAAACGAGAGAAGAGAACTTTGATTCAACTTACCCTTCTAGTAGTTGATGGCAGGGAGTGCTTCCGCACGACCTAAAGTAACCCAAGGTTGGGTAGCCTAAAGCTGTTCTTTTTGACCCTCAAGCACCCTTGCAATGCCCTGTTACTTTAAAAAAAGACTGACAGAATGTGACAGCATAGCATTGAGATACTTAGCAGCTATGAAAGTAAGTGAAACCCGGTGTGCCCTGTTGTCATCTCTCGTGCTATATGTCCACCAACCTCATCAATTAGTGTTTCGAGGCAGCACTTTATGGTAGGATTGTTTCCAGTTATCCAGATGAGTCATCTCAAGAATGAGACAGATGAGCCTGGTCTTAAAGAAGCTCTTCTAGCACACACTGGCACCAATCCTGATTGGTGTGAAAAATAATTATAATACAGTGCATAATACTGCCTTGCATTACCTTCTGTCAAGTAGGTTTTACATGGGCGGCACATGGGGGGGTTCCCGTGCATCCACCCATGTATTATCTGGTGTGCCTTACAGCTGTTGAAAGCTTGGGCCTGAAGCCTGTCTCTGGCTCAACTCAAGGTCCTTTTGGAACCTTGATCCCACAACGACCAAAGCAATATTGCTTCGGCCTGCCGACTACCCTCCAACCAGGATGTGGGTCCAGGATGTGGACCTATCACCCATCCAGGGCTTTAAAAGTGACTTGGAAATATGTTCCCTATAGGTCTATATTTATGTACTTTACTTCATATCCAAAAATATTGATCAATTACTCAATAACATCTGTAAAAACAATAATGTCATCCATCGCAGCAAAGCAGTCACTATATATATTTCACATATTTTACTATTTCCTTCATTACCTAAGAGTATCTGCTTTTCTCAGGGCATGATTGAGAGCCCAGACGCTAAAAGCAGTATGAGTTTCCCTCAGTGCCTGACAGTGGACCATTATGGTGTGCAAACTAGATGTACACCCAATCTTTACCCTCTCTGCAGAGCACAGAGTGATACTGACCTTTATGTAATTGAAAGCAGTGCCTGTGTAGCCAGAGGCTGAGTCACGGTTACTTTCGTGTATCAATATGGGCAAGGAGAGCCATGATTGTGGGACCCTTTTACTCCACATTTTTCTGAAATCCTTCACCTGTTTATCAGGCATGTTATCTTTCTTCTTCGGCATCAGCATTCCACTAACCCTTTTATAATGTATTCCATTCATCAGTGCATGATATGAGGGGAACCAAGGAGGAACCAGCAGCTGTCATTCATAGCTGCTAAGTTGTGCTGCCTATGTTCTGTTTTTTTTCTTTGAGTTCTGGGACTTGTAGTCCTGTTGTATAATGTATAAAAAAATGATTACACGTTCCAGAATTCAAAGAAAAAATTGGATTGGAGCAGCATATCACGGGAAACATCCTTTACAACGCAACTTTGACCAGGCAGTGCTATTACAACGCAGGTTTTACAACGAAAACCATTACAACGCATTGCGCTGGGGGGCGCTCTAGGATAGGGAATACATTTAATTTACTATCCAACACCTTCCTTAGTGTCCACGGGGACTGGAGTTGGAATAGTAAATTAAACTATTCACTATCCAGCACCCCTAAACGCTATGCGTTGTAAAGGTTTGCGGTGTAATACTTGCGTTGTAAATGCATGCGTTGTAAAAGTATGCGTTGTTATGTCATACATCCGCATATCACACATGGACCTGGGAAATTTGCAAGCTAAGATTATTGAGCTGAATCTGGGCCTCCATCAGTAAAATATGCTGAATTTGCCCCAGTGTAATTTGCTGACATAGGGAGTTTTCAGCAGCACCTGCAACTTGACTGCTTTCCTTTCAGAGCAGAAACCTGTAGAGTTTCAGGAAGGGATACTTGTTTTCACTTCCAGCTTGGTCAGATAGAAAGGTGTCGGACTCGCATCCTGGCTGGAAGGTATGTGGAGCCTAACACCTACATGCTAGTGCAATGGAGGGAAACAAAGACACTCAGCTCGTTATCACTTCACAAGGGCTTGGGAGAAGCAATACATTGAAGGCAGGTTTTTGACTTAGTTCAGAACATGCATGTAAAAGACATGAATGTAATATTAGAATTTCAGATGTAACTCTATGTGAGTAATTACACTAAAAATAATAATAATACACTATTAATAATTTAAATAGTACTGAATACTTAGTTATTTTTGTTGTGCTACTCATTCCAGCATGAGAGTAGGGTGTCAGAGCCCTTTATATCACACACATATTATACAGAGACGATTAATCATATAAGTCCATAAATCAGTTTGCATGGAATGTTACATAAGACAATGATAGTTACAAGGTGTAGGAGTCACACAAATTCCATATTGGCAGGCATTATATGTTAAGAGGGCTTGGTCTCTGTGATAGAGATGTAAAAAAATGTGCTTGGTCTGGAAAAATACAGAGTACGGATTTAAAACATCAGACAGCGGTTGGGGTTGTCTGCTGTAACAATATTACTTCATTACATCTTTTTTTAACATCTCTTTATTGTGGCATATGCAATTCAAAAGCACTGGTTGAGAACAGCCGTGCTACTGGAGTAGAATATCCATATGTAATTAATTTTGAATTAGTTGAAAGGAGCGTTTTACTTGTGGTGATATGGTTCAGAGAAAAAACATGTGTTGGTCGGAGCTACTATGGGTGGGGAAGCAGCTCTAGTCTCTGAATAAGATTGTGATTTGATGGGAGTAGGCAAGAGAGGATGGCATTGATTAGGTACGTTTGTGGGGAACGGCATGCGTGGACGCAGTGATGCCTTAGACTGAATGCTGATAAGACGGCGGTCCTGGTAGTCGTAAAGCATAGCTCGATCTGGTCCTTAGCCTGGTGGTCCTCTGAATTGGGCCCCACTCCGATCCCCAAACGTAAACCGTAGAACGTGGGTGTCACTTTCAATACAGCACTAACTTTCAACAAGCCGATTTCGATTACGGTCGGTACCTGCTTTGGTGTATTGAAAATGGTATCAAAAATCCTGTGACTATTACCGGACTACGCCAAGAAAGCGGTAATCCAGGCTTTGTTGGTATCTTGTCTGGACTATTGTAATGTACTCTGCCTGGGTGCCTCTAAAGGCAGGCTGGGGATGCTACAAAGAGTACAGAACGCTGCAGCTTGGTTACTCCTCAACATCCCTAAATGATCCTCCCTAGGCACAGGACTAGCCTAACTTCACTGGCTCCCCATTAGGCAGAGGATTTCTTTCAAAGCACTTTACTTTGTGCATCGGATACTTATTTTTTTGTGAAAAATATGTTTATTGCGGAAAACATATAAAGACATAATCAAGTATAACCACTCGCAGGCACTGAGAGGTGAAATTAACCAAAGTTAACATCCAGGATAGTACACAGCCACTAGGCCCACATCCCGGAGGCCGGGCGGCATAGAGTTGCGAAGTGCCACAAGGATAAACATAATCGTTTGCATAAAGTACACACGTATCTCTAGTATCTGCAGTTTTCCAAACATTCCCCCTCCTACGTCTTCCAGGAAGCCGTCTCCCATCCGACTGTACAGAGAAGTTGTGCAATAGAAACACAGTCTAACATATAACAACAGAACAAATCCCCCCCAAACGTGGCATCTTAATAGAGTACGTGTAAAAGTCAGGTTACCTTCTCATGGCCCGATAGGGTGCAGACATCACCGTTATAAGCAATCCTTTGGGAATCAAGACAGATCACAGGGTTACACAATAGGGAACATTAGTGCGCGTCCAGCAGGGCACTACTCCGAAACAGGTCCCCCCACCTCGCCTCCCGCCACATCCTCATTGGCCCCAGACCCCTCAGGGGTGAACAATTAAGCACTAGTGGCATCCGAGTCATCATCAGGCAACCCCTCAGCACACATCACCCTCCAAGCTAGTAAATCTTCCTGGAGCCTTTCATCCCAGCGCGTGCGCTGCATGTGCGTTTCCACAGCCAAGGACCACTCCCTAACATCCCTAACCCACAGGGATACCTCGGGGGCCCTCTGCCCCATCCAAGTAATAGCCACGCGTCGCCTTGCCAACACCAACAGCAACTGTAGAAACTTGTAGGACAGATTCCTCTTTTTGGGCTTGGGCACCAGGGCTAAGAGACAATGAAGCGGCTCCAGGGCGATCCGGAGGCCCGTAACACGGCCAACGTGCTCCACCACCGCCCTCTAGAAGCTACCGACCTGCGGGCACTCCCAAGCCAGATGGAAAAATCCAGCTCTCTCCGCCCCACACCTATGGCAAAGCGATACAAAAGGGGATGATGGACGGAGCGTTTGAGCAAATCAAACACTCACCCCCAGTCAACTGATCTGGGGTTAATCCATCACCATTCTTTAGCTCACTCAGCCACCCCAGTTCAGACTTGGCCATATGCAAATCAGTCTGACCCTGTGCCTTATGGGAACAGTCCAGCCCGAACTGCCAAGCCATGTCTTGCCTGGACCGGACACAAGCATCCGGGGACCGGTTTCGGATTCATAATCCTCATCAGCCAGGCTATCTTGAATCCAGTGGCCAAGTGAGCAAGGGACTCACGTCTGAGCATACCCTGCCACACTTAGGGCAAACAAAGCAATACTATGCCTATCTGCAGAGATACGATTCAGGGAGACCGGGGTCATGTAGGTGCGATGCACAAAAATAAAGTGGATCAACTTGAACCGTGCATTGCACGAGACTTTCCAGGTCAGGAGCCCAATACGTTTGCGCTGTCCCGGCTCCAGAGCCATCCCCAGGTCCGCCTCCCAGGCCGCCCAGACGGCGCGATCGGCGGGGCCGAGTCCCGGGGCATGGCTGAGTACAATAAGGAGATCAGCCGCTTTCCTCTACCGCAGGAAAGGAGGATATTGAGGGGGTGTGTCAGCGGAGGCGCCTCCGGGAACTGGGGCCAGGTTGCCCTAGCCATCTCCTGGAGTCCCCTGTAGTTCAGGTACTGTCCCCTGCTCAGGGCAAAGGCCTCCGTAGCTCGCTCAAAGGACACGAAGGAGTCGTCCGGATAGAGGTCTGCCAGAGTCTCACACCCGCCGCCCCGCCACTCCCGCCACTCTCCTCCATCAGTAACACTGGGGCCAAGATCCACACCGGCAGTTCCCTATGAAAGGGGGCCCGCCGCAAGACCTTCTCTACAAACCGCTGCCAGATTCCCACCGCATGGTGCACCACATAGGGCAGGGCCTCGTCCGCCCCTCGTCCCTGCATCAATGCCACCCGCAAAGCCTTCTCGTCTGCTCTGCCCGCTAGGAGCTGCAGCTCCCAGTTATCCGTATCCGCGAACCACCTCGCGGCTGGCAGGAGCTGTGCCGCGTAATAATAGAGGTCAAACCTCGGGGCCTCCAGGCCTCCCTCCTCCCAGCTCCGGACTACAGTATGCAGGGCACCCCTACTACGGCCACCCGCCCAGAGTAAAGATGTGAGCAGCGAGTTGAGCGTGCGAAATATTCGCGGGGGGAGCGGGCATAGCGTATTTTGCAGAACGTACAATATTCTAGGCAACATCACCATTTTAGCGACCGCTAACCGCCCCTTGAGGGAAAGAGGGAGCGTATTCCAGAAGGACACAGACTGGTGCAGAGTGCGGAGCACCCATTCGGCGTTATGGACCAACAGGCGTTCGTGAGACGAGGCCACCTGAATGCCCAGATACCTGAAGACCTCTAACTCCCATCGCAGCCCCAGGCACGGGAGGCTTGCGCCCGGGTTGACCGTACATACCGCCAGAGGAAAAATCAGGGACTTCCCAGGGTTAATGCGCAGCCCGGAGGCCGCACCAAATCGGTCCAGCAACCGCAGCAAAGCGGGGAGCGAGTCTCTCGGGGAGGTCAAATAGAACAGAGCGTCGTCTGCATAGAGGGAGATCACGTTCACGGTATCGCCCACCTTAATGCCCCACTGCCCCATTTCAGCCTGAATGGAGACCGCCAAGGGCTCTATCGCCAGGGCGAATAGGAGCGGCGACAGGGGGCACCCTTGACGAGTGTCTCTCCCCAAGTACTACTCCTCGGAGCGGGCCGACCCAAGCCGAACTCTTGCCCGGGGCGCTCCGTAGAGCACCCGGATCCAATTGCAGAACACTGGTCCCAGCCCTGCCATCTGGAGCACCTCCAAGAGATACCCCAGCTGACTGTGTCAAAGGCCTTAGCCAGGTCAATGGACACTAGGATGTGGGGATACTCGCCACCACGCACCTCATGGAGGATATGGTTCAGTCGCCGCAAGTTCATCGCAGTGTTACGACCAGGGATAAACCCGCACTGGTCCTGATGGACCAAGTGCGCCATGTGTGGGGCCAGGCGGGTGGCCAAGAGTCTGGTAAGGATCTTTACGTCTGTATTGATCAGAGTGATAGGCCGGAATGCCGCGGGGTCGCAACTGTCCCCTCCCGGTTTCAAGATCATACAGACCTCTCCCTGATTCATGGTGGGCAGAAGAACGCCAGACCCCAGGGCCTCATTGTAAACCTGCAGGAGGAGGGAGCCCAGGACATCTCCAAACGAATGGTAGAATTCAGGCGGGAAACCGTCTCCGCCCGGCGCCTTAGCCCGTGGTAGGGCGGCTAACGCCACTCTGACCTCCCGGAGTGTTAACGCCGCATCTAGTTCCTCCATCGCCTCCTCCGAGAGGGCCTGGAGAGCCAACCCCTGGAGGTAAGGCCGATAGGAGGCCTCCGTGATCGAGGGGTCGGCCGTATACACCGTCTGCAGGTGAGATCGGAGGACCTCGAGAATATCCGACTCCGAGTGCACCATGTTACCAGCGGGAGCCCGTAGGGCAACTATCCGTTCCGGTGCGAGTTCTCGCCAAAGAATCCAGGCCAGCAGTTGACCAGACTTTTCCCCCTCGCGGTGGAGACGCTGCCTATATTGGCCCAAAGTATACTTATCCAGACGGGTGAGAATGTCATGAACGGACACCTGGGCCTCCCCCCTCCACCTCACGGTCTGAGGCGACGGGATCCGGCAGTGACTGACAGCGCCGGAGTCTAACCTCTGCGTCCCGTAAGTCACAGAGCAATTGCTTCCAGACCCCATAGGTGAGGCCCATACAGGCACCGCGCACCACCGCTTTCAGGGCCTCCCATTCGGTTGAGTAGGGCAACTCACCGTCTTCCCAGTTCAAATCTATATAGTTCATCAGGGCAGTCGCCACATGGTCTTTCCCCACCTGGTCCTGCAGAAGGTCCATTGGCATCCGCCAAGTACGGGGACGTGTAGTCTGGTCAGCCCAATGCGCTATGCACGTCACTGGAGCATGGTCCGACAGAAACCGGGCTTGGTGGGTAACCGACAAGGAGAGAGACGCAGCAATATTGGCCGCAAGGATGCGGTCTAACCTACTATGGGTGTCGTGCGTCGGGGTATAACAAGTGTATATCCTCTGAGTGGGGTGGCCCGTACGCCACACATCCACAGCTCCCAAATTTTGCATCATTTCCCTGAGGCGTGCCGTCATGCGCGTCTTTGTGCCAGAGCGAGGAGGATTCCGATCTAGATCTGGATCTAACACGCAGTTAAAATCCCCAAACCAGAGGAAGGGGGCGTCTAGGTCCGAGACAATGAGTTCCTGAAGATGGGGGAAAAAAACAGGGTCATCGACATTCGGTGCATAGGAATTTAAGAGCAGGAAATCCCTACCATCCAACTTGATCCGCAGCAGCGAATACCTGCCTTGAATGTCTGCCTCAACATACTGAACAGCAGAGGGAACCCCAGGCGCCACCCAGTTTAGGACCCCCCTGGCATAAGTAGAAAAGGAGGAATGGAACACCTGGCCCCTCCATTTTTCGGACAGCTTCTGAGCACCCTCCTCGTTCAAGTGGGTCTCCTGGAGACAAGCAACGGAGACCCCATGTCGCCGGAGGAAGGAAAGGACCCTGTGTCTCTTAGTGCAAGTGCCCAGTCCGCGCACGTTACAAGTTAAGAATTTAAAACCCATAGCCGGAGACTACGCCCATCCGGGCCATATGATACACATAGTGTGGTCCGCCACCCTCGGGCCCGAACAGTATCCAGGCCGGTAGGCCCATCCCACCGTACCAGCCACTCAGAATCCTGAAACACAGTACATTTGATGCCAGCAACAACTTCCCCTCCCAACCCCACCCACCCCTCGAACACCCCCGACCCCACAACCCCCCTAGAGCATCTACCCCCACCCCCACCCACGAGCAAGATGACAGCAACAACAAAACATGCTACCCTGCCCTCCCCCTGCCGGTGCCAGGACGTACACAGCCACCCCATTCGTCCCACACAACACACACCCACAAAACAACCAAACCAACACCACCCACCCCCCCTTCCAGCTCCCCACAGGACCCAGGCTTACAGGACAGGCCCTAGGCTTGGCTACTAGCATCAGTCCCAGGGCCGGGTCCCTCCCATCCAAATATATACACTCCCCACCTCATACGCCCCCTTCGGTAGGATGCAAGTCCTTCGCTCCACCCAGCCATCCCAGGGCAAAATAGCACGGTTCACAGGCATCCCCAACAGTCCAGAGACCCAACAGGAGGCCCCCCCAGAGCGGAGCACAACATTCCATAAGCCAGACAGTACCTTACGACGGAGTCGTCTCGGTCAGTAGCTCGGAAAGTCCAGTCTCCGGTACAACCGGGCCGTAGAGTCTGTACCCGGCACAGTGTCCTGCAAGGTGTCCGGAACCAAAACTTCCCCAGGGGCGGACGCGCCCGAGGACTCCGGACCAGCCTCCGCCAATGAAGGTCCCAGAAGCAGAGCACCATCTTCTCCCACCGTGACTCGAGGCCCCTCGGAGCCCTCCGAGCCAGACCGGCACCTCCGTCGTCTGCGAGGTCGTCTCTGAGGATGGGTCCCCCACGTCTCACGGGGCCCCCCACGTTCTCCCGGGGGCAGGTCGTCACCCCTAATCTCCAGCCACTCCCATACCTCCGTTGGGGATTCAAAGAAGTGTGCCAGGCCCTGTGAGATCACCTTGAGCTTGGCCGGATACAATAGCATATATTGGACCTTCATCTCCTGGAGTTTTTGCTTAACCCCCAGGTAGGACTTCCGTTGCTCCTGTACCTGCTGAGTGTAGTCAGGATAGATGGATACGCGACTGTTTTCTATGGTGAGGCCTCCCTTGCCGCCTTCAAGATGCAGTCCCGGTCTTTGTAGTTCAGGTTCTTTGCAATCAGTGCCCTCGGGGGCTCACCTGGGCGCGGAGGGGGGACCAGTGCCCAATGCGCCCGCTCGATGACAAAAACACTTGACAGGCCGTGCGGGCACAACTGAGTCTGAATCCAGGTCTCCAGGAAGCGCTCGGCATTCCCCGCCTCCAATCGTTCCGGCACACCCAGGACACTAATGTTGCTTCGACGCGCCCTACCCTCCGCGTCCTCAGCTCTCCGCTCCAATGCATGCGTCGTGGCCGTGAGGTGCGTGACCGTCTTCAGCAGGGTAGTTGGGTAATATTACCCTCAGGATCCGAGACCTTATCCGTCACTTTTCGGAGATCCGTCCACAAAAGATTGACATCAATCGATACAGTCTCTATCTGTCTTTCCAGCGCAGAATGAGAGCCCTGTATGGCTTTTAATAGCTCCGCCCGGGAAGGCTCCGCCGGCCCATCCGAACTCTCCTCCTGACCTGTCTGTCGCGTAATCCGCTGCGACGGCAGCCGCTGGGTTGTATACTGCGTAATGATGTTGGGCTGGGTGGACAGCGACATCCTATCCTTGCCAGCAGTGAAAAGTCTCATCAACCACTCCAGTGGATCGCCAAGGACCTCACCCAGGCACCGCCGCCCAGGCGCATGCCCCGAGTGTGCTCCTCGGATCACAGATGCCGTGCACCAAACCTCACTTCCAGGCAGCACCAGGCTGCTGCAATGCGGGGGCGCCCGGGAAGGGCCAGTAGCTCCACTGATGTGTCCCCAGCCAGTTCATTCAGCTGCTACCAGGGGCTCAGGGTTCGCTCTCCCCCACCAAGGCAGCTGCGTCTGCAGGGTCAATCCGGAGCAACGGTTCAACTCCACTGGAGGCACCCAAGAGAAGATAGGAGCCCGCAGGATGGCCGGTGGAAAAATCCAGCAACACACACTTCCTCCGCCGGTCAGTTGGCGGGGCCCGGGGCAATCAGGCCAGCGCAGGAGGTAGGCCCCTCGCGGCGGGCGGGGAGCTCGATCTACAGTCACTCGCCCCTATGCCCACGCTCACAACCTCCAAGGTCTCCAGGACACTCGCTCCCAATGTGCCAATGATTGTGGGGCGCCGCGGCTCGTTAGCACGGGGCAGTGGGCCTCGCTAACAAGCCCCTCCGTTGTGGTGAACGGCGCCTTGTCGTAGGCGCTAGATGGTGGCTCAGTGGGGGAGGGGCGCAAATTCGATCTTGTATGCCCCGCAATGCCCCGTACACCTCGGCCGCCACAGGCTCCAGGCCGGCCTCCCAGGACCCCAGAAGACAAAGGAGGTCTCCTCCGAGGAGCGCCCACCCCACCGGGAGGCTCCTGCTCCGTTACTCAGGCAGCGCTTGGGGGAAGGGCGGCTGCCGCGTCTCTCCCCTCTGGGTCCAGGACGAGGCTGGGCAGCAGAGGCCGAACGCAGGGCCACCAGCCGCACACGAACCCCTCCAAGGCAGAGCTCCAGATGGCAGTGGGCTCCGCCGTTCTCCAGTCAGCTCCGCAACCTCTTGGGAGTGCCGCAAGTCCGGGCCGCCCCCGCCACACCGCTCCAGCATAGGCCGCCGACCCCGGCCTCACGTAGGTAGAGGCCCGGCCCTCTAAGCACCAGCACCGCCTCCGGGGAAACTCACTTCTATCTGCCGGCAGTTGTCCGGGAAGGAGGGCCCCCCCAGTGTGAGAGGTGCTTCCGGCCCCCGAATCACGCCAAAAACAGCCCAGGCAGGATATACATACAGGATAATTGGGTCCGCAGGACGGGAGCTGGCAGAGCTCACGTCCTGTCGGCCATGCTGCTTGGCCACGCCCCGTGCATCGGATACTTAACCAAAAGGGCCCAAGTTATCTGTCCCAATTGATTCAAGCCTACACTCCTACCAGACACCTTAGGTCTTCTGGAGCGGCATTGACAGTGGTTCCTGGAGTAAATAGAATGCGCTTGGGGGGTAGATCATATAGACTCCTAGTAGCTAAGCTGTAGAACTCTATGCCCAAGGACCGGAGAGCGGAGCCATCTGCAGCTTGTTTTCAAAAACACTAAAGACTTGGCTTTTTAGGAAATAGCACAGTTCTGTTCTGCCTTGTGGTAAACTGGACTGTCTGATACGTGGAACTTGAGCAGTTTATCTCAGCGCAGGGACACTCCAGTTGGAATAAGCAGGCGCTCGCGCTGTATACATTTCTTAACATTACATAACATTAACTACCCAGAGCAACCTTAAAATAACAAAGTGAGGAGAAAAAAACCATACGGTTCTAAACCAAAGCCTCGCAGTGTGTGCCTTCTGGATGTTGGTTCATAACTCACTGTGTGACTTAATTCAAGTATTCGATCCAATACCTCGTTATTTTTGCATTTGCTGCCCTAAATGCCCCAGGTAGGGCCAGAAGTGGGTCACGAGCACACTGTGCTACTGGAACCAATCTAGAGGCCTAACTAGGGTCAACCCCATCATAGATTGCTTGTGTTCCGGTTCCGAGAGGACCTGCCTGGGCAGTTTGGGCTGGATTGTACCCAAGAGGAGCAGGGTCAAGGCTGATCTGAATTTGGCTGGTTCCAAACGGAGGTGACATGGTGGGCAAAAAACATTGGGTTAGGATGCGGCTCGAGTGATTGTCGAATGATTCCTTTCATCCTCTTATTGCTTCTGTATTTGATGCCCTAAGTGTGCCGGGTAGGCCCAGGCGTGGGTCCCGACTCAATGGGCCACTGAACCAAGCTATGCTTGGCTGAAGAGCCCTAAGTAGGGTGAAACCGGTCCTAGGTTGCCTGTGTTCCGGTTAAGGGAGGACCTGGCCTGGCAGTTCGGGCTTGACTGTTCCCAAGAGCAGCAGGGTCAAGACTGATTTCCATATGGTTGGATTCAAACTGAGATGGCATGGTGTGCGAAAAACGATAGATTAGGATGTGCCCGAGCGACTTTCAGTGATTCAAGCTTTCCATCTACCACCTTGTTTTTGTATTGGAGACCGACAGAATGCAGAGCTGCCGGCTGTGCCCAGACGATGATGAGCTTAATCCAGCGACAATTTAATAAAAAGAGCGCCACCTTACCCTACATATATTCGCACATAGGACCCAATCAAGTCCAAAAATATGTCACCAATCAGTTGTGTTTTTTTTCCTGCACTAATGGGAAAAATGTTGCCCAATTATGTGGGGAATAACCAAATCTGACTACACTGACTACTGCAAGGGGCAATAGGCCATCCCACTTCAGCTATTGGCTAACTTCACTGTTAGTGACCGCATTCTGTTCTTTCACAAGGGGCATACTCACACACTACGTAGTCTCTTCAGTGCTCAGGACCATTATTTTGAAGCCAAAAAATCCTTTACTTTTAGCAACTTTTATGTACACTGACATGGGCCAGGCAGTTTCCCCAATGATACAGTATTGCACAAACTATACCAAATCAAGTATTGAGAAAGTGAAAAGGCTGACAGCCAATGACAGACTAATAGGCTTTGCAAAACATGTTAAGTTTGGCAGTCAGACGGAGATTTAATAAAAAGAATCGGGGGAATAAATCTTCCATATTGACTTGTACTGAAAAAGGGAAGGTTTCAGGGGGAAACAGTTTAATTAAAGCCATTCTGGCTTTAAAAATTAGGTGTCTCTCAACGGAATAAGTCTCTGTGATATATATTATACATAGGCTGTCTGGTTTTAGGTTGAAACCTATAATAACTGATAAAACTCCACCGGAAGGGAAATAGCCCTCAGTGTAAACAAATAAACACTGAAAAAAACCTGCACAACTACACACTAAATGCCATACGAAGAAAGGAAAAGGAGAGTGAAAGAATCATTTTTATTTTTTCTTGAAGGGGCCAATACAATTTAACGCTGTTATAGAAGGTAACATCATTCTGCTTGAGTTTTGCTGTGTAGGGATGTATCTAAAATATTGTTTCTTCTTCCTTTTTGTTTTTGAGTTAGAAGCATGTTTTTGGTGTTGTTTAATTATTTTATAAACTGTAGAGAATCAGGAAATATCAAAATCATATTTTATTCTTTGGCTACGTTTAAGTCTTTCAATGATAGGAAAAATGTAGGTTTCATAAGAATCTTTCCCAACACGTACCATCACATTTACCCACACAGAATGGTTACAAATTCTTGATACATCAGCTCCCTTTTCTAGTGAGTCAGTATTGATAGTAGGTGAATTGCCAAACACCCCAGGCTTTAAACATACAATGCACAGGTATATGTGAAAAGAATACAGTCACCAAGCATCTGGGATGCTGGTGAAAACAGGACACCAGGCTTTTGAAAACATGGAATGCAGTGTCACTTGGAATGCTGCTGCAAAACGTTCTTACCAAGTTCAACAAAGATTGGAGTGATAGTGTTTGCATTTACAGTATATGAAAAAGTTGTGTGATGACCTGTAAAAATCGATACCTGAGCTGAAGTGCTTCCTCCAAGAGATCCTTGCCACTTGTTAGATGATATGCTGAAAGCATCTTTACAATCTTCAGAGTTAATGAAGAATTGACTTTTTAATCAATTCTGGTGCACTGTTCTGTTATGCACAGAAACTAAAACACAAATATTTTTCATTTTGTGCTTTTTGTGGCATCACAGAGAGTCAGCCCAACTATGTAACTTAGCTGGTGGTTCTCAGTCCTAGAGGCCAGGAATGCTATATTATCCATGTGGCAACAGTTTTATGAGAGGCAAGAAATGTGAGGATCTTTGGTCACATATTAGTAATGATATGAAAAAAGTACACTCTACTGCATTCTTAGATTTTTACAGGTAAGAATGACAGCGGTAGTGGACATAATAGAAAAACTAGAGTCTGAAAACACTCTTGTCTTCCAAGTGTTCAGCATAATTAGTGTAGATGTGAAACATCTCCTGGAGAGTAGGTTGGGCAACACTTTTAGTGAGTTTGACACTGCAACATGTTCCATGTTAGAGTGCTTGATAAGCAGAGAAATGTTGAGGAGCAATTAAGGAACTTTTATTTTACAATGTATGAGAAATAGCCCTTCACTAACCATGGCATTTGAAGTCAATGCACTCTCACTTTGGTACTCTGAACAAGTTATAGATCCCTTCCGTAAAGAGACATTTTCTCCAGAGGTTCAAAAGTGCTGCTTTATTTTTGACTGCATCAATAACTCTGAGGGCATATGCGCCCAGTTCAACGCATATGTTGCAGTACCTGTCGCAGAGAATCCCAATCTTCAGGTGCACCAGTATTGAAATGGAAAGTTAGCAAATTGTAGAGTTAGCAAATTGTGTACTGGCCATTTTGGCGTTGCCTGTCTCAAGTGCCAATGTCAAGAGGGCCTTTTCACAGATAAAAGTTTACATGGGAAGGAAAGAGCGAGCGTGTATGACCAAAGACTCACTGAAGAAGTATTGTATGGTGTACTACAATAAGTGTGATTTATAAAAAGTATTTGGACCCCATATACACTATGTGTACACTACCAACATACCATGCACTATCCGTGCATATAGCAAGCAATAATAAAAGCAAAAAATTCCATAAACACTGGAAAAACACTGTTTCTGTTGTATTTAATGGTGCGAAAATGTATAACCACTGATAACCACTGTTTTTTTAAGGTATTTAAATCACTTGAAAACACTGAAAACCCCCCACCAGAATTTACCAAAAATAGAAACTGAAAACAGGAAAGCCTAATAATACACAATTATAGGTACTTCGGTCAGCTCTCTTGAACCATTGACCTGTCATCATTCACATTTTTGTTTCGCCTACAAGAGCATGGCATGGGTCAGCACACATCAGCCATTGTCCCAATGAGTGATGGCATTCTGTTCTTGCACAATGTGTACTTATCCGAAAAAAGTAGTACCCTTGTGTAGTTTTCTGAAAACTATCTGGCAGCCAACACTAACTAGGCATTATGTTTTGTTTCATAGCTTGTTTCTAACATGCATTTGGGATTTTTTTATTTTCTGTGCCCTTCCCTAAGCATTCTGTGTCCTTCCCTAAGCATTGTAATAAAACTGAAAACTGGTGTTGTGCTCTCTCACCCCATTTTTATAATATAACTCTGTACCCCTGCAATCGCTTTCATACATGCTAACGTTCTGTGAACCCAAAAAAAATTGAAATCTTTAGGTTTCATTACCATTAAACATTGTAATGAAGCCATCACCAATATAAAAACCTCACTTATGTTGTGTGTGCCAAACAATAATGTTGCTGTGCACACATTCAGCAATATTATTGGCTATACATATAGAGTGCACATGACATACGAACATATCTTGATTAACACATGGCAGTGATCTCAAGGCATGGGTGGTAAATTCATGTTTAAAAACGATAATTTCAAAGCAGTGATATAATCTAATGTACTAAAGAAAAAAACTGTCATGGAAGAAATAAGTTTATTTTAAAAACTTTTTTGTGATTTTTTACATGCGCTTGCACCAGCGAGAGTACCATGGGACCAGAAAACCACTTAAAAAAAGAAAAGGGTGAGGTGTGAGTGTCTGTGGTCACCCGCGGGGAGTTGCAGCCAGGCCCTGCGATCAACTCCACTCAGCGCATAGTTGCTGTAAAATAAAATATTAAGTTATGTTAAAAAAAACTTGAAATTCACTGGAAAAAAACCAAAGATTAAATAACGGTTTAGTTAGATATGGTAATAATATCTCACTTTACGGTGGGAGGAGGCAACTCCTGGAAAGGAAGGATGTAGCCTTGTTTGAAAATCTGGAGAGTGCTTTATTTAATCCCTGGTGATGTCCTGCTAGAATGCCAAGAGAAAATACCCCGTATAGGCTGCACATCAGACTAGAAGACTGTTGCTGCTGCCCTTGTCAGCCTTTGGAGCTGGCCTTTAGCAGTGAATGAACAAATCGCGCTGCCTCATAGTTTATGAGGGTTTAAGCAGCAAAAGAGGCAGGCCCATGTAATAGCTATGAACTTTTATTACTGGTTGAAACATGTGAGCAGGGGTAAGCTAGCCTGTGATCTGAGCCATAGCCCAAGCTCGGTTGTAGCATTCCAGTGGCAAATCGGCCTTCTCGCCACACAGGTGGACTTATAATATAACTCTGTACCCCTGCAATCGCTTTCATACATGCTAACGTTCTGTCAACCCAAATAAAATTGAAATCTTTAGGTTTCATTACCATTAAACATTGTAATGAAGCCATCACCAATATAAACACCTCACTTATGTTGTTTGTGCCATACAATAATGTTGCTGTGCACACATTCAGCAATATTATTGGCTATACATATAGAGTGCACATGCCATACGAACATATCTTGGTTAACACATGGCAGTGATCTCAAGACATGGGTGGTAAGTTCATGTTTAAAAAAGATAATTTCAAAGCAGTGATATAATCTAATGTACTAAAGAAAAATACTGTCATGGAAGAAATAAGTTTATTTTAAAAACTTTTTTGTAATTTTTTATATGCGCTTCCACCAGCGAGAGTTCCATGGGACCGGAAACCACTTAAAAAAAGAAAAGGGAGGGGTGTGAGTGTCTGTGGTCACCTGCGGGGAGTTGCAGCCAGGGCCTGCGATCAACTCCACGCAGCGCATAGCTATGTACGGTTATAAAATATTTAGTTATGTTAAAAAAAACTGAAATTCACTGGAAAAAGGTTAAATAACGGTTTAGTTAGATATGGTAATAATATCTCACTTTACATTAAACAAAAACAGACATTTACTGAAAAAACAAAGGTTAAAGTGACTTTTGAATTAAGTGAAAATGTCAGTTTAAGTGTAACATTTCAAACTAAAGATAAACTCTGAAATTCACCAGCTATAGCTATTTCACGTAACTACACCTTGCGCCATTGCGATGCACGGCTTGTGACCTCACTTATTACTTCACTAATTTGATGTGCTCTGACATCATTGATAACATGTGTGAGGAAGTCATCTTTTTTGCCCTGATCACCCCCATTTTGACTGATACTGATGGTAATTGACTCTGACTGTGCCTTGGGCTCTTCTAGCCAGACCTAGGCCAGTGCTCTGATTAAAAATGTATATAGAAATTAGGTGTAGTTACAATTGCCACTGACAACCTACTTGTAAGTCCCTGGTATATAGTATTACGTGTAGGTTTAGAGGCCCAACAGCTGTGAGGCACTTAAAAGGGAACTGTTTTGTTGCATGATGTCATTTTACAAATCAGCCCTGCTTTGCAAGCTGCTTTTAAATTGAAATTACATACAAATTCGACTTTTGTTTTAAAGGTATTAAACAACCATATTTTTACATCTGTCACTCCTAAGGTCTACCCTAGGTGCCACCAGGGTAAGGTGCCATTAAAAATAGGCAGGGACATCTTAAAATATTTTTTATATGCCCTGGTGAGGGAACAACTACCAATTTAATTTTACTCTCATTGTAGCCTTTTAGCTCCATATGCTAACCTGGGAATACTGTAATACAGTGTATCTACTGACAGGAGTGAGCTAAAATAACATCTCAAGGACCTAAATGATTGGTAATGATAATTCCAACAACTTGCCATAGTTGAATTTGTCATAACTAATACAGAAAAGAAGTAATAGAACTTACTTTTCTGTGAGCCAAAATCCAGCGTTCTAGCAGCCTTTGCCGATTGGCCAGCCCTAAGCAGGCTTAGCCAGACTGCTTTGATGAGCTGATAAGTGGCCTGCACAGAGACCGAGGTTATCTGATGGGAGGAGCTCTGCAGCTGCAGAGACCAGACCGGGGGCTGGGTTAATCAAACTGAGCTTTATAGAGATCAGGGCAGAAAAGAATGCCAGCCAGGCCTCCCCAATCTTCCTGTACCCCCAGCTAGATGGCAGCCCTGGAAATAGAATTTGCAGGAGGACTGCAAAGGGAGTGTTGAGGAAAATGAGCCACACCAGTGGGTTGGCTTAGCTAAAACATATTCCCAAGGAGAGGAATTCTCCACCTTGAATTTTAAAGTGCAGTTCTTTCTGGGACAAGAGAATTCTACACTTTGGAGGAAGCTGTTATTTTTTTGGGTGTCACCCTGTACCCCATTAGTCAGGGGTACCCCTCTGCTTGTCGCCACCGAATATTGAATAAATATGTGAGAGTGCCATAGCAACTCAGATCTGCTGCCTGAAACTACAAGGAGAAAGACGACTGCCCTGGTGGTCTGCACCCCAGACAATTGCACTCTGAAGGACTGCTCCTGCTGCACATATGGAACTACGGCCCTGAGGACTTTACCTTGCTTCAAAAAAGATTAAGGAGTGGACTCCATGAAAGCAACATGTTAACAGAGTTTACCTGCATAATCTCCCGCAAGAAGTCCACAGCCTGGAGTGCGTCCAGTGGACTTTTAAAGATTTGACCAGGTGCATTGTGGGAACTGCGATCCCAACTTCCGAGGAACAACGCAGAGATTCTGGAACCTTGAATTTGTGTTGTGAACACTTTTAACCCTCTAGAGAAACTCCAGGAAGAAGTTCCAAAAGTTTGGAGCAACTTTTGAAGAAAGCTTCATAAAGTGATCAAGAGTCTAGCCTACTACCTCGTAGTACGACCTGGCCTGGATTTCAGGCCCGTCCCGCTGCAGAGCTCAAAAGTTGACCGGGAGCGCCCGCTGAATCCAGCAGACGCATCCGCTGCAAATCTGGCCTGCTGGAGAAGCCCACTCGACATTCATGGAAAATCCTCCAGAAAAGGTTTCTAAGGCCTCCTGCTTAGTGCATCTGACGAGGGCTCCATTGCAGTTGGCCTCAAAAATTTACTTCGTCCTAGTCAAGCGCGATCAGATGTGCCAATTTGCTGCTTGACTGGCTTTTTAAAGATTAAACACTTCAAAGTTATGCCTTCCTGCTTGTTGCCAGCTACCAAGGGTTGAGCAAGGGAACAATTTATTGAGTCCTTGTCTGTACTTTATATTGCGTTGGTGGCTTTATTGATAGTGGTAGGTGTATACTCACCCCTACTAATAATCCACCTTCCAACAGCATGTCTGTAAGATAGAAAAGAACAAAACACGCAAAGAGGGTTGAGGCAATAAGCCCGCACCTGTCACTTCTAGTGGCTCAGCAGTATGGTGATGGTGCTGGTGCTAGAAAACCAGGCAGTGCACCCCTCTCCACTTCCTATTGAGGTGATGCCCCAAAAAAACAATCACAGAAAGAAATGCAAACTTCGAGTACGAACGCTGAGAAGATTGCTGTTGGCCACCCTGCCTTTTAATGTTAACATCTGCATTATCATCATCGTACTAAAGTGATTGCCTAGGCACTAGACTTATTTGTGTCTTAGATTTTTCTTTGTTATTGGAATACGGGCATATAACGTTCATATAATTTTGAGCCCTGAAGAAGTCTCTCTTGAGACGAAACGGGTTGGCTAAAATGAAATTTTTGAATATTGGATTCTAACAACTGCACATATTTATCAATAAAGATTTTTTTTTTTGAGATTATAAGAAAGATCTGGACCTAGCATTTTCTTCAAATCATCAAGCACATCTGATGTTCTATGAACTTTAAATAAGACTTATAATTGATGTCTTTAAGATTGGCCTGGTCATTATCCAAGAAAACAGTGTAATGTATCCAGGTATAGCAGAGGATTTCAGGTGAAGAGCACATAGATCACGCCACCAAATGCACTATCTCCAAACCAGAGCAGAGGATCTGTTTTGCCGTGACTTGCCAGTCATGCTCAACTTTCACAAAATGGTAACAAAACAGGTTAATAAGGTTCAGTACAACCATTTTTATAATTTCTAATAGAGCCTGGGAATAATAGGCGAGAAGAGAAATAGTGTTTGTGCTGCAAAAGACCAGGCTACCCCGAAGAGCATGCTTTCTTCCCCATTGCCTAAGCTCTTTTCAACTCCCTATCAGTAGGAAATGAGAGAAAAAGAGACTGGATTATGCTTTAAGGAAGAGGAAGTCTGAACATCAAGACTCTCTGGGAGGGGTAAGCCATTAACAATTTTAGGTTCCCAGATGCAAGACAAGGACAGTGGGCAACTTCGATGTTCATCGCATGAGCTAGTTTACTCCATGTGACCAAGAGGGGATCCATCAACGCTTCATAGAAGAAGAGCAATTGGTCTATGGTGGAGATTGCTGGCTGCAGAGTTTCTGTTAGTAGGTCAGCCGTGTTCTCTTCCACAGACAAATGCAGTTCAAGGACCTCTGGCATTCTGCAGGGCTAAATAGTCATTACTATCCATGCCATTATGGAGGTGAAGACTGCTAGCCTTACTGCCATCACCATCATATTTTGGATTCTGAAAAGGGGATGAATCAGAGCCAAAAAGGCCCCCTAAGACTTCCACAATATACATCAAGAGGCATAGAGCTGTAAGGGGGTCTCTTCCACCATCACTTCATTGGGATCTGATCAAAATGGCCTTCATCTTTGGAAAGTATGCCACTTTTTATATCGTATTCAAAATCAGTGCTGCTGGCATTGAAGACAGTTCAGGAGTAACTGGCAAGGCCTTCAGCAAAGAAAGCGGTTCGACTGGCACTGGAATGGTGTCAGAAAGAGGCTGAATGGGATTGACTGTCCCCAGGGGTGGATCTGCCAGGGGGAGCCTGGTTGGAGGGCCCACATGCTTCTTTGGGCCAGAAGGAACACCAGAGGGAGCCACAGTACAGTAAAGGAGGCCAGCATTGCCTGTTCTAGGTCAGTGCCAGGGGCTGGAAACTCCATAATTCGAGCAAAGGTTCCTGGCCCAGAGCCAGCACCAGTTGCATGACCACTAATAAAGAAAAAAATACTCACCTTCGGTAATGATATATCTGTAAGAGAAATATATTAGTTATAGAGTCCTTAGCTTAGAATTACCCCAGGCGTCAGACTGGATCAGGAGAATTTTTCTTCAGCAGTACCTTTGCGCATCGGTAGGTGGCGTCGGTCGACTCCCAGTTCGTCGTTGGCGTCGTGATCGCCGGAATGATGTTGCGGTATCTACTTAGATGCCGCCCTTGCGCGGTGACTTCAGTTCTTTACACAAAATTCCATACCAGAACCGCAGAGCTATGCAAGAACTGACCACTGGTGCACAGTTAGTTCGCAGAACGGGGAGGATGGGTGGGGAGGTAAGGAAGCTATAACTAATATATGTCTTATACAGATATATAAGATTCCTTACCTTAGAATAGATACCCCAGCAATTCCAACCCCGGCGGTGGGTCCTCGAACTAAGTTCACACCAGAAAGTCCTGGAGAACTGATCGGCCAAAGAAGCCATCTCTCCGGACCGGACTATCCAGGCAGTAATGCCTAGTGAACGTGTGCAGTGATGCCCACATGGCTGCCTGGCAGATGTCACCGAGGGGGACTCCTTATCCCAAAGCAGTAGTGGCTGCTGTCGCCCTGGTGGAATGGGCACACAGCCCTACCGGAGGCTACTTTTTCACCACGGATTAGCAGATCTTAATACAAAGGATGACCCATCGAGAGATGGTCCGCTTTTGCACAGCCCAACCTTTCTTGGCACCCACATAGCCAACAAAGATTTGATCGTCCACCCGGAATTGTTTTTTGTGATCCAAATAAATGGATAATGTGCATTTTGGATCTAGACGGTGGAGTCTCTACTCCTCATTGGAAGGGGGCGGGAAGAAGGTGGGCAAAGTGATGGTCCGTCCTATGTGGAAAGAGGTAACCACTTTGGGCAGATACGAAGGTCGAGTTCGAAGGACAACCTTGTGCGAGCAGAGGCGATGGCAACCAGAAAAGCTGTCTTTAAGGTCAAGAGTATGAGAGGACAATTATGTAGCGGCTCAAAAGGAGCACACATAAGGTAAGTTAAGACCAGATTCTAGTCCCACTGGGGCATTACGAAAGGAATGCCCTTAAGAAATCTATTTACCATATGGGACTAGAAAAGAGAAGGCTGATCAGGAAGGTGAAGAAAGGCTGAAATGGGGGGGCGTGGCCAACAGCATGGCCGGTTAGGACGTGCTGAGACGGAGCTCCCGCCGAGCTGCCTCAAGATCCGTCGTTATACCTTACCTGCTCGTCACCAAAACGCAGGTGGAGGTGCCAAAGGTGTCCTGCACCTACTGAGTGTGATCACCGTGCACGAAATTGCACCCGGGAGGGAGTACAGCGGTCCGGTGTTCACCGCTCGCACGCCGGACTACAGCAAGATGGCGGCTGCCAGCGCTAGGGTGAAGTGAGCTCCGTGACTGCGGGAGCTGGGCACCCGGGCGCGGACCAGAGGAAGGTGAGCGGCGGTATCCTGCATATATGCACCCCGGACGGGCGTCCGCATCTACCGCGCTTTCCGGCAGAGGACAGCCGTTGTAAGGCGACCTTCACCAAGATGGCGACCGGAGTGCAAGGGGCACGTCGGAGGTGCTGAGTCCCGGGAATTGCTATCCCAACACCCTGACACCCGATACCCGGCATCACCACTGGTGGGGCGAGGCGGCCAGCGGAGGGACCCGTCGGAGCCCCCCCCCTCGGAGGCAGCGTCCGAGACGAGGTAAACGGGCACCGCCCGCGTCCCTGAACACAGCTGACTCCCGGCAAGGTCTGGACCCCGGGCACTGGCGGAGTGAGTGCGCGGGAGCCGTCCTTTTCCCCTAGACTGTTTGGTGGGTGGAAGTGGGGGACACCAGCGAGGCCCCGAGACCTTAGCGACCCGAGGGACGTTGCGACAGGGGTGTCCCCATGATCCAGGGGAAGTGGTAACTGCTGGGGAGCTGGTGATGCGACGTGGAGGTTGCAGGAGAGGATAGGACCGGTTCTTGGCTGCGGCGTGGAGGCGAGGCCCCTGAGTGCACCTAGACGCTGCTGGCCGGACACATAAAGTGAGGCGCCGGGCCCCCTGGGGCACCTACGGACTAGGAGCAGAGCACCACTCTGGAGAGGAGCTGGGTCTCAGCCCCCTGAGGAGCTCAGGAACGACGCAGTCCATAGACCACCACCACGTGGGAAAGGAACGGACCAGACCACCGCTACTCGTCATGGGCAAGAGGGAGACAATACCGAAAGGACCCAAGCAGGGCCCGATGGATACCTTCGCCGCACCGCGCCAGACGGTGAATGGACCCCCGGCAGCCCCGGCCCAGGGCACACGCTCGGATACGGACCTGCTCATGGAAGCCATCCAGGCGTCGCGCATACCGACATACAGGAGTCGAGAGCGGCGTTGGAGACCAAGATCGGCGAGGTGGGTTCGGAAGTAACACTCCTGCGACAGGATTTTAGGAATCTATCTGACAGGGTCACCAACGCGGAGACGCGGATGGATGGGGCGGAGACCTCTATCGCTGCCCTACGAAAAGACATGACGGAACTGCAGGCCTCACATCGCCAACTCCTCTGGAAGGTGGATGACGCCGAAAACAGGGCACGCCGCAACAACCTGCGCTTCGTAGGCTTTAGAGAAGGATGCGAGAAGTCCGACATGGTGGCATTTCTGAAAACGTGGCTGGTAGACACTTTCCCGGAGGCGCAATTCTCAAACTGTTTCGTGATAGAGAGGGCGCACAGGGCTCTCCTCGCCAAACCACCGACAGGAGCGCGTCCACGTCCGATCATTGCACGCTTCCTGAACTTTGCTGATAGGGACTTGATCTTGAAAGAGGCAAGGAAGCTGGGGGAGATCCGCTTCGAAAATACACACATCATGATTTTCCCAGACTATAGCCAGGAGGTACAGAAGCAGAGGCGATCCTTTGATGCAGTGAAGGCGAAACTGAGAGACCAGAAAATCGTCTATATGCTACTGTTCCCGGCGAAACTTAAGGTGCTCTTTAATGGACAGACCCTCTTCTTCACACATCCGGAGGACGCATGGCAGTGGCTGGAGGAGCGGCCGATCCTAAACAGCAGGGAGATAGCCAACCGGGATCTGTTGGACAGGTCTGTGAGAAATGCCACACACTGGGAAATCCCTAAGGCGCAAAGACTGAAGGCTAGAAGATCTAAGAGGCGGACCCCAGTGACACCATACAGGGGTCAGGACACAGGAATGCTGCGAAGGGGGCGCTCAGCCTCACCGATCGGGGCGACTGGCTCAGGATCCAGATTTGCGGCGCTGAGCATCACGACTCGCTCGGAGGGTGAAGACGACGAGGTGCGGGACGGTCACACGTCGGGTGGAGAGGATGAGGAGGAAGGGGAACAATCCGATCACCCACTGGTACGAGAAATCCGTGTATTGGAACAGGACTTGACAGAACAGCACAGCGCGCCTGAATCAGAGATTCCGGACTCTAAATCATGAGCGGAGGCGGATACGCAGTTGGGGCAAACTAGGCACCCACTTGCTTCGAGGTGTGGACGGACTCCCTGACACCTAACGGTTCCTTGGGACTGGAATGGCAGCTGGTTGCAAGGAAGCACGCAAGTTGGCACCCCCTTAAGTTTTGTTTTGCATTTTTGTGGTGTTTTTGAGAGTTTGTAAGGGAGGGTATAGTGGGTGGGCGACAGGCCTACTCCTACTGAAAGTCATGTCCCGCATAGGGGCACATCTGGAAGGGGAGGGAGGTGGGGAGGGGGAGGGGGGAAGGGGTTTTCTAGTTTGTTGGGGCAGGGGTGTGGGTAGGAACTCGCGTTTGGGACATTGGGGGGGATGTTGGATACGGGACCACTCATTGGGACACAGTCAGATGCACATGAATCACCGTTGTCGCACACAGCTGCTATGGTCTCCTACTGACCTCCAGACGAGCAACACAGTATGGCAGACACACTAAGGACTACTGAACGACCTCAGAGGGGGATCTCCATTCTGACATGGAATGTCAATGGACTGGGATCCAAAATAAAGAGAGGATTGGTAAACTCATACATCAAAAGGGTCGCCCCGGACCTTATCCTTTTACAGGAAACACATCTTAGGGCAGGACACTGTACGTTCATAGCGAGGGGGGGATACAAAGTCCTGACTCACGCTGGCTATACGTCAGGAGCCAGGGGAGTCGCAATCCTAATTAACAAAACACATCCCTTTACCATCACACGCTCCTGGAGTGATCCGCAAGGTACATACGTGGGAATACAGGGGACATGGAATAGACTGAACGTGACAGTTATCTCAGTATACGCTCCGCCAAAACTCCAATCACGCACACTTAGGGAAGTGGCAGCCATCCTGTTGGATACGGCAGACACGATGCAAATAGTGGGGGGGGGACTTTAATGACGTCATGTCAGAAGTATTAGATCGTTCAGATGCAACACGCAGAGAGGGGAGGCAATCGACACTGGCAACATACATGGCGGAAATGGGACTCACCGATATATGGCGATGGCGACACCCGACACAGGAGACGTTCTCCTTTTACTCAGGGGCCCATAAAACCTTCTCCAGGCTAGACTACATTTTTGTTGCTAGGCAATACCTGTCGGAGGGGGATGAGTGCACCTACAAAGCAAGGGGGATATCAGACCACTCACCTCTGTATGCAACCTTAGGGAAACACACGGTACGGCGAGAGGCAGAGTGGCGATTGGCAGCATGGGACCTACAGACCCCCGAGATAACTCGGGGACTGCGGGCGGACATAAAGGTGTATGTGGCGGAGAACAGAGCTTCAGTAGACTCCGATATTACCTTTTGGGAGGCCATGAAAACGGTGTTGAGGGACAGAATCAAAGGAAGATTAAGGGACGACCGTATTAAACAGCACAGGGAGACGGTAGGGCTAGAAACTGAAATCCTAGCGTTGGAAAGCGAATGCCATGTAAACAAAGGTGAGGGCACACTGAGGCGACTGCTAGACAAACAAAGGGAATATAGAGAACTGGTCTCTAACGAGGCGAAGACACAATCACTGGCAACGCTACACCGCCTATATGATGTAGGTGACAAATCGGGCAAACTTCTGGCATGGCTTGGCAGGAAGGAACGGGCGGCACGGTGGGTGGAAAGGATCAGGAGGGACGGGGGACGCATGGAATCCACTGACAAGGGCATAGCGGAGGCGTTCGCACTCCACTATGAGAATTTCTATAGAGGCAGAGACCTCGGCACAGTTGACGAGGCTCTACGATATATGGAACAGGTGGACATCCCACTCCTGGATGCAGAGCTCAGCGCCCCACTAGAGGCAGATATCACACTGGAGGAGATTAGTATAGCCATAAATAAACTAAAGGCGGGGAAAACACCGGGACCCAACGGGTTCCCGGCGGAATTCTTTAAAAAGACGGCCGACTTGCTGACTCGTCACTTGTAGGCCTTATATGTTGAAGCCTATGAGATAGGGACTCTCCCACGAGACCTAACATTGGCGACCATAGTACCGATACATAAACAGGGCAAGCCAGAAGAGGATTGCGCCTCATACCGCCCCATCTCACTGCTGAACATGGAGGTGAAAGTGCTGGCCACGATTCTAGCGACACGCCTCCGGACGGTCGTTCCTGACCTCATCCACACAGACCAATCGGGGTTTCTGCCAGACAGAGCGACAAAGCTCAACCTCCGACGGGCACACAACTGGCTTCAAGAAGTGAAAGATAGGACGGAACTGCACTGGTTCCTGTCCCTGGACGCTGAAAAGGCGTTCGACGCAGTACACTGGCCCTTTCTCATGGCGGTGATGAGGCGGTTTGGCTTTGGTCTGCGCTTCCAGAAATGGATAGAGCTGCTGTACACGGCTCCGAAAGCGCGGGTACGAGTGAATGGATGGCTATCGCGTGAGTTCCATGTGGAAAGGGGCACGAGACAAGGATGCCCGCTGTCCCCGCTACTCTTTACACTCACGATAGAAATCTTGGCGGCCAAAATTCGGCAAAACCCGGGGATCCATGGTTTCACGTGGAGTAATTCAGGGGAGGCACAGGAAAAAATTTCATTATATGCGGACGATGTATTACTGTACATCACGAAACCCGAGGTCTCAGTAGGGACATTATTTAGAGAGTTGGAGGGCTTTGGGGCGATGGCAGGCCATACCATCAACTGGCACAAATCAGTTTTGTATACGCCGCGGGGACCTGTGACGGAAGTGACGCTGCCGGACCGGCTATTCACTACCGCGGAGGGGTTCCAGTACCTTGGGGTTTATATCACTCTGGACAAGAAGCTCTCGTTCCAGCGTAATGTGGAACGGATAATGGAGGAGGCAGTAGCAGATATGACGAGATGGAGGCGGCTACCGCTTACCCTACTGGGAAGAGCGGCAATGTATAAAATGATTATGCTACCCAAATTCCTCTACGCACTGCAGAATGAGTACTACCCGCTCCCGGCCAACACGATCACCAAAATACATGCAGAACTGCGATCTTTCCCATGGCTAGGCAAACAACCACGCATCGCACTCCAAACACTCCAACGACACCAGTATAGTGGAGGGATCTCACTCCCGAACCTGGAGGCATACTACTGGGCGGAACACTTGACCCCTATAAACGACTGGCTGCACGCACCTGTGGATCACCCGACCTATGCATTGGAAAGACACAAATTGTCCACGCACAATATACTTCACTACTTATATGGGGGGAGGGCGGGCAGACAGCTCCTGCCCGCTACCATGATCACGATTCGAGCCTGGACACGGGCCTCGAGAGTCACGGGGTGGGAGGAGAAACCTACACGCCAGACACCACTATGGCACTGCAGCTGGCTCACGGAACTTCAAAAGTTGAAAGACTTCCAAAGGTGGGACGACATAGGGATATCCACGATCGGGGATGTGATTAGACAGGGTGAGCTGAAGACATTCGCAATGTTGCAGGCAGAGTTTGGATTACACCGTTCACAACAGTACAAACACTTGCAGCTAGTACATGCATGGAAAGCACAGAAGATATCGCTACAAGATATACCGGAATATTCACCCCTAGAAGGTAGACTCTTGCAGGAGCAAATAATACACCAGGCAGTGTCCCTCACCTACAAAACACTCACGAATAATATGTTAGGGGATTTGGCGAAACTCAGGAGTGTGTGGGAGGCGGAAGTGGGGCAATTTGAGGACTTAGACTGGGAGCTGATCCTGATGCACCCCCGAGAAGTGGCCATTAAGTCGCGGCTACGGCTGATTCAGTTGAATGTGCTGCACAGGACGTACTTCGATAGGAGACGTCTCCTTAAAATGGGGAGGATAACAGATGACACCTGCCTTCGATGCAGGGCCGGACAAGGGGACTTCTACCACACTATCTGGTCTTGTGCGGCGATTCAAGTGTATTGGTCCCAAATCTTCGCGGAATTAGGGGAGGTGCTGGGAGTGGAGCTGGCGCTGGACCCGAAACTGGCACTACTGGGAATGGTGACAGAAGTAGACCTGCCGCGCCCTCATATTATCTTCCTGGTGTTGGCTTTGGTTGTAGCGAAAAGGGATATTGCAAAATACTGGGGGGTGGCGGAGAGGCCGGCAGTAGAGGAATGGAGGCGGGGGTTAGACCTCTATATGGCTGCAGAACGAGTGACGTACAAAGCGAGAGGCTGTCCCAAAAAATTCCGAAAGGTGTGGGGTAAATGGAGGCAATACCATGGCCTAGAAGCCGGGCACTTTGGAGGTAACTCATAGACGAACAGAGTACAGAGGAGGGAGTGGGAGATAGCCTGATGTAGATCGAGCACGGTAACAGACCAAACCTACTGAAAACTTGGAGTCACCGTACATGTGTGGCGATCTACCGTAGCATGGGGAGAGAGAGACAAGCATCAGTAGAGTAGGCACACATGGCACTGATTGACTAGTGACGCTTAGTTTGCTAGACATGTGATCGGACTATTAACACGTTGAGGGGAGAATCCAACCAGTTTTGTTGATAGGGGGGGGATGGGATGGGGGGGGGGGGAGTTGTGGGAGAAAAAATAAAACTATAGCAGGGCTGGGGAATGACGTGACGTGCTCGCAAGTCACAGACTGAATGCAACTGACTTAATGAAAAGTATGTCGCCGCCCGGCCTCCGGGTTGAGGGCGTGAAGGCTGTGGATATAGCAACTTGATGTAAGTTTTCTCATGCTGAATATGAACCTGGTGTGACTGTATTCTTTTATACCTGCACAAAAATAAAGTTTATAAAAAAAAAAAGAAAGGCTGAAATGGCTGAAAGATAGCCTTTATGGGTGCCCAGAGCAGAGCCCTAATCAGACCCCACACGATATTGCGGCATGGATTAGCAAATTTAGCGGCACAAAAATGGAAATTTAGCGGCATTTTTGCAGCACTTTATTTTACTCATAATCATTCATTTTCAGCCTTAAATAAATAGAAAGTGTTTAAGCAGAGTATTCCACTTTAAAATAGGCATGTTTAAAGTTCTGCTGCTCTACGGAAGCACAGCTCCAATCCTAACCTCGTTTGAGGGGGGTCCTATTTCTCCCTGGGATGTTCTAGCAACAATGTACGCACCCCTGCTGGGGCGCCGCTGCCTCCTGGATCCATGAGGCACGACATCTCTTCCTCAGGTGCCCTAGGGCACAGGATAGTAGTGGGTGGAGGTGCATTGCCACTACTAATGTAAGGATGTTAAATATTGCACTATGCCATTGCAGACACACTGAGGCCTATAGATGGGAAAACGTGTAATGTTTTGTGCACTGTTAGTTATTATCGCATTATTGTAATATCCTACAGGATGGATCTGTCCTAACCTTAAAAAGAAACGGGAGATGCACTGTATGTACTTTTTGTAAGTTCAGTAATCGTGCAAGGTATGTGGATCTTTTTATTTTAAATTGGGCAATTAATATTGAGACCACCACCTGCAGGACCAGAAATCGTAGCTCCGGCCCTGTGAAAGAAGTGCCGGTGCTGAGCACCTGCTCAAATTAGGCACTGCACACAGACCATTTGCATGTTAATGAGGCCTTGATGTTGTTTCACCCCTTCTAAAAGCCCCTGCTGCTCCACTCTGCATGTTGCTTAAAGATTCAACGCCCCCCCAAAAAATGTTCTTAGCCCCCAATCATCCTCCCCCCCCCCCCGAAATTTGGCTCTAGTTGCGCCTCTGGCCAGGTCCAAGGGAGACTGTAAAACTCGGAATGTAGTAAAAAAAACAAGAGCCTAGTAACGAGGTTGGAAATGCGCTCCTTGCAAGGGCTTCGAGCGCACTGGATGAGGCGCTGTCTACATATGTGATGTGTACATACCAAGAATGTTTTATCCAGTTCTAATTAGGACACATTTTGACAAAAGGCATTAGAGTGTTTTAAATGAGCATTAACGGCCACATGCATCCTTGTTTGTATTTGCGATTCCTAAATTGCGAAAATTAAGGAATCGCAATTTAGAAATCGCAAATACCTATGCATTAAAAATTCGCATTTTTTTTGCGATTTCTTATTTTTCCTTATTTGCGATTCCCAATTTTGCCAATCGCAAATAAGGAATCAATTTACATTGATTCCTATGGGCCTAGAGGGATCAATGGGAAGGCATTCTCATTTTGCGATTCGCAATTCAGGAATCGCAAAATGAGAATGCAATTTCTAGGGTGCACCTCTGAAATGTAACATACAGTCCATTTTTCACACATACATGCCCAAGGGCATGTCTGAGTGTAAAATGAAAGTGTTAAAAATGCACTTTTGTGCATTTTTGAAACTTTTCTAAAATTACCATGAAGGTTGACTTCATGTTAATTTAACGCTTCTAATGTGCGAATTCGCAATTTTTTTAAGACGATGCATTGCATTTAAGAAATCGCAAAATTTCGATTTCTTAAATGCAATCGCAATTTAAGAAATCGCAAATAAATTGCGATTTCTTAAATTGCGAAAAAGCCAAAAAGGTTAATGCATCCCAAAACAATGAATTGCATTCGCAGACGGCCGAATTTTGCGATTCGCACCGTTTGCGAATGCAATTCAGTTTGATGCATGTGGGCATATGTTACATACACAAGATCAAATTTGTATTTTAAAATGTGTATAGGCACGGGAAGATTAACTGAATTGCCTAGAATCACGGGCTGTTGAGCGGACACCGAGACGTCTAAATGCAGCATTTCTGACCATTAGGCCACATACTCTCTCTCTAATGTTTATACGGTGTGAACCGACTTTCTTCTCTGTGACTGGCTTGTCCTTGCATTGCTGCAATATGCAATGTTACGTGTGCAAATGGGAGATTTTTAAGTGCAATCACGGGGTATTAAAAGATTTGGTAGTGAAAATGTGAGGTATTGCTGTATGTATGGGGTCTCCTAACTCTTCTCTCTTTTCTCTATTGTATGTATTACTTATTGGATGTATTTTTAGCTTTTATATCGTATGTATTACCTATTGGATGTATTGATGGTAATTTTAATAGACTACGGTCTAAATAAATACAAGTTTGACTGACCATGTAGTTTGTATATTCTTGTATGTCTATTAGCTGTTTGCCCTGGTGCGCTGCTGGGGGTGGAGGAAATGCATGACACTGTCCAGCTCTGTCCATCCTTGACTTCTGACAGCTCCTCCAAGCCAGGATAGAACTCCTTTCACCCCCACTGCCATTACCAGTCTGCTCCTCCCAAAAGGTCAAATGGAGCTATTTTGTGTACTTCCACGTCCTGCCGCGCAACACCCATTAGACTCAAAGGGCTTCAGGCCCCCTCCACCCCCCGCAGAGACAGCCTCCTGGGCACACAACCGCACCCAAGCACTTCACAGGTCTTTAATAGAAGACCACTTGCATGTTAAACCGGCTTTGTTGTTGTTTCACCCCTTCTATGAGCCCCTGCAGCTCCACTCTGCCAATTGCTTAGAAATGCTCCATGTGCCTTTTCGCCTGCTTCTCTCGTGTAACTTATCTCTAATGCTGTATGGAAACACGTAGTGACGTGGGTGTTTGCGTACATCCAATAAGAAACCACAATTTTTTTTAAATAGGAGCAGGGACAACATTTTCGCGGCCGAAATTATAAATATTGCGGCCATCGCGCTTTTCCTCTGATTTCGCGATTTTTTCGTGAATCGTGAAATCGTGAAAAGCTGAAGGGTCTGCCTAATAAGCCAAAGGAAGAATGAAGAGAAGAACCTCTGAAAGAGGGACTGAAAGGGGAACCACAGCCTTTGCTGTGCACCATGCCACAAATTTGTTCCATCTACAGGCATATACTCCTTTAGCCCCTTCGATGCTCATGACAAGCTCAGCTCGTCATGTTGCACGGTGCTCGTGTGCTCATGACGAGCTGAGTACGTCATGACCAAACCCATTAACATTGACCTCCAGCACAGGAGGAGAATAGCCCAAGCACCCAGGGTGTTATTGGAGGGACGCCTGGCTGCCAAGATAACATTACAAATTACAGGAGAAAGGTTAAAAGCTGTCAACTGTCACCTTTCAAACTCCACGCAAGGAGGTGGAGGCTGGATAGGTTCAGGTGGAGGACCGTCCCCTTTTGCTGCGACAAAAGATCCTCCTGAAGAGGCAGTCTGATGGAAGGATCAATGGCCATGCTTAAGAGCTCGGAATACCAGACTCTTCATGCCCAATCCGGAGTCCCGTCGACCCCGGCCTCCCCCTCGATTTGGACACGGAGCTGGACTGGTGTCGAACAACGCTGTTAACGGCGCAGAATGGTACTTTTGTACCACAGGAATGGCCCGGTCACGCTTGATGTTCTACAGCACTCTGGGCAGAAGTGGTATAGGCAAAAAGGCATATAGAAGACCGCAGTTCCACTAAGGACGAAAAGCGTTCGCCAAGCGAGTGCGCCTTGGAAATTCCAACACACAGTACTGCTGATATTGCGCGTTCTCTTCGGTGGCGAACAAATCTAACCAAGGCTCTCCCCACTGCTCCACCTTCGAGTTGCACCACCTTCGAGTGAAGACGCCAATTGTGATTGATCATGCACTGGCAGCTGAGTTCGTCCGCCCGGGTGTTCAGGGAACCTGCCAGGTGTTGAACCACCAGACATGCCCTGCTGTCCCTGCCATGTCCAGAGGTGGAGAGCCTCTTGACATAGGTTCCACGACCCCACCCCATTTGTTACAGTACCACATGGCGGTGTTGTTGTCCATGAACACCTGCACTAATCTACCTTTGACAGAAGGAAGGAATACTTTCAGTGCAAGATGAATCGCCCGGAGCTCCAGCATGTTGATGTTGAGCTCGGACTCGCCGGAGACTAGAAACCTCCGCCTCCCCCATGTGGCCGCTCGATCCCAGGAGTGATGCATCTGTCACCACTGTGAACTGTGGTTGTGGAAGGTAAAGGGATCTGCCGTTGACCCAATCCTGGTTCAATAGCCACCACTGCAATTGGTGTGCAGTGCCCTTTGAGAGCTGTACGCAATCGGAAAGATTCCCCTGATGCTGATACATTTTTGTCTGGCACAAGGTAAATAGGATAAGGCAATTGTGTCATAGGTATCACTACCAAAATAAGTGCAGGCTCTCCTGTATGTATCCAGCCCTCCCCACCAGTGTCTGTCCCCCTCGGCAAACTTATTTTTGTTATGCCCATAACTCCTAAAAGCTGTCAAATGACCCTGTTATATACAGACTCTTCTGCCTTTCTGAAATAAATGCAAGACCAATCCTCTGACTCGTATGCAGAAAAAAACAATTTAGTTGGTAAACTCGTGTTTGTTATTTCTATAACTATTCAAAGCTGTCAAATTACATATTTATACAGACCATTCTGCCTTTCTGAAATAGATACTGCTAGACAGATCCTCTGACTCTTATGCAGACAAAAACAATGCAGTTGGAAAAGTGCTGCAAGTTCAATAAAGCTTAAAGTTATAAACACCCTGTAAGAAATGGGGTTGCCAATTCTCCAGGGGGGTAGCACGGACCCAAGCGGGCAGGCCAAACTTCGTAGGACATGTGCAGCATCCACGCAGTACCCACATACGACTCATCAGGCACACCACAAAAGAGGCAGGACACCAGTTTGAGTTGGAAAATTAGTAAGTAGTTTAGTATATCTCCAACCTGCAAGGCAAAAAATGCATAAGCAATGGTATCACAACCCGGGGCCAACTGGCACCAGAGCCAAGTGTATCAGGGGGGATTATTTACAAGGGGGACAATGGGAAAGAGGTTCGGTCCGTAAGTCCATGGCTGAAAGGAAAAGAATGTGATTAAATTGACATTAAACCTGGGGCCAATATGGCGGGGCCAACTCAGGCTCTAATCCTTAGTAATAGGCTGTAATTGCAAAATACAACATTAGCATAAATACACACCGTGCACTATAACTCCAACCCGACCCCTGTAAAGGAAGAACTTCATGGCATCACAGCACATGATAACAGACAGGAGCACCTGTAATAAAGCAGCAAGGCTTGCTCATTAACATGGGATGCAACCAGGGGCCTGGAATGACACGTCAGGCCAGCATAGGGGCAGGACACCTGTAGTCACAGGGCACAACAAGGTTTACTCCATCATCAACCTTGGTGCTGCATGAACTATGTTTAAGCTGGGGGCGTATACCATCAGCATAAATCACATTAGTAGGGCCTAAATCTCTCCAGGCCCCAACCCTGCACACAACCGTCAGGCAGTACGTTGACAACACCATTAGCATAAAAACAGTAACCTCAGATAACTGTAGGCTGTGAGTCGACAGCTTCCTTTATGCAGGCCTAAACATTTCAGGGAACATCAGGCAACAGGTAAAAATGTGCATTTCATTAGGCATATCACCTGGCTATGCGTATCAAACATTTCCCTGGGCAGGGGGAAGCAGTAAGCTAGGCATCCCGCTCGGGCATAAGGCTTGGCCCTAACTCATGGGGCATCAATAGCTCTTTAGAGGACCCTGGGGCAGATGGGTGCCCTACCAAGCAAAACTATGGGGGCAAAACCTTGGCATCCAGCCTACAACAGTTCACGCTTCAGGCTGTCGGTATTGACCTCAGAAGTCCACTTCACTGTAGGCAGAACATTTCCTAATCAGCCTAGGTTTTAATTCACTGGGGACATCCCCCAGTAGAAACATCAGTACCCTCAACCCCTCAGAACACAGGCGACATTTCCTCATAAAACTGTAGGCAGGTAATCAGCGTTTCCTTGACCAGGAATCACCATGTCATTATGCCCGGATAGCTAGTTCCTTGGGACTCAGGTATTACTCTGGGATAACCTTTCAGAGCCTTTCCTTTCCCCTAACCAGGGATTAAACCTGCCAACTGTCCGTCCCTGGGGGCTTAACTACTGTCCAGGCCCATCTTGGAGGATGATCCCAGCAAGAGTCTCCAGGGGGCGGGCATCGACCACATGCCCCGACACGCCCCCTTTCTCCCACACAGACTAGCCCCCACTCACCGGGCTCCTGATGTCCTGGCGGGGTCCTCCTTTGCGGTAGGGGCAGGCACCGACAATGTGCCTCGAGGCCCCTGCCGCACAGCACTTGAGTCGCGGGGCTTCCCTCAACACCTGAGAGCCCCGGGGCACCTCCTTGGATCTGGGCGGGTCACACGGGGCCTGCAAGGCCTCACTCAGGCCCATGCAGCACAATCGGGGCTCCCTCTTCACCACGGGAGCCCCGCAACAGCGCAACACCTCCGGCCGGCTTCCTGCTTCACCCGGGCCCCTCCTCTCTCACGGGGACCCGGGGCTTGGGGTCGGCTTCTCCTCCGGCGTCTTCCTCACTTCGGGGCACAGACCGGCGTGGTGGGCTCCCGCTCCGGTCATTCTCTACGTGGCTCCCCCTCGACCACGGGGGCCCTGCACCGGCGCTTCACCCGGATCCCCCTCCCTCACAGGGACCCGGGGCTTAGGGTCGGCTTTTCCTCCTCCGGCTGCCCGGCCGACAGCCAATCCCTGCGCGGCCTTCCAGGGGCACGGCCGCGCGAGCCAATCCGTGCGCGGCGAGCTGGGCGCGTGGCAGGTGACGTCACCGGCGCCCCAGCCACGTGATCCTGGCCAGGCCGGCTTCAGGGCCTAGCGCGGCCCTCTCCTCACTCCGCGGCCCTCTCCTGGCACCGGGGGCCGACGCGGCGATGCCCAACACAGCGGGGGTCTCCTCAAATACAGCGCCGGGCCGCGGCGGTGATTTTTGGCGATATACAACCGGCGCAAGGCAGCGCCAACACTCCTCGGGCTGCGGCGGTGAGGACGGCCACAATCAGGGGTAGGCTTCCTTTTATTAATTATTTATATTGCGGCAAGCACACCAAAACGAGAGTAGGCTCCTCCAGCGCTATTCCCCTCACAGTTCCCTCAGGCCACACGGCGCTTCAGCGCTTCCAGGCACAGCGCTTCCGCTGGCAGGTTGGCACCTCGCAATTTGTGGTGCTCAGGGCTTCACAGCACTTCGGGGCCCTGGCGCTCAAGGGGCCTCACAGCACTTCAGCCAGCAACAGTTCCTATGGGCATAATCTTCCCCATGCGGTGCTTCAAAGGGGCCACAGCTTCACAAGGGGGGCGGACAGTCCCACAGCAGTTCCTCAGGGGCACCCTTCTCACCTCCTGGGGCTTCTGTCACGCAGCGCTGGCGTAATTCACG
The DNA here is from genome assembly GCF_964261635.1 of Lissotriton helveticus. Lineage (NCBI taxonomy): Eukaryota > Metazoa > Chordata > Amphibia > Caudata > Salamandridae > Lissotriton > Lissotriton helveticus. The sequence goes on from NC_136062.1 coordinate 355,630,641, forward strand.
GTCCCCACAGTGTCAGGGACCTAGGGAGAGGGGCCCTCCTTTGGCAGGGGCCCCGGGGACAGTAGAGGGGGGTTTTGAGGGGTGCAGGGCCCAGCTCACAGGCCCATGTGGCGGTAACACCTCGCAGCAGGTCCCATCACATTCCAGGCCCAGCTCCGTCTGTCTCTCTGGTGGCACATCCCCCTTACTTATACCCTCCTCCCAGGCAGTGCCAGAACCTTCTAGAATGTTGGCAAAGCTGGCCTAAACTGGCTCAAGGGGAGGGGTTGAGCACCCTGGGTGCCAGGCTTTCCCTCCAAAAGCTAGGGGTGGCTGGGTAATAATATCTAGACCGCTGACCTACGGCATTCAGGTGGCAAAACCCATGGCCATGGCATCCATTTTAATTACAGAACATTTTAGTCAGGTGCATTTCTAAAATGGGGGAACATTTCCTGCACACCATTTCGTGACATTACAATTTTAAAACAGGGCAACTCCTACCACACATGGCCTATACAGGTTTATTACCATGGGGGAGACATCCTAGACAAGGGGGTCAAAAGCGAAACATTTCGGGGGAAAAGGCCAAGTCCAACACAACTCCCCCCCAGCCAAAAGCCAGGGCAGACCAATCAATGCCTTGATGGGCTTCCCTGCTTGGGGCGGAAAAAGATGGACCCAGGCCTGCAACTACAGGAGTACCTGCAGTCTCTTCTCCACTCTGGAACCCAATGGCTCTCTCTCGCAACCCTCCCTTCACCAACAAAGCCACCCCACTGGTGTTCCCTAGTGGGATGTGGCCAGGACTGGCCTCTAGGCCTTCCAGAAGGCTCTGGCCCTTGTTTCTTCATAGAGTGGGAGGCTCTAGCCTCAGGCTTGTAGTACTCTTGGACCACTCTCCTCTTTCCAAATTGCCACTGGTCCACCCACCTGGGGTCTACACCCTCAGGCTGACCAGCACTCAGGGGCGAGGCTCTCCTCCCCCTACCTCTCTTCTTAGGGTTCCGCCATCTCCTTCTCCTGGGGACACCCTCAAACAACCACTCTCTCCCCAACCTGGAGTCGAAACCCTCAGGCTGAACCGGAGACAGGGGCGAGTCCTCCCTCCCCCTGCACCCCCTTAACTGGAGTAGTACCCCTGAGAGTCAAATTGGTAGGGACCTTAATTACAGGTACTCCACCCTCCAGGTCAGGCAACCCCTGAACATGGAACCCCAGTCCAGGATCTAAACCCTGTGACTGGTCAGACCCCCGAACCACTGGAGCTCTGATTACTGATGCTCCGGGTTCTCCTGACACGAGGGGATTCCCTTCATGAGAAGGCACATCAGGACAGCCTAGGCTCCCAACCTGGGGTTCCCTAAAAGAACTCTCCAGGCCCTGTGACTGCGGTTGGGGCACCTCGGGACACCTCCCCGTCTCACTCCCTCCTGTAGATGGGATGTGAGGCCCTACAACCCTCTCACTATCCTGGGACCCAACTGGGCCATTCTTCACCTCCTCCGCCTCGCTGGGTCGGAAGATCCCTGCACCACTCCCTCTAGGATTACTCCCCAATGTCCTCCCAGACTCTCTGGCACTTACCCAGAGGTCTGCCTCCCGTGCAAGTTCCCTGGGGTCTGAGAACCCACGTCGCAACAGATGGTGACGCAGACTTGGGAAACAACTCCTCAGCATGTGCTCTCTGATGACTGCATGGCACAGCCCTTCCCAATCCTCCACTGCTCTCCTCACCTCCCAATCCTCCAATGCAGTCCAACACTCCTCCTCAAACTCTCCCCAGGACTGGTGGGACAGTTTTCCCCTGCCCCATAACACTAACCCGTCCCCCTCTTCCTGGGAATCAGGCACTGTCTCCTAGGCTTCGGGAGTCGGACTCCTCGCACTGGACCTACACTCGCTGCCACCACTGGATCCCACCCTCACCGCTGTATCCAGGCTCCTAAAACCACTCTCAGGGGACAACCTACCCACCTGAGCTACTCTCTCCCTGGGGCAAAGGCCCTCTCCGCCTCTGCCATCCTCTCCTGGGCTAGAACCATTTCTGTCTCTTGCCTCTGCTCTTGAATCCTCAGCTGCGCTAACTCCTTGGCCTGCTCCAACCTGAGCTTCTCCAGCGCTAGCTGATGCTCCCTTTCTTCCCTCCTATGGGGACAGGGAAAGGGATGGGGCAGTGCCCCCGGGACAGGACCCAGTGCGAGACTTCCTATCTACGGTGTCCTCATCAGCTACTGGCGTCTCTTCCCTGTCAAACTCTTCCTCCTCTCCATCCAGGGTTATAGATTGGGAGCCCTCCCACTGGCTTCTACCGAATCCACCCTTCAAATACTCAGGGGGGTGGGGGGGGGGGGGGTAATCAGACCGGTCCCCACCGATCTTTAAGGGCTCCCCCCTCTTGAGGGCCTCATAGAGAAACAACTTTCTCCTAATGTTTCCTACTGGGGGTATCCCTCTCTCCTTGAGGAAATCTATCACTTCCTGTTCGGTGTACTCCATCAGTTCCACCTCCTCATAAACCAACCCCATCTTGGCGTGGTACACTCGGGACACACCCACAGTGGAACAAGGGGACACAATTCCATAAAAACACTTTCAGGAGGAAGTAATAATCTGAAAATCAATATTCAGCCAACAATAATCCCCACAAAAAGGCTGTGATTACTCTCAAAGCTCTACTTGTGGTGTAACCCGTGGCCGCTGTGGTACTGCGCAAACACAAGTCCTATCCCACCGCTCATCACCAATGTAAGAAATGGGGTTGCCAATTCTCCAGGGGGGTAGCACGGAACCAAGCGGGCAGGCCAAACTTCGTAGGACATGTGAAGCATCCACGCAGTACCCACATACGACTCATCAGGCACACCACAAAAGAGGCAGGACACCAGTTTGAGTTGGAAAATTAGTAAGTAGTTTAGTATATCTCCAACCTGCAAGGCAAAAAATGCGTAAACAGTAGTATCACAACCCGGCGCCAACTGGCACCAGAGCCAAGTGTATCAGGGGGGATTATTTACAAGGGGGACAATGGGAAAGAGGTTCGGTCCGTAAGTCCATGGCTGAAAGGAAAAGAATGTGATTAAATTGACATTAAACCTGGGGTCAATATGGAGGGGCCAACTCAGGCTCTAATCCTTAGTAGTAGGCTGTAATTACAAAATACAACATTAGCATAAGTACACACCGTGCACTATAACTCCAACCCGACCCCTGTAAAGGAAGAACTTCATGGCATCACAGCACATGATAACAGACAGGAGCACCTGTAATAAAGCAGCAAGGCTTGCTCATTAACATGGGATGCAACCAGGGGCCTGGAATGACACGTCAGGCCAGCATAGGGGCAGGACACCTGTAGTCACAGGGCACAACAAGGTTTACTCCATCATCAACCTTGGTGCTGCATGAACTCGGTTTAACCTGGGGGCCTATACCATCAGCATAAATCACATTAGTAGGGCCTAAATCTCTCCAGGCCCCAACCCTGCACACAACCGTCAGGAAGTACGTTGACAACACCATTAGCATAAAAACAGTAACCTCAGATAACTGTAGGCTGTGAGTAGACAGCTTCCTTTATGCAGGCCTAAACATTTCAGGGAACAACAGGCAACAGGTAAAAATGTGCATTTCATTAGGCATATCACCTGGCTATGCGTATCAAACATTTCCCTGGGCAGGGGGACGCAGTAAGCTAGGCATCCCGCTCGGGCATAAGGCTTGGCCCTAACTCATGGGGCATCAATAGCTCTTTAGTGGACCCTGGGGCAGGTGGGTGCACTACCAAGCAAAACTTTGGGGGCAAAACCTTGGCATCCAGCCTACAACAGTTCGCACTTCAGGCTGTCGGTATTGACCTCAGAAGTCCACTTCACTGTAGGCAGAACATTTCCTAATCAGCCTAGGTATTTAATTCACTGGGGACATCCCCCAGTGGAGACATCAGTACCCTCAACCCCTCAGAACACAGGCGACATTTCCTCATAAAACTGTAGGCAGGTAATCAGCGTTTCCTTGACCAGGGATCACCATGTCATTATGCCCGGATAGCTAGTTCCTTGGGTCTCCGGTATTACTCTGGGATAACCTTTCAGAGCCTTTCCTTTCCCCTAACCAGGGATTAAACCTGCCAACTGTCCGTCCCTTGGGGCTTAACTACTGTCCAGGCCCATCTTGGAGGATGATCCCAGCAACAGTCTCCAGGGGGCGGGCATCGACCACATGCCCCGACACGCCCCCTCTCTCCCACACAGACTAGCCCCCACTCACCGTGCTCCTGATGTCCTGGCGGGGTCCTCCTTTGCGGTAGGGGCAGGCACCGACAATGTGCCTCGAGGCCCCTGCCGCACAGCACTTGAGTCGCGGGGCTTCCCTCAACACCGGAGAGCCCCGGGGCACCTCCTTGGATCTGGGCGGGTCATACGGGGCCTGCAAGGCCTCACTCAGGCCCATGCAGCAGAATCGGGGCTCCCTCTTCACCACGGGAGCCCCGCAACAGCGCAACACCTCCGGCCGGCTTCCTGCTTCACCCGGGCCCCTCCTCTCTCACGGGGACCGGGGCTTGGGGTCGGCTTCCATTCCGGCGTCTTCCTCACTTCGGGGCACAGACCGGCGGGGTGGGCTCCCGCTCCGGTCGCTCTCTATGGGGCTCCCCCTCGCCGGCGCTTCACCCGGGTCCCCCTCCCTCACAGGGACCCGGGGCTTAGGGTTGGCTCTTCCTCCTCCGGCTTCCCGGCCGGCAGCCAATCCCTGCGTGGCCTTCCAGGGGCATGGCCGCGCTGGGGGCGTGGCGGGTGACGTCACCGGCACTGCAGCCACGTGATGCTGGCCAGGCCGGCTTCAGGGCCTAGCGCGGCCCTCTCCTCACTCCGGCGGCCCTCTCCTGGCACCGGGGGCCGCCGCGACGATGCCCAACACAGCGGGGGTCTCCTCAAATACACCGCCGGTCCGCGGCAGTAATTTTTGGCGATATACAACCGGCGCAAGGCAGCGCCAACACTCCTCGGGCTGCGGCGGTGAGGACGGCCGCAATCAGGGGTAGGCTCCCTTTTATTAATTATTTATATTGCGGCAAGCGCGCCAAAACGTGGGTAGGCTCCTTCCGCGCTATTCCCCTCACAGTTCCCTCAGGCCACACGGCGCTTCAGCGCTTCCAGGCACAGCGCTTCCGGTGGCAAATTGGCACCTCGCAATTTGTGGTGCTCAGGGCTTCACAGCGCTTTGGGGCCCTGGCGCTCAAGGGGCCTCACAGCACTTCAGCCAGCAACAGTTCCTATGGGCATAATCTTCCCCATGTGGCGCTTAAAAGGGGCTACAGCTTCACAAGGGGGGCGGACAGTCCCACAGCAGTTCCTCAGGGGCACGCTCCTCACCTCCTGGGGCTTCTGTCACGCAGCGCTGGCGTAATTTACGGTCCGACAGTGTCAGGGACCTAGGGAGAGGGGCCCTCCTTTGGCAGGGGCCCCGGGGACAGTAGAGGGGGGTTTTGAGGGGTGCAGGGCCCAGCTCACAGGCCCATGTGGCGGTAACACCTCGCAGCAGGTCCCCTCACGTTCCTGTCCCAGCTCTGTCTGTCTCTCTGGTGGCACATCCCCCTTACTTATACCCTCCTCCCAGGCAGTGCCAGAACCTTCTAAAATGTTGGCAAAGCTGGCCTAAACTGTCTCAAGGGGAGGGGTTGAGCACCCTGGGTGCCAGGCTTTCCCTCCAAAAGCTAGGGGTGGCTGGGTAATAATATCTAGACCGCTGACCTACGGTAGTCAGGTGGCAAAACCCATGGCCATGGCATCCATTTTAATTACAGAACATTTTAGTCAGGTGCATTTCTAAAATGGGGGAACATTTCCTGCACACCATTTCGTGACGTTACAATTTTAAAACAGGGCAACTCCTACCACACATGGCCTATACAGGTTTATTACCATGGGGGAGACATCCTAGACAAGGGGGTCAAAAGCGAAACATTTCGGGGGAAAAGGCCAAGTCCAACACACCCCAAACAGCATCATAGCTGTTTACCCAGCTAGTGATGCTGGCTGTAAAACTATCTGCATAGACTGGGTAATGGACAACTGACAAAACAGATCAATGGAAAGCAGCATAGTCCTTCTGGACAACAATCCAAACACATAAAAGACTGCATATTTGGTAGAATAAAACACATTTTACTTTCATATTAACCAACTTGAACAATTACTAAACTAGCCGCGTATATCTCTCAACACTGGAAAACCAAACATGATTAAACAACCAACAGAAAAATGCAGCCCTCCTACTCCTTCACCTATTTGTAGCCTCAAACACTGCATACCATTGCATAATGCTGTGTAAAATTGAGACTGAGCTGGAGCGGATGGTTCCACTTTATATCATATCTGATCCCTCTTCTCATACCAAAGCCAACTGGTAGACATTGGGTCAACAGAATCATCATCACATGTTGTGGCAAGCAGAGTACCGCAAATCTTCTTTTATCTTGCTTGCTTAATGTCCACTCTACCTGACCTGAATTAAGTGGATCGACAGCTGTTACTCAAGTTGATTTATTATCTTCTCAACTTCCTTGAGCCATATTTTTCACAGGATGAAATAGGCTTTCCCTTGCCTGGATATAGAAAAACGAAGGTCATGATGCTATGTGGGTAAAACAGATCCCACGACAATCCCTATCAAATGGTTTTGCCGTCTTAAAACAGCACAATGGACTACACTGAAGTATAAAACCTGGGAGTCATGTTTGATTGGGAGACATATTTAGTTTCCTAAGGGCATCGATCTGCAGCTCCCTGTACTTCACAAAATATCCTCCCACTACTCAAATATTTTGGTCACTTGGGGGCATATTAGCAACAAATAGCGATTTTTTTAATCGCAGCCTATCACCGGATATTATCGAAGAGATAATGTGCTATTAGCAATGTTTATCTCTAAAGCGATAAAATATCCAGCGGTAGCGGCTCAATGCATGAATATCGCTAGAAATCCAGCGATATTCAGGCATTATCGCTAATGGGGACTTAACCTGAATATCCACCTCCCATTGGATATACAGGTGAAGTCATGGTTTGAGCAGGCGTTAGGTCCTGGTGATATTCGTGCTTAGCGCACATTTTTTAATCGCTTCGCCTGCCTTGCTAATAGGCGATAGCTGTGTTAGCGAATGCTTTCAGTTGCTAACAGGTTGGGTACGCCCACTTTGCATGTCATTAGTGATAAATATCGCTGTCATGCAAAGCGGGCCCCAAACCTGTAGCTATCGCCTATAAGCTGTTGCTAACTGCTGTTAGCGACAGCTTGCGAAGAGGGCGATACAAATATTGCCGCTTTTGCGGGAAAAAGTCCTGCTAAAGCGGCGATATCACCCTTGCTAATATGCCCCTAAGTGCATTGATCTGCAGTCAATCAATCAATCCATTTGTAGAATGCACTACTCACCCTTGAGGGTCTCAAGGCGCTGGGGGCGAGGAGGGTGTAGCAGGGGTGCTGCTACTGCTCGAACAGCCAGGTCTGGGGTAGTCTCCTGAAGGCCAGTAGGTCCTGGGTCTGTCGCAGGCGGATGGGGAGGGTGGTCCAAGTCTTGGCGGAGAGGTGGGAGAATGATCTGCCACCGGCTGTCGCTAGTCAGATGCAGTGGACAGTGGCGAGGGCGAGGTCACCGGAGCGAAGCTGGCGGTTCGGCGTGTAGAAGGTGAGTTGTTCGTTGAGGTACGGTGGTCCGGGGTTGTGGAGTGCTTTGTGAGCATGGGTGAGGAACATGAAGGTGATCCTCTTGTTGACAGGGAGCCAGTGCAGGTCACTCAGGTGGGCTGTGATGTGGCTGTGGATGTCGAGGAAGAGGCGTGCAGAGGCGTTCTGTATGCGTTGAAGTCGTTTCTGGAGTATGGTTGAGGTTCCCGCATAGAGGGCGTTGCCGTAGTCCAGTCTGCTTCTAACGAGGGCCTAGGAGACCGTCCTTCTGGATATCTGTACTTAAAAAATCCTGTGATTACTCAGTACCACTGGAGTTAATGAGAGCCTGGTTGATAGCACGACTGGGCACCATCTGTATTGGACTGCTAAAGAGCCCGACAGGTGGTAAAACTAGCAAAATCAGGCTGCCAGTTCCTGCCCGAATTTCGAAAAGAAGAACATGTCAAACAGCCTTGAAAGCGCCACATTGACTCCCAGTGTACAGGAGGATCAAGTTTAAAATCCACAGTATGTGTTTGTAAGCCCTGTTTGTGTCCATAACGCCTAATGGAGCAATGTATCAGGAAAATAACAGAAACGTGTGCCATGGTATGCCCCGGACAAAAAAAACACCCTCAGCAATAGTAATCCTCCTCACCGAATGATAGTTCAAAAGGATGAAATTTGAAAGATCACTGGTTGTACAGGCCCACAAATTGTGGATCGCACTAAACGCAAATTAGAGCGCAGAGCAAAAGCTGTGTTTCAGGCAAGATCTGAACTGTTCCCAACTACCTTTCCCTCATCTTATCACAATACTGAAAGTGAGTGAAGAACATGATTTCTGTCCTTCCTGTGCTCATAGAACTCTAACCCCTTATCTCAAAATTTTACTTTGAACACCCGTCAAACTTCATATTATCTGAAATGTGACGTGCAGCCCTTTATAACTAAAAACAACGAGGCACGGCAGATGGATGGATATTCGAAACCCACACAAAAAGAGCAACCAGGTATACAAGTACTTCAGAGCCACAGTAATGGCAAAATGGGTTATCCAAATCCAGTGGGACGTGTTTGACATCTAGACTTAGGACTAGTGCTTCCCTCAGCGGCACCTTGAGTTCTTGAACCTGAAGTTTCATTTCTGATTCTAAACCTACACGATTAATCTCATAAAGTGCTGTTGTATGAAAGCCACGAATGGCTGACCACACTACAGTGGGGTGACTTTAAGATACAAGTTGTACTAAAACTTCTTTATACTGTCATTTGTATGGCACTTTCCATGCAAAGTGTTTCATTTCAGTAATTGTAAAAAAAAACATTTGTGCATTGAGGACGGTACTGGTTTTTATTTGTTTATGATACATGTGCTGGTTTATCCCTTAAGTGTTAGAGACTGTCTGCCACGCGGCGGGTGGGGGTGCAGTGCAGGGACAGGAGGAGAGGCAAATTACACACCACATTCTATTTCTTACTTTTTCCCTGTTTTGGAACTTTTTGTCTGTTGCGGGGGGGGGGTGGAGGGGGGTTAGGGGAAAATCCATGAACTATATGAAAGCGCCGGGATACTCCATGGAGTGGCCGTGCGCTATAGAAGCATAAAATTAACATAACATAACTATTCCCCGTTCTGTTAATTATTACTTCAGTCAGAAGAAAAAGTAATAAAGGCAGATTGCAAGGTCAATCCCTGTTTTGATTTGACAATTCCATCCTCTTCAAAATCTCAGATGGCCTGCCCAATTTTATTTCACTATTGATACTTGTAGTTAGCTCACACATCTTGTTAGAAGTATCATTGATTTTTATGCTGTGGTGTTAAACCATGATCACTCCTGTATGTAGCCATGATCATTAAAGGCCCTTCCACTTTTTCCTGTGACCATAGACCCTGAGTTTATAGCTTTCTCTTCACCATCCTTTAATTCTCATATCTGTCTCCATTCTGCCACCTGATTTAATCTGACCCCAATATTCTGAATTGCCTACTCTGGCTGCTTAGGTTCCTGCCATAAGGTTCACAAACCTCACCGACCCCTGCTGGAGTGCTCAAGAAGCAAGCTGCCTCCTGGGACTCTCCTGGCACAATCACACTCCCAGTATTTTACCTATTCAACTGAGACTTCCTTTAGTGCACAGCAGGCGTCCTCCAGTCCACACCCTTCCAGCTTCCAGCCCCAGAAGGCAGGATGCACAGTGTGCTTTCCTCCCAGACCGGGGCATACAGCATGCCTAAGCTAGAAGGCAGCTTTTCAGCAGCCCTGATACAAATCCTTTAAGAAACTCCTTTCAGAGGAGGATAGGCCTGCTGGTTCAGCATTTTCTACAACGAGGAAGTTGATCATATTCAGATTCCGTGATTCTGCACATCAGAACATAGGTGATTGGGTACAGCAGACTTTTATTTGCTAAATGCGATATCAGTGCAACTGCAATAGTTCTTAAATAGGTGAACCTCCACATTACTAGTTTAAACAATACGAATTTGGTTATGTGAGTGTTAAATGTGTTTTATTTTGCATTAAGTGTGTACCTGTGCTGATATGTCAATGTGATGGTGTGTGGGCGTAAAGCTGTCAATGGGATGGCGTCCATGTCAAGGTATATTGATGTCATGGTGTGAACTGAAAAAGTGCACCAGAGTTCATTGTGAACCTCAAGACATTTCTACTGCTTTACAAGAAACCCCAGATCCTGTATTTTCACATTGGGCTTGATGTAGGACGAGTGAATCGTGTTGGCCAATAATCATTCGGAAACTCTGACCCCGTGAGAGCTACCATCCACTTGAGTAAGATTTGAAGAACTTTAGAGCAAGTGATAAACTGAACAGCAGACCTGAATATTCCCTGATGCGATCCTTCCACTTGACCGGCAAGAACCTGTTATGTGGAGAGAACGTGGGGATAAAAAGGTATCTGCTTTCGGTTCTGACAGGCCAGCCAGTCTCCTGGAAGCAGAATGTCTCCCAACAATTGAATGACATTCCAATGTTAATGGCAGGTTGTTGTATCCCCATATTAACACCTGTAAAGTGATAGATGTATTGGTCTCTATATGCCCAATTTTGCAGCACTGGAGCAAAACCTGGGCCTCAGGCTTCCATCTGGCTGTGTTTATAGCTAAGCTGACGTAAGGTCATCCTAACATCTGGAATGCCTCTTAGACAAGGTTGCGGGCAGATTATACCGACTTTTGCGCAAGTACTTTGCTTGACCATCCAGCCCAGCCCTGTAAGGCATGTGTGGGGACTAATGTTATGGTTCCCTGGTGGCAGATTCTGGTACCCAGTAACAAAGGAGATCTGCATTAATATCTTCCTAATCTCAAGTAATTGCCACTTTCTCTTCCCTCTGTGTTCCTTGATTGTTGCTATTCTGTCTTTAAAGAAATATGATGCGGGTGGCAAGCCTAATCCATTGTGCTGTGGCATTTTCTAGCACATGGACTAGATAGTGACCATGATGTAACTCCTAGAACCTATATGTGATGAAAAACATTAGGTAAGTTTAACTCATTGCAACACATCTGCCCAGTGACGTTCCCACCAGAAATGAGTGGCCAGTCTCTAGGGTTTCATATAAGCAAATCCTTGCATAAAACTTTCAGAGCTTAAACCACCACCTATCCTAGACCACCTTATCTACTTGAGTCTAGATGTAGCGCGGATCTGCATTCTAAAGAATGCCAACATTATTGATAATATCCTTGGAAATATAAGAGTGGCCAGATCCTGTCAGTGGTTGGGGTAGAGCAATGGAGGTAGACAGTACAGAGATTTAAACAAGGATTACCTCAGTTTTATTAGCATTAGAACATGGTCTGCTTTTGTCTAGCTATTCAGAGATTCTACACAGACTTATTTCAACTGAGACAAATCTTCTGTTCTCCAACATGAAACTAAGGAGGATATTTAATAAAAATGGCGCAGCGCGGCAAGCAATTTGGAGTGCCGTGCTGCGCCATTTAAAAAACGCAGAGATGTGCCGTATTTAAAAATGTATATGGCGCACCCGTGTTCTCCCTTGTGGTGGTTCTAAAGAAAATTGCCTAGTGCCAACATACACAACTTTGCGCCATAGTTGTAGGGCGCCTGCATTGCAGGGATGATTCCTGTAACGCAGGCACCCTTACACTATGGTGCATTGGAGTATGTGTTGCAGGGAGTGATTGTTTATGTGCAGGAAGGGGAACCTTCCTTCACATAAAGTCTTTAAGGCTATTTGCTCTTTCTATGTGTGCTGCAGAATGCAGCAAACATAGAAAGATCAAAGACGAGGTGAAATAAAAGTATTTCTCCTCGTTGCACCAATGGAATGCCTGCTTTTGAATTGCGTTGGCGCTGCCTCAGATTTACAGATCCTTGTAAATCTGGGGCAGAGTCAAAAAGCAATGGGTGTTAGTGTGCAACACCCACAGATACACCCATTGCACGTCATTTTCACGCAAAAAAACTCAATGAAAGGGTATCATAGCTACAAAGCAACGTTAGCCATGGAGGGTGGCTTGGCGCTGCTTTGTAAATATGGTGCCAGAACGTCTGAAAAAGTGATGTTCAGGTGGCGCAATCCCCTTGTAAATATGCCCCTAAATTTGGGTATCATCAATACATGAATTAAAGCCCAGTCCTTCAGCCCAAATTAATTCAAGCAAAGAGTGGATATACATATTACGTGAGGGGAAGATCATTTTGAAGCTGGTCCTTTCGACTCATCTCTAGTGCAATCATGCAAGCAACAGAGATGAAAATTCAAAAGATGAGGTTAGAATTGCTTAGTTATGCCATCTAAAGGCGAGTCCAAACAATGGGTGGCACAGTCAGGCACACCAGCTAATTTATGGACACCAACTCCTTCGACCAATAATCCATATTTTGCATTTATTTATCATGACAGTAGTTTCACATTAGTTGGCCAACTAAAACCAATTTCCTAGCAGGGATCCATGTGAGCTGTGGCTTTAAATACACAATTGGATTTTAATTAAGGAAAATAGTGTGAATGACAGGTAAATTTAGCACCTGATCCATATGTGCAGACCTTTTGAAGGACATGTAAAATTCACCATATCAACAGTAGGCACCAAGATATGCATAAAGAACGTTTCACTTGTTTAGGCCTCACCTGTGACAGCGCATGTGCTCTCCCCTGCAAGAGAGATTATTTACTAGGAGGGGCTTGGAGTCTGTCCATTGCTGATCATTAGTGGGCTTTGTCACTCATTTCCTGCCGCCTAATTGGACAGTGTGTGCCAGCCTCACGTCCACTGTTTTTGTATTGAGTATGGACCAAGTGCTGATTGCTACATCTTGATTAGGGTCCTTCCACTGCTGGGGCTGCGACAGAGGTACTATATTTTTCTTTTTTATCTTGCCCGGTCATCCTTGTTGCTACTTCACTCACATCCCACGCCTTGTCTGTGTTGCTTCTTCCCTTTCACCCCCACCCTCTATTATCCATGTTCCTTCTTCCCTGCCACTCTTCCCCTCACGTTATCTGTGTTGCTTCTTCTCTCCCATCCTCCTGTCTGTGTTGCCTCCCCCACCTCATAGGAACAAAATCACTGACGCGGCAGGCACTGGCTGTCTCACAGCACTTTTTTCAGCGACCTATGTCAAAGTGTGTTAAAAAAATGTTGTTACTTTTAGCTACGCTGCTCTACAATATGGCTACAAAACATTAGCAAAGCCAATAGCTCCGGTGGCATTCCAGTCCATGATTTTTGTCCATTATGCCACTCTAGCCATATATGAGCCTTATGCGAAAGTCAACCTGCTCTAATAGAAATAGTGCTGTCCGAACTGCAGGGAGCGGTCCCCTCTAATCAGTAACACAAGTAACTCTACAACATCTCTGTTAAGTTTTTCATAATTATGACATGAGAATGTTTTGGCTGGTGAAAAAGAGAACCTGTGGTGGCATATGTCACTTTCAGGATCATTCACCCTTAAAGCTCTCACGAAAAGGCCCTTTATATAATAAGAACGCATGGCCTCAGTGGTGTCATCTTCCCTTCTCATTCATTGCAGCACCTTATCCTTAAAGAGGCTGTTTCCAGTGAAGGGCATATTTATTACTGGGGATTGTACCTTCTGGTTGAATACAGAGAATCTCAGCCAAGCATGCCTGCAAAAGGGGGTAGCAGTGCATAGCTACCTATTGGCTGTATCTGCTGCAGCGAGTGCCGACATTTTGCCTTCCTGCAGCACACGGTTGTCCTTTTTTTGTACCAGTCTGGTAGGTGTTGAATGAGCTCTTCCATCTTGTCCTACTTTTGGAGGGTGTACTGGTTGAGCAGGCCGTTTGATTGGGTATTCAACACTATTCTGCCAACGACCTTTCCATCTTTCTACCCATGTCCATCCTCTTGCTTTCCTTGTCTGGACGAGGCCAAGTGGATAAGGGATTATTTGCCCCTTTTGCAGGCTATTACCAGCTGGTACATTACCCCTGCTGTAGGCAGGGTATTTGGTGGATTAACATTATTTTTTACCCTTGGTGTTTGGTGTCAGCCACAGCGGGCTAGATAAACTCCTTTCTCTCCGGATCCAGTCCACTGGGTAGCATTAGGGGGGTGGGGGGGGGGGGATTGGTGGGGGACTGGTTCTTTATTTGATCTGGTAGAAATGTCCCCAAGAGGAACAAGCTTCCGTTTGGTCCTCTCCCAGCTGTACCCCATACATGTTAGCCGCCATTTTAATAACCGCATTGTATGCGGTAATATCATCTGGTGGTGAGGGTCTAAACAGGTAGAAGCCTACCTCTTTATGTGGCAAGTGTGTAAATCTTTTGCCAGCCTTTGAAGGATTCTGTTGTATACAAGGATTCTTGCTGATGGAGTGGGCGTGCCTCTTCTTTGATGTCAAAGATCTCCAACTCCTTCTGAGGCTCTGGTTTCAATGAAGTTCAAGTTACTCCACCCCTTGCTCCCTATGCAGTTCTGCTTGAAGCTTGAGGGGTATTCTGTATCTCTGTAGTGATCAATCAAACTCTTTTCCCCCCGGATCACAGTTTCCAGCTCAGGCTCGAGTTGCCTCTTCTTTCTCTCTACTTTAAGATACCTCTATTTGACACAGAGATCTTTCTCCTCGGTCCTCTTTTTTGACATTGATGTTGAAACTATTTTCGGCGTTGTTGTCGAATCACCCTTTGACATCTGTGTTTTCAGCATCAGCGTTGAGTCTCGATCTTTGGCATCAATGCTGAGCCAGTCTTCTGGTTCGGCATCATGCCATTCTTCCCAATGAGCTCTTGTCCCTCCCAGGTTTTTGATCCACTCTCGAGGTCGAAGTGTTATTCATTTGATATCGGTACCCTAATAAAGGTCCAAGGAAACATCGTACACTTTCCCTACATCAGCTCCCGTCATTTCATATGAACGAGCCTTATAAGGACATAACTCCAAATAAGGAAAGACTGCCTTGTATGGACATAACGCCTAATAAGGTCTGCAGCCTTTTATGAACTAAACCTTTCACCTAGTTCATGACGAGCGTGGGTTCTACCCGATCGATACTGCTAAGACGACATCCTTAGCACATATCAATAATTAATGAGTACACTCTCCAGGAGGTAACTTCACCTCTCCCATCAACGCACAAGGTTTAATCACCAAATGTCATCCTCATACTGAACAATGGGCAACACACGTACATAGACTGTGTAAATACAGCACCTCTTGCTGTCAGTAAGGAGGAGGGACCCGAGACTTCAAGGCCGACACACTGACCAGAGACGCTGCGGCTCCGGCATGACATCGCTCCAGCTGACAGTGGTCCAACAATCCCTTGCGGGGTGTCCAACTCGAGACCTAGAGGGAGTCCCACGCTCTCACTATTCAGGTATGGGGGTTGGACTAAATCCTAGCAGGAGTCTTGGCTCTTAGATTCTAGGCTATTAGGCTCATAAGCTCTTTCGCACCTACTCACATGCTAGGTACACTTAGGTACATCTAGTCAGGCATCTTAGGAGTACCCACTTTATTTTATAAATGCATTCTATATTCATGTATAGGTTCAGGACTGTTGCAAAATGGTAGAACAATACTATTTCTTCTTATTCACTGTACTGCTGGCTCTAGATCTCTGTTACTGTCATAACAGCGCACTTATTCTACATGAGAAAAACTACTGTACAATAAATTCTTATTGTAAACACATTCAACTGTTCCTTCTCTGTATCTCTCTGAGAGCAAAAACAAGCAAGCACGGTTGACTGAGTGAAAAGTAATATATTGTTTCCACAAGTCTGAGGTTATGGTGTTCTAAAGTTGCACAAACTAATCTCTCCGATAACAGTAGATTCTAGTGGCACTGAGAGCTAGCTAATGCGAACCATAGCCGAATATATGCGGTGAGGGTGTACACAGAGTCAGTCTGCCACCAGACCCACAGTACATGGTATCCGTAATCGTCGTAGGTCCTGCTTGACAGGGTACTTGTTGGGACTACAGTACAGAAGCTGTTCCGAGGGTTTGCCTTCAGCGTTGTCCTTTGTCTTGGACCTCTGTAGCTCTTTTGACCTTGTTTTTTCCTCTGCATTAAAATGATTGACACTGCTGCCGGTTTTTCATATTTCAATTCAGATGTGCTCGGCTTGAACATGGAACGTCTCAGTAAATTGCATTGTGTTAGGAGTCTCCATCTCTTGGCGTCTTCTTTCTTGTTGGACCTCAGTAACTTCCTTGAGTTCCTGTTCTACTTGTGCCTGCTCTGTGTCCTCAAGTATGTCTTCCTGTTCACTATGTCCACGTCTCTTAAGGAGCACTGTTTTTCCTTCAGAGCAGCCATTGCATAATTTGCCCACCTCTGCTTCTGCTTTCCCCTAATCATTTTAGACAAGAACTTAGCACACACTGTGGCAGAGATTGCACACTTCATGCTTGTCCTTTTGCACATATTTGTGGTGCCACTTCTAGCAAAATCTAAGGATGGTATCCACTATTCCCTTTTTTCATTCTCCCATCCACGTTGCCTTGATAAACAGTCGCTCACTTTGTTTTTTTTATAATCTTCGCTGTTTTCTCCTATCTAGTGATGAACATTGTGATCACTGTTCTTTTTGATGAATTTTTCGATCTTTGACAAAAATTACTTCTGCTATGCAGTTTCTCTTCACTTTTACCCTGGAGCTCTCCCCTTCTCCTTGCTTCCAGACCCTGCATCAGAAAAAAAACATTGAAGATTGTGACATCTGACATCACACAATGAGTGGAATAGCACCAATTGGTCGAAGGATTGACACCCACACGCAAAAGAGAAGAGAGACCACAAAGAAAGATTCTGGACCCAACCACTGGATGGTGGACTGCTGCACAGCAGAGGCGCAACTAGAGTCAAATTTCGGCGGAGGGGGGGGGGGTGGCTGAGAAAAAATTTCGGGGGGAGGGGCTGAATCTTTAGGCAATCGGCAGAGTCGAGCTGCGGGGGCTCTTAGAAGGGGTGAAACAACAACAACAAAGCCCCATTAACATGCACAAGATCTTTTAAAGACCTGTGAAGTACTCGGTGCGGCTGTGAGCGGGCCCGGGAAGTGTCTCATCCCGGGCTGCCACACACAACGGGAGGGTGGGGGCTGAAGCCCTTTGAGGCCAATGGGTGTTGCGCACCTGCTGCACAGCAAATGAATCTAGGAAACATTCATGCTGCAAAACACTTTGTTTCCTTCTACATTTTAGATTTCATTAGTTTCATATGTTTTTGTTGCTTTCAAAGTAATATAATCAATTCTACCACGGTTGTCATCGCCCTCGCCATCATAGCTTAACATCTACTAAAATCGTCAAATCTAGTCATATTTAGAGAATAACTCACCATTGCCTATTAGCGTCTGCTCTATTCTGGCTACTGTCTTCAGAACAGCAGCTCAAATATGTACTGAGATTTCCAATTTACAGATGCACCTGTGTTTCTGTTCTATAGCTGGAGTCAAGAAAAAGGCCCCATATCCTGTTGCCTTCTTCTGCTTCTTGACAGACGCAAAATTGCAGCGACATTTTTGAGGTGCATTAGGCCTGGGCACACTCCACCTTCACATAGGAACCTCAGTCACCGATCTTGGCATTAGGCCTCACTTCCACTCTTGGGGCACTTTTCTGGGTCTTAGGCCTCACTTTCAATCTTGGGGGAAATACTCTTGGTGTTGTTGCCCTCAGTGCTTAATTTGTAAAAGAATTAGTATCGGTGCCCGAAGCTCTGCTCAGTAGCCTGAAATGGACACTATTAATTGAAATGAAAGAAACATTTATAAAGCGCATGGCTACCCGGGAGCACCCCAGCGCTAGGCCTAACACGAGAGGGGAAGCAAGATTTGAGGGAACAAAAGTGTTTTTAGTGGTTTTCGAAAGACAAGATGACTGGGTTCCCTGCAAAGATACAGCGGCAAGGAATTCCAGAGTTTAGCAGTAATAAAATAAAAGAGCCGTCCACCGGCTGTTGGTGTTGGCGTGCTGAATACCAAGGCTGAAAGTCCGGAATCCACCTCAGGCCTCTCGACTATTCAACACGTCTGATAGGTTCCTGCTTTATCCCTTTGCGAAAGTTTTGCGTCTTTTTTCTTTGTTTGCAGTTTGTTTGTTTTTCCCTCTCTTACTCTTGGAAATGACCCATGAGGAAAAATAAGTGCCGTTCCCCAAAAATGAGTGTTGATGCCCCACACCGGCTTAAATTAAGCCTTTGTTGCCCTTAGGTCTTACATCCAGTCGTCCTGGCTTTCCCTTGTTGAAAGGAAGTGAAAGTACACAGCTGCAACATTTATAAAGAACTGCACTGGGTCACGCTCAATTCACAAAGCTTATTCTGTGAGTAGTTGTGTGCTGACTAGTAGGAAATAAAGTTTTGTGAACCGGTCTTAAAAAGCGGACTTATTTCCCCACGGTGCCCTGTTTTTTCTGCAATAGGTATTCAATAATCTCAAAGCGATGTAGTTTACAAGTTTGTCACTTAGACTATTTCAACCATTTATAATCTCCGCTGACTCCTGAAATTTCCTTACGAAAATATGAAGGATGCCGTAAATCACATGCAGAAGCACCTACAAATCAGAATGATGAAGAACATAGATGGAAGGTTTACGACTAAACCACTGCATTAGTGGGCTATGTCCACAACTCATACCAAAGGGTCCCTCAAGTAGTAATACAATTCAGAATTAGAGGATTTGGTATATGCAGCGATTACATGTAATTAAAAATCAGACAGCGGCTGGACAGAATGCCTTTATTGTTTCACAAAATTCCTGGCTCACTGTATAGACAATCCTTTTTCAGTGGTCCTTTTTTGCTCAGACAGTCCCCATAAAAAAGTGATAAACATGTAAATGAATGAAAAAGGAAATAGAGTTCAAACTCCGACATCACGTGGCCATAACTTCTTAACATTTTTAAGACAGATTAAAATACGGTTTCCCATCACCAAGATAAAAAGTGAGTCACACTTCCTTTAGATTTTGCCTTTTCAGGTTATGTTGCATGGGTTTTGTATAAAGTGACAATGTCAGTTTCACTACCTCTTGGAGTTGTTGCTTATCTCAGCCTGTGCTTTCCACACACCATGCGCATGTAATTGTGCGACATGCGTGTGTGGATAGTGGTGTGGTTGTTGGTGTCCTCTAGGCGCTAAGGATGGTTAACCGTTCTATCGTCCTGCTCTTGGCGATATCAATTCATAGACACTACTTCAGAGCAGGGCCAAATGGCACAGTACTAGTTAGTGCATTTTACCTCAGTTAAGAGGTAAGGCGTAGACTGTCCTTTCTGCAGCACAAACAAATATCTGAGGCCTTCAAGAGATATCCTCAACCCATCTGCTGTACCATGAAATAAGGACCTGCTTTTATCAGAGAGGCACCTTGACATTTTAAGTAGAATATCTGAAATGAGTAAACGGACTAGGAGGGTTCCCCACACTACTGTACCGACGTTTTGGGCTGTGAAAGTACACACACCCTCCAGTGCGTTTGTTAAAACCTCAGGTAAGTTGCTCAGCTTCTGAAACATTCATATTTTTGATTTACTATTGCCCTCAATGTATGTCACCCTGTGCATAAAGAACCATAAACGAAGCTTTTAAATAAATGAAGAAAAGTGTCATTGCAGTAACTGCTGACCTGAACTACAAGAGTGTTTGAGAAGAAGGGATCTGGTGCAAGGATATGAGGCACATGCATCTCGCTGGGACTTCTGTTTGTTGTCCCTTATTTTCTATCTCTTTGGTACATCATAGAACTAAATCACTAAAGCGAACCCAAAAGACCGCTAATAAGTCCCTTTTTATTGCACCGTTCGTCCATCCCTGTAGCCCCTCCCCTGATCTATGTAGCTCTTCAGTAGACTGACCCGTTAACGGGGCAGAGGGCGGGATCTCTTAAATCTCTTCAACCCATGTCCACTGGGCCTCAGCTGCCCACAGCTGGCCATTGGGACAGTGGCAGCAAACCTTCTGCCAGGCAGGGAGTACATAAGCAGAGCTCATGGTCCCACACCGCTCTCCAGCTAGAGAGGACCCCCTGATCCTACTCCAGACTGTCCTGCAGTCAGCCTTGGTTGTACCAGCTACTCAGCACTCCTAGGCTCTCAGAAATAAACAGTTGCATAGGATTAGTGTTTAAGTGACTAGCGTCGTTTTCATGCACATACACACCATGTGATCTTGGACACTTTACCCAACTAGGCATCGTTTAAGCACCCATACGATAAGGCACATTTGTCCTGTACAGAGTCGCACAATTCACTTAATCAGTCTGCCTTAAAGGTTCAGTGCCCTGCAGAAGCACGAAGTACGGCCCCAAAAACGTAAACAAATGGCACTCCAGCGCCTGATAAACATATTCTGTAAACACAGGGGGAAGTTATTACTCCCTGCAGGCTCATAACATCTCTTTGTTAGTCCTTTGTCTCGAGAACAGAGCATTTTCAGGCCTCAACAAATAGACTTCTCTTCTAGGGCATCGATTGAATTAAAACAGTATACATTTCGATCAAGACAAGAACGCGAATGATATAAATTAAAGCAACTTATATCAAATTCAAAAAGGCAAATTAAGCTAAACGTTACACGATACATTTAAAACCATGATAAATTAATAGGAGCATTCTTTAGCTTTTCTTTTTCTCTTCCAGTTTGCCAATCCTGTGAATAGCCTTGTTGTCCAGGAGCTCCACCTTCTGGTCACTCGGCGTTACTGCAGTGTTCACCATGGCTCGAGCCACTGCAGTCACAGGCACCGACATGGCGGTCGGGAAGAGGTAAGATATGGGCGACAGGAATTTTCTAGCGATCCACTCTGCAGGGCGGGATTCTTGCCTGTCGACCATGAGGACCCTGAACAGGAAGACAACAACTGTGAGCGACATCTGGACAACTATTCACTGTACTAGCAACTGCGCACTGATTATTTAGGCTTCCAGAGCCCTAGCTTTAATAATGGAATCTTTTATACACATCTCAATACCACAGTTGGCATTTATAAGCAGTAAGAATAACAAGAGTTACTATTAGGGTGACCAACTGGCATTGGTGCAAATTCAGGACGGGGAGTGTAAAAATTCAGGACACAAATTCAGGGCAAAAGGTAAGTTTTACAGACAAATCAGAGGAGGTCGCGCAATAGTATATAAGTCCATCCATATCCAAACATATTCAACCATTTGCAAAGCTATCCATCATGTATACTTCCATCTATCATTTCACTCATCCATCCCTCCATCCACCTTTTTACTCATCCATCCATCCTTTCATCCTATCCATCTGTACACTCATCCATCCACTCTTCTACCCATCCATCCATTCCCTCATCCATCCAGCCATTTACCCTTTCACCCATCCAGCCACCCTTTTACTTACTCATCCATCCAGTCCCTCATCCTTCAACCCATTCACCCTTTCAGTCATCCATCCACCCACCCACCCATCCATCCATCTACTCATCCACTCATGAATCCATCCATTGACCCTATGACTCATCCATCCTCTCATCCATCTATCCTTTCACTCCTTCACTCATCTATCATTTTGTCCATCCTCCCCTCCCTTTAACTCACTCATCCATCCATCCTTACATCCACCCTTTCACTCATCCATCCATTCACCCTTGCACTTATCAATTCATCAATCCATCCACCATTTTACTCATCCATCCATCCATCATCCACCTTTTGACATCCATCCTTTTACTAATCCATCCATCCTTTCACTCATCCATCCACCCCTTTACCCATCCAACTACCCTTCCACCCATACATCCAGCTATTTACCTTTTCTCTCATCCATCTTTCCACTCACTCATTCATCCATCCTCTCTCATTATCCATCTATTCAATCTTTCACTCATCCATTCACCATTTCACTAATCCATCCAGCCATCCACCCCTTCACTTACTCACTCACTCACTCGCCCACCATTTCATATTAATTTTGAGCTGAGCCTTAGTCTGCAGAGTTGCAGACAGAAGTGGCCCATCAAGAACTTCACTCTCGCTACAGGAGCAATCCCTGGACTGGTACAGGAGCCACTCATGGCGGAGACAGGATCCACCAGGGAAGGGGGGAGGGGGGTACAGGAGCCATCACATGGGGGACAGGAGCCATCACCGGTGGGGGGGTGTCAGGATCCACCACATGGGGGGACAAGAGCCATCACGGGGGGACAAGAGCCATCACAGGAGGGGGACAGGAGCCATCACAGGAGGGGGACAGGAGCCATCACAGGAGGGGGACAGGAGCCATCACAGGAGGGGGACAGGAGCCATCACAGGAGGGGGACAGGAGCCATCACAGGAGGGGGACAGGAGCCATCACAGGAGGGGGACAGGAGCCATCACAGGAGGGGGGCAGGAGCCCTCACAGGAGGGGGGCAGGAGCCATCACAGGAGGGGGGCAGGAGCCATCACAGGAGGGGGGCAGGAGCCATCACAGGAGGGGGGCAGGAGCCATCACATGAGGGGCGGGGGGACAGGAGCCATCCAGGTCGGGCACAGGAACCCCCCCAGGGTGGGCATGCAGTATTCTAGTATCAGCTTGATCTCTTCCAGGGTGGGGTAGGGCTCCTCACCCCCTCCTAGACAAGACAACGAGGACAGGCTTTCTTTCCAAAATGTTAGTTTTCCCATCCCCCACTGCGATGTACAGTAATTAAAGGAGATACTCCAAGAGAACTGATTTAACTGATTGTCCTCCATACTTTGTTAATCAGTGTGGGTGGGATTGTGCCATTTCTTTATTTTATTACATTATAGACGGCATGTATGAAGAACCAAGGTTTGCTTACAATCTAGTGACAGTAATTAAGCTCTGCTCTGTGAAGAGAACCACGTGCTGCCTAGGTGTAATACTAATTGTTTAGAGTTTAAAAAAGATTGCAGCACGCTCAATTATCAAGAGTATTCACATTTATATGTAAGTTCTAACATATATGTCCCACAGGAGAGCTAGTTGCAGCTTAAATCAAGAGACTGGTTCTTTGTTTAAGCTACTGTGTGCCTCCAAGAAAACACAAACACATTAAAATATTACTTTTCCTATTCTGCAAAGCAGGCCTGTATGGTAGGGTGAAGGGCCACACTATAGCAGGAGGAGGACATGCCGGGTACGGTTTAAAGATAAACAAGTCCAAGGGGCATATCTGAAAGGGAAGCATAGAAGCTTGCAGTTTAAAGTCGGAGGCATGGCTTAATGTATTGAATGTTTATCACCTGTTCAAAGTGCTTTTGACAGGTAAAGAGTTCGAATCAAGGAAAAGTTGTCTCTAGCCTCCATCCTCCCGAAGGTTGGGTCGTTTGAAAATAATTGAGTAACAATAAGGTCTGTTATGTGAAGGTAATATTCAAATGCTGCTGGGTATCTGAGCTTTGGCACTGCATCGGTGTCTGTTACACCCGACCTCAACAGCATCGGAGTCAAGAAGGGTGGTGCGAGGAAGCGGTGCCGGCTTCGGGGTGGTGCGACCGGTGCCCGGTTAAAATTACTCACAAATGGCGCCCGTTAAAGGATCCTTCGTGGACAACGGACAGATGGCCGAAATTACGGACTGTCCGTGAAATTTACGGACAGTTGGTCACCCTAGTTACTATTTCTAAATTTATCGACCTTTGAAGGATGGAAAACGAGGGCTGCCTTCACGGTATTCGGGTTACACAAGATATAGGTAATAAGTGCTTATCCTCGCTGGGCCATTTGGCAGCCAGTGCTACAAATGGAAAAAGTGCACTCGGGAAAATCACCCCAGAACGGGTCAATGAGATACAGACAGGTGGGGACAGGGTGAAGGCCTAATATGTAATTTAAGAGGGCCTGTCTAGATGGCTGCCTAGATGACATGTACTTGAGGAATTCTGTACATCACTATATTTAGTGTCATGCTTTAACCGGGGGCCATACTGTTAATGTTTTATCATCAATGCTTCTCAGCAGGGCTGTTGCTCTAATAAGGAGGGGTTCAAGAACTTCTCAGCAGGGCTGCTTTACTAATAAGAGGTGGTTTCTATGCCTCTCAGCAGGGCTGTTGCTCTAATAAGGAGCGGTTCTAGCACTTCTCAGCAGGGCCGCTTTACTAGTAAGAGGTGGTTTCTATGCTTCTCAGCAGGGCTACTGCTTTAGTAAGGAGCGGTTCTAGCACTTCTCAGCAGGGCCGCTTTACTAGTAAGAGGTGGTTTCTATGCTTCTCAGCAGGGCTGCTACTCTAGTAAGGGGCAGCTTCAACACGTCTCAGCAGGGCTGCTGCTCTAGTAGGGAGCGGTTCTAGCACTACTCAGCAGGGCCGGTTTACTTGTAAGAGGTGGTTTCTATGCTTCTCAGCAGGGCTGCTGCTCTAGTAAGGGGCAGCTTCAACACGTCTCAGCAGGGCTGCTGCTCTAGTAGGGAGCGGTTCTAGCACTACTCAGCAGGGCCGGTTTACTTGTAAGAGGTGGTTTCTATGCTTCTCAGCAGGGCTGCTGCTCTAGTAAGGGGCAGCTTCAACACGTCTCAGCAGGGCTGCTGCTCTAGTAGGGAGCGGTTCTAGCACTACTCAGCAGGGCTGCTTTACTAATAAGAGGTGGTTTCAATGCTTCTCAGCAGGGCTGTTGCTCTAATAAGGAGCGGTTCTAGCACTTCTCAGCAGGGCCGCTTTACTAGTAAGAGGTGGTTTCTATGCTTCTCAGCAGGGCTGCTACTCTAGTAAGGGGCAGCTTCAACACGTCTCAGCAGGGCTGCTGCTCTAGTAGGGAGCGGTTCTAGCACTACTCAGCAGGGCCGGTTTACTTGTAAGAGGTGGTTTCTATGCTTCTCAGCAGGGCTGCTGCTCTAGTAAGGGGCAGCTTCAACACGTCTCAGCAGGGCTGCTGCTCTAGTAGGGAGCGGTTCTAGCACTACTCAGCAGGGCTGCTTTACTAATAAGAGGTGGTTTCAATGCTTCTCAGCAGGGCTGTTGCTCTAATAAGGAGCGGTTCTAGCACTTCTCAGCAGGGCCGCTTTACTAGTAAGAGGTGGTTTCTATGCTTCTCAGCAGGGCTGCTGCTTTAGTAAGGAGCGGTTCTAGCACTTCTCAGCAGGGCCGCTTTACTAGTAAGAGGTGGTTTCTATGCTTTTCAGCAGGGCTGCTGTTCTAGAAAAGGGACGGCTTCAACACATTTCAGCAGGGCTGCTGCTCTAGTAAGGGGAAGCTGCAACACGTTTCAGTAGGGCTGCTCCTCCAGTAAGGTGCAGTTCTAGCACCACTCAGCAGAGCTGCTTTTCTAGTAAGAGATGGTTTCTATGCTTCTCAGCAGGACTGCTGTTCTAGAAAGGGACGGCTTCAACACGTCTCAGCACGGCTGCTGCTCTGATAGGGCTTCTTTTCTAGTAAGAGGTGGTTTGAATGCTTCTCAACTCTGCTGCTTTTCTAGTAAGAGTATGTTTCTCATTAGGGCTGCTGTTCTAGTAAGGGGTGGTTTCAATGCTTCTCAACAGAGCAGAGCAGTTCTAGCATTTCTCAGCAGCGCTGCTGCTCTAATACGGGGCAGTTCTAGAACTTCTCAGCAGGGCTACTGTTCTAGTAAGAGAAGCAGTTTCAAAGCTTCTCAGCAGGGCTGCTTTTGTAGTAAGGGGCTGTTTCAACATGTCTCAGTGGGGCTGTTCTAGTAAGGAGTTGGCTCAATGCATATCAGCAGTGCTGCCTCTCTAGTAAGGGTCTGTTTCAACACGTCTCAGTGGGGCTGGTGTTTTAGTAGGGGTGGTTTCAATGCTTCTCAGGAGGACTGATGTTCTAGTAAGGGGAGGTTTCTACGCTTTTCAGCAGGGCTGCTCCTCTAGTAATGGGCTGTATTAACGCTTCTCAGCAGAGCTGCTGCTCTAATAAGGGGTGGTTTCAATGCTTCTCTGCAATTCTGCTGTTCAAGCTAAGGGTGGCTTCAACAGGGCTTCTTTTCTAATAAGGGGTGGTTTCAATGCTTCCCAGGAGGGCTGATTTTCTAGTATGGGGTGGTTTCAATGCTTCCCAGGAGGGCTGCTGTTCTAGTATGGGGAGGTTTCTATGCTTTTCAGCAGGGCAGCTCCTCTAGGAAGGGGCTGTTTTAACAGTTATCAGGAGGGCTGCTGCTCTATTAAAGGGCTGTATTAATGTTTCTCAGAAGGGTTGCTGCTTTAGTAGGGGACTCACTGCAAGTCAATAGGTAAGTCGCGGTTGCAATTTTAAAGAAGGACCCTTCCCAGTGGACCCTGAAGAAAACCCATTGGAAGACAGAAGGTTGGAGAGCCACCCCACCTGTATATACTTTAGCAACCAGGATACCTGTACCAGGGAAGCCAGGTGTAAAGGGGTGAAGTGGCTTCGGAAACCTCCATCAAACTCAATGGAGGCCTTCAGAAAGATGCCGCTGCTGGTGAAGGTAAAAATGACTATTGCAACCCAAAGGTGGATTCAAGATGCGAAGAACCTGCAAGCAGAGGGTTATTTCTATGCCACTCAGTAGTGACCAGGAGGCACAGAAGACGAATGCCCACCGATGTCGAGTGTTGCAGGGAAGCTGACAGTGAACTTTAAACTGCAGCTGTGCCAACCAGGCAACGCTGTGGACGACCAGGAGCCAAATATGAGCTGTCCCACGTCGGATGTCGAGAGTTGAGGGATCGTGTCAGTTGGGAGCACCAACAATCCTTGGCAACTGCAACCAATGTGGAAGTTTAAGAAGGTGCAATGTCGGGACCAGCAAGGTCCAGGAAACTCACCACAAGCAGGGGAGTCAGGTCAGGCCCGAGCAATTAGGGAAGCTCAAGGAATTCAAAGATGACCCTCAAGAGGATCCACAGGCTGGAGGCACTGGAGTTGCGAGAGGACCTTGAGCAGCTCACCAAAGATGCAAGCCCACAATGCAAGTGGTGTGATGAAGACGAAGATCCTGGTCACTGAAATGCTTAAGGTTGGGGCTACTTGGAGCCCGAAGTTCTTGGTGGAAGGAAGCCAACAAGCCTTGGCAACTGCAAGTCAACATGTTGCACAGGGGTGGGGATCCTGCAGCTCCAACGAGGGCCACTGGCCTCAACTTGGTGAGAGAACAGGGCAGGCCTCAAGGGATGAGAAGAACCACCACCTGTGTTGCTGCGCCTTTTGGAGTCCGTAGGAGCCCAGGATCAGCAGACCGGTCAGCGTAGTTAAGGTGCCTGCAGATGCAGGGAAGTGACTCCTTCACTTCAAGGGAGATTCCTTCAGGTACCTTGGATGCCCACAGGCCTTGGAAGGCTCCTGTATTGCACGCAGGCACAGACGTTGCAGCAGACCAGCAGGGCAACGAGATCAGGAGCAGCAGGAGTCTTCCTAGTTGCAGCCATGATGCCCAGAGCAAAGTCTAGAGTGCCCAGACGGTTGAAGTAGTGGTGTCTGAAATGTATCTTCTCCCACGACGAATCTAGGGACAAACCCTCAGGTAGCCCTTAAATATCCTAAAGGAAGGGTTGAGACGATACACAGGTCCCTCCCTAAGGAGGGGCTGGACAAGGGGTAGGATACTCCCCTTTCCTTTGTCCAGGTTCGCGCTAGAGCAGGAGCCAACAGCTCCCTGAACTGGACTATGCATGGAGGGCACCAAGTGTGCCCTGAACGCAGACTATCTGGCCACTCTGCCCCAATACACTAACCCATCAAGCAAAAAGTGGGTGTAACCCTAAAAGCAGATCAAACTTTCCTGTACTCCCTGCTTACTGTCAAAAGTTGGTGACCCATTCTTCGATAACGTCCCGGCTGGATTATGCAAATGCGCTCTACTTGGGTCCGCCGGAATACTTTTTAAAAAGATTGCAGGTGGTGTACAATGCAGCTGCGTGGCTTTTACTCAAGATTCCAAGGAGTAGCGCGGTGTATGCCCACCTCAAAGATTTGCCTTGGTTGCGGTCAAGGCAAGAGTGAAAATATAGACTGGACCCTAGCTATCTGTCCAAGAGGTTACTGCACTATCAGCCTCCAAGAACATTGCACTCTATGGAGGCTTTACTGAGAGTTGTGTCTAAGACAAAGAAGAAAATGTGGGGCGATTCTTCATTTACTGTCATGGCTACTAAAGGCTGGAATGCTTTACTCTGGACTCTCAGAGCTATCAAGGATCCGAAGTATTTTAGACATCAGTTGAAAACCTGTCTTTTTAATTTCTTACTCGTAGATCCTCCCGTTTTTCTGACCTGTTCGCACCGGGTCACTGTATTGAGTAGCTGTGTGCTTTATAAATATTTTTGGTTTGATTTCAAGTGCTGTGGTACAATGCATGGCATCACCTGCCCTGTCCTCTTCAGTTTATAGATCCGAAGACCTCTTTAAAAAGCAGTTAAAAATTGACTTTTTCTGCCCCCCCACCCCCGATGCACTCTGCCACTCTCCCACCTAGTCAGCGCTTCTGGGTTATCAGCTCAAAATATGCAGCACCAGGATGCTCCTCGTGAGTGGCAGTACGCTATACAAGTGTACAATTCATTCATACACTTGTTGGCACCTCGTCTCTTCTTCTCCCCATCACTCACTGTCAGGGACGTAGATATCAATGTATCACTAGGCGAAGTGGGCCATGGACAGGGTTTGTCCTGTAGACATGAGTTAGAACAGGTTTTTACTATCAAACCGTGGATGTGGCAGGTAACAAATTGCTTGCTTGTATCTGAGCTCATGGCACTGCGTAGTACCAGAATATCGTTGTCCAATCTGCCAAAATATAGTGTCCTAAATATCATGTACAAAAAGAGTTCCATGGGATTTCACGTAGAAAATCTACATCCAATGGAATTATATTTTTGTAAACAATACTTAGGATACAATATTTATGTCAGATGATATTTCGGTCTATGATATTCTGACATACAGCTTCATGACTGCCTTGCTATGCTGTTCACACGTGGAATAGTCATTGTTGTGTCTTTTGGTATTATACGCTGACCACAGTAGGACTCAGTGGGAAAGTCCCACTTTCACTGAAAGCCAGCTGCGCAAATCATTGCAGGCAGAGTACTACTGATGGAATGACATTTCCTCCCATTGCCAGCACTATTGCCTTTACTGTTATCCAGTTTATTAGCACTCAAGGGCCATGTTCAGTTCAGTTCATAAACTTTATTCGGGTGCCTCGGTACCCATAAAAGCACAAATTCATTACAAATACAGGAAAATACTCTGTTGGTTAAAAACATAACAATCTGAAATTGTGTACCAAATATTGCATGCTTATTAATATTTCTTAAAAACTGCCTGTTAAGAATGATTTCGCACGCGGAAAAACATTACATAAAACCATTAAAACATTTTTCAATTATGTCAGAAGACTCACAGATCCAGCATTGACTTGCGTGTACTGATAGCTATTCTAAGAAAAGTGCATGTGCGAAGATCAAATCGATATCATCCACGGTTACTATACACAGGTAGGCCTCGTCCAGACTGATAGGCCGTCTCTTTTTAAAATAAGAATTTAAGAGCCACATGGAGTATTTAATATAATACTTACAGAAAAATAGAAAATGTATAATGGATTGACCACTCCTCCCGTCACATGGGCATGGTGTTTGGTTAAGATTGGGGTGGTAACCAAGAGGAAAACAAAGTGCAAATCTGATGGTTCCAGCTCCTAAACGGCATATTAAACTCCTCTCCCAACGACTCATAGCTAAAGTGAGATATATATTCAGGGGATAGCAAAGCTGTTCAATAGACATAATTGCGCACAGATGTTTTCCCAGATTCTAAATCGTTCCTCTCTTTATTATATAGAGAGTAAAAAGCGTTTCGCAGTTTCTTTTTGGGCACTACTTCAGCAGTGCTAGCGTCTAAGAAAATATGTTCTTTATTAATACTGTGCAAGCTTTGTTGCGCACCTCTTAACCATGGAATTTCCATCCCTTTATCACACTTTAAACAATCGCTAATGATCTGACGGGTGAGGGAGTGGCTTTATGTTTCCACACTGAAAGCCAAAAAAAGAGATGGACGAGCACGAATAAAATCAGATATGAAGTTAATATTAAGTTCCTTGTGGCATATGTATTGAGGGGTCGAGATTAGGACACCCAACAGTTTCCTACAGAACCTGTTTTCTTCCTGTTGGATACATGAACTATTTACTATGCCCCAAATCTCAGCACCATATGTAGCCAACGGGATGCACTGTAGTTTATACATTTTCTGATTTGCTAAAATGGCCCTGTGGTCTTAGGACAAGGAAGTCTCAAGGGCCATGTACTTTTCAGCGATCACAAAAACTGTGATGGGTCTGGGGAAAGGATGTAGAAAGGTGATCGGACCTCATCTCAATATTTAAGACATGTCAACAAATAACAGAAAGAATATTTTATCACAGCAATCGGAAACAGTAACAGTGTAATACTCACGCTGGTCGAAATATTGTGTATCTATCAAAATCGAGTTCTTGAACTTCAGCCTCCACTTGCCCCTAAAAAACAAAAAGCATAATTCTTACATGGTAGACCACTTACAACTTTCCTTCATAAAAGTAGACTATTATTTCTATCTCAATCCGTTTTGATGGACACACACACACACACATCCAACACTATCTACATATTTAACCTCATTCCTTAACTCTTGTGCAGGGGCACTGAATAAGTGATGGTTTTTACATTGGAGCAAACAACCATCTCATGTAAAGTTCTGCTGTTAGGTGTATGCCTAGAACTTTCCACTGGCATCTCGTCAGTATGGACATGCAGTTGTGTAGTGAATGTAGGCCAAGTATAGTAGTAGGGCTGTCTGTGTGTACGTAAGTGAGTCGGAGTACTCAAGGTCAGTGGGGTCCATTTTGAATGCCTCTGGACTATTGTAGCACAAGATGGGGGGTGACAGCTGTTCTCCCAGACAGTGAAAGTGTACTGCCTGCATTCTTGTGGCAGAGGGGGCAATCCAGATACTAAATTGAAACAGATGGCACCACAATTATCTTTAGGAATTTCATGAAACCTTTAGTTAGTAAGGGGCTGCTGATTACTCCGCCCTGTGCTCTGCCATTTGGTTAATTGCAGGGGTGAGTGGCGGGATTGCAGTTTGTTGAGCAAGGTTTATTTTCCCCACAACTGATTGCCGTTCCAGTTGGGTTGATTACACTCGCGTGCAGAAACATAATACTACATTGTGCTTGTGCTATGACTGCTGCAGTTAGGAGACTGCCCCAGTGCTGCCTGCTGTGAGAAACATCGCAGTAATCAAGTGAGGTGTATGGAGAGAAGTCTGAAGAGGACAATTGAAAGAAGAACTGCCCAAACCGTTGCTACAGCTTGAGACAGAAGATCCAGATCAGTGGACTGGTAAAGATGTACAAAAGTGGGACCCAATACACCCCACTGTGTTTCAGTTTCAAGTCCATCATGAAGAGAGTACTGCACCGACTACCTTGAGGACAGGTGTGCAAACAGGGCTTGTCTCAGCCTGACAGTCAGTCTCCCAGAAGAGAGAGGACATCTCCTGAGGTCTCACTTTCTGCTGGAAAAGCTGTGGATCTGCCTCAAAGCTTTCCTGCAGGCTGAGAGAGGTAAGGGGTCTGTCTGGTCTTGCAGGCGAAGACACTGTCTGGTGGGGAGAGAGAGAGAGAGAGGCCCAGCATGTACCAGGGACCAGCAGACTGGGAGTAAGCTAGGAGTGACCTACACTGCTGAGGGTCTCCCTGATCTCACTACTTGTTTCTGGAGAACCGACTACAAGTAACTGTGCAATTGAACCAATCGGATTTACATCTGCTGTTATCATCGGATTAGCTTAATAAGGGCTGCAACTGCCATTAGCTCAGTTGAGGCTGCATCTGTTGTGACCGGTGCATTGATCTGATTGTGGGTGGAATGGTTTATGTCAGCCCAGGTGGGGCCTGCAACCTATCTGCCACCCAAGGAAGCTGCAACCGCTGGGACGGCACCTGCACCACAAGACTAAGCCAGGCAGACTGGAGACTCTACTTACACCTAGCCTTCTCAGCGGCCTTGGAACCGTCTACGCTCATCGTAGCCCCACCTTTAGGAGTGAGAAGGGGCAGCCCGATCCACTCCGAAGGAGTGAACAAAAGACTATAGTCTACCTGCATTACCACCAGGGGGTAAGAACTGAGAAAACCATAAACTTAATGCACATTTGAAATGTGAGAAATTTAAGACCGCACCTGAGCCGGATTCGTGCTTTTACCGGACTACAACCTAAAAGGGGTCACCCCGATGGGATTAGCAAAGAACTTTAGAAGATGTAGCAATGGAGGGTCAAACCCACAGCCATTACCCTGTTTAACAAGTTGGACTGTGTAATATTTAGCACTGCTGTGGGATTAGAAATACTTTCTTTTCCTTAAAGAGACGATCACTGTGCTGGACATTGAAGTTGCAGTGTATGCTGGTTGGTTGTTGAGTTCGGAGGTTGGGCTACCAGCTAAGCCTGTGGCTGCTTGTCCTCGCTATTCTGAAATTCAAATGCTGTAGGGGTTTACTTGGTCCAGTTTGCAGAGACACAGTAAGATGAACTCCGGGACACAGGTGGCAAACGACCCCAACTCTCCACAGTGGGGGCCCCGCCGCCCTTGTCTGCCATTTGTCCCTTGAGCTGGGTTTACAATGCCCTTTATTATTTCTATTTCAGGCAATAGATTTTGGAGTAACAGTTAAACCAAACTTGTAGTCCGTCTTCCACGCTGTGTCCTTTGGATTTAGCATTTTAGTATGTTTCAACACAATTAGACACAGAAAGATCCCTGTTGTCATTATTACCAATGATGAGACCAGACTAATTTTGCGTCCATCAAACTATAGCTCGGGGAGTGCCTTTACATCGGTTTCTAAAGTAGACAAATGAATTCATGTTGAATAGAATACTAAACTATAGTTGGCAAAGAAGAACTTCAGGAGAATCAATTCTATTTATGGATACCAATGACATCGCTCATTGAGAGTCAACACCTGTTATTGAGATGTGTGGTACCTGCGGGTCAAAGGTTAAATCACAGCACCATGTTCTTAGTCTTTGACCCTACAAAGGTAGATCAGTACCTATTAATTAAGAGCCAAGACTCAATTCTATTTGCAGGCTGCGCTATACAAATGGCTATTTGTATATTATAACCGATGCAAATAACTACTTCTCGGATGTCAAAGGATATCTTTGATTCTGTATTTCAAATAGCAGTTTTCCTGGTCTTATTTTTCCAAGTATAAATTTCTCAGCACACTTCTGTTTGGGTTGATGGCTATGGGAATAGTCAGTGCCAAGTAAATGTTACATTCGTAGATATAAACCTAGGGTCAACTTTTGTTTTTTTCAAAGAACATCTGGCCTTCCGACATCCTACCTAAACAGCCCAGTGCGAGTAAAAAACGAGACAGTAAGAAATGTGCTGATTAAACACCGACTAAAATTAAAGAATTTGCACCACCTTTTTCCTTTTCAGACTCAAGATAAGTTGGTAAAAATGAGAATTGTGCTCTAAAATGATATCAAGATTTTGAACCTACGACAGTTAATGAAAACGAGGCTACGCAATATCTTGCAGGTGGAGACACGTGGATGCTCATGTATACCGCCCCTTAAACTGATCATGTATGTAAAGGACCCCATTGTAATGAAGAAAATACTCAAAATGTCAGTAACAAAGTTTATTTCTGCAGCACAGTATAATCACAAACAGTTCAATACAGTTTAATACATAATTCTACAGAACCTTGCAAAGTCAGAGCTCTAGGTTCTAGAGTGTGTCATGCAAGCAAGCACTGTGCGATATTCAAAACAATACAAACAGTACAACAAAAGATATAGTCCCCAAAATATAACATATCTGCCCTGGAAATGAAAACATACAAAACAGTTTCTAAAGGGTAACTAACTATTCAAAATGTTTATATCTCACAGGCAGATTGTGTCTTCCAGAGTTAAAGAACTTTATCGTGACAATCAACAATATAATTTTTCTTTTCTGACAGGAAGGGGTGGTAGCACACTGCTGACCTCCCAGCACAGTTCGCCCCTTAGCATTATGGTAAATGCAGTTTGCAGTGCGCGTTTACTTGGTATTTTGCTGGAGTGTTCCACCAAAGTTGGTGCAGATTAGTGCTGTCCTCTCTAGACACGTGTTTCTGGATTATATCCTTCATCAGTAGACATCAAAAATGTCTCTCCTTTGAGCCACTGAGCTGACGAGCTCTTGGAGATGCACCTGTGCGCCAGGGAGAGGTACAGATAACTGAGAGGATTGTGGCAGCTTTCTCAGCAAACCCCAGAAGAATTTCGTTTTATCTCTACTGATGAAGGATACAATCCAGAAACACATGTGTCTAGAGATTAACAGCCCTAGCCTGCACCAACTTTGGTGAAACACTCTGCAAAATTTCAAGAAAGCATTTAAATTGAACATGCATTTACCAGGATGCAAAGGGGCGAACTGTGCTGGGAGGTGAAGCAGTGTGCTCCCATCCCCCTTCAATATAATTTTTTTCACTTCCTGAACTTCATGAGTGCGCAATATTAGAATCCTGTACCTCAAACATTTGAGAAACATTAGAATCAGCAGCGTCAACCTCACTATTACTAGTAGTGAACGGATCATTCTGGCAGTCAGACGTAGCTCCAGGACAGTTGCTGATCTTCACAAAATAACTGGTCACTAGAATCACTCCCATTACTTTTACACTTTGCTATTCTCACATTCCACACTTTACCATCCTGGGTAACCACACTTTTATTGTAAATCTGGACTACCATCTTAGCTTTACTAAATGTATGTGCACACTTGCCCACAATCCCAGGTTTCCTTACTCTCACCCAATCACCAACCTCAAACAAAAGTTCTTTAACTTTCTACTTTGCACCATACTCTTTTTTGACTTCCACCTGTTTACTATCATCCCAGCCACCTTTTATCCAGATTCGGTTCTCCTTTTTCTACACCACCACGGACACAATTAGACACAGGATCTCTTCCCTACAACAACATAAGCAGACGAGCTTCTGTAGTATTTTGGGAAGTAATATGGTACAACCAGTTTCTCTCAATTTCCTCTATCCACCATGTCCAAGGAATGAGTGGATCACCTTTATGTTGCTAAAACTTAGCTGGTGGTTCGAATTGCATGTTTGTAGAAGGCTGGCTTAGTATTTGTTGCACACTCCAAGGAGGGATGACATTGCACTAATCCAGGCAACCCTTATGGTGACTTTAGTGGTCTATGATAACCATAGAAAGCTCTCAAAGTGATAGCTGTGGAAAGCAGCCTCCGGGCTTATCCTGCAGGAGTGTAAAGCAGCTCGTTTTACCTACTGTAATCAATAGTGTCAGTTAAATGAAAAAGAACCACACAGTAATTATATAAACATAAGTCTATTTATTACACAACACAATCACTAACACATTGGTATATCTCCTGCCCAGAGATATTAACACAATACACAAGAATACTTTGAAATAATTATATAAGTAACACAAATATACACTGGTCTCCAGGAGGAGAACAAACCATATATTGAGAAAGTTGAATGCGAACTGCAAATAAGAAATGGACTTGGCCCAGAAGGCTCAGAGGCGTTGTTGATACCGGGAACCACCCAAGGTAAGTACCCAGGAACCACACGGAGGCTGAGTGGAAACACAGTTGCGTGCCAAATGGAAGTTAATGGAGAAGACGCTTTTGCAATTTTAAAGAAGGACCCTTCCTGGAGAAACCCAAAGAAAGCCTTTGGTTTGGATGCCCCAGGAACCAGGTTACCTGCACCAGGAAGCCCACTATGCACCAGGAAGCCTGGTGCATAGTGGTGAAGTTGCGTCGAACCTGGGAGTAGACGACAATAGGAGACTTTGAAGAAGATGCCACTGGAGAAGACTGTGAAGGAGTCTGTTGGAATCCAAGTGTGGATTCTTTTTTTTAATTCTCTTTCTATTGAACAGTTGTGATGGTACAGTAACAGGCCACACAGCAATAACATATAATAAAAAGGCCACATGAACATGCTCACAGATTACATCGCAACGTAATATGACATTAAACATCAAGAGAATCAAGAACCATCTCACTTTTTCACAATTCAGCTGAAGGAGAGATACAAATTTCACCATGGAACGTGTTCCACTTCGCCCATTTGTGATCCCACTTCGCGGGACAACTACTATGTTTAAAAACATCCTTCTCAGCTATCATGGCATTGTCCATTTCATTGGCCCATTTTGAGTATTTAGGTTGAACTCCAGTCCCCACCCCTTAACCACGTTCCTCTTAGCCAGGACAAATGCCAGGGACGCACATGTGTGTTCTGTTTGAGTCAGGTCTGTGGCTTCCCACACATTCAGTAGACAGTTGCGGGTAGTGGACGATAGCTTTCCCGCTGCCCCGCGCCAGAGTGGAGACAATTTTCCTCCAGTTAGACTGGAGCTTTGGACACTCTCAAATTATATGAAATTAAGTACCCTCGGATGTGCACCCTCTAAGGTAACTAGGATCCGGTTGACTACTCATCCTGACCAGT
This sequence comes from Lissotriton helveticus, assembly GCF_964261635.1. NCBI lineage: Eukaryota > Metazoa > Chordata > Amphibia > Caudata > Salamandridae > Lissotriton > Lissotriton helveticus. The sequence goes on from NC_136062.1 coordinate 355,667,210, forward strand.
ATGTGTGCAGATAGATATGTTCTGTCAAGGGTGAATTCTTGACGGGAAGAACCTCCACGCAGAGGGGACAGAGTCTATGCCACTCGGAGGTGAACAGGAGGTACGGAAGCATAATGCTCACCAATGTAGACAGGTTCAGAAGAGACAACAGTGACCTCGATACTGCAGCTGTGAGGACCAGGCAATGCTGATGAAGACCAGGAGCCGTGCACGAGCTGTCCCGCATCAGATGTCAGTGTCTAGGTGGTCGGTGTCCGGCAGGAGCACCAGCAAGGCATGGTAGCCGCAACTGGCATGGAGAACAAAAAAGAGCAAACGTTGGGACCAGCAAGGTACAAGGGATTCACCAAGTGCAGTGGAGTCAGAGCAGGACCCGAGCAAGCAGGGGTGCCCACTTAAGCAAAAGAAGACCCCTCGAGAGGACCCACAGGCCGGAGGCACAGGAGTCGCAAGAGGACCTCAAGCAGCTTACCAAAGTCAGAGGCCCACGTTGCAGGAGATGCAGGGAGGACTCTGTTCTTCAGGAAGTGAGGTGCTGGAGGCTGGAGATACTTGTAGCCCGAACATCTCTGGAGTGCAGAGCCAATAAGCCTTGGCAACGTAAGTTAAAGCGGTGCACAGGTGCTTGGTCCCAGCAGAACGGATGAGAGATACTGTCCTCCTTCCAGTCGAAGTCCAAGTGTTTAGACTATTTAAGAGCTACGTAGTTTCAGGTTTGAGTCTGGTCCCACAATGAATCTGAGGACCCACCCTCAGAGGAGCCCACAAGTACCCTAAGGAAAGGGTTGGGATGACTCGGGGTCCAGCCAGGGCTGGCCTGAGGGGAGATACTCTCCTGTCCTTTGTTCGGTTTCGCGCCAGAGCAGGAACCAAGGGGTCCTGAACTGGCTCAAACTGGAGTATGCAAGGAGGGCACCTTCTGTTCCCTTTAAAGCAGGCAGGTGGCGCTACAAAGCAACCCCACCCCAGCCCAATACACTAAATCCTGTCTGGAACAGGAAACCTATTGTTCAACCTTCCCCTGCTCGAGCTTGGCAGCAGGAGGGCAGACCCGTGTCTGTGGTCGGCAGCAGCACTAGCTTGCTTGAAGACCGTGAAAGGCTGTTACGGGGAGTACAAGAAGGGGGGGGGGGAAGAGTCACATAAGGGGGCCCAGTGTTAGAAGTATGATCCCATGTACTGGGGGTATATGGGATCATGCTTCCAACACTGGAATTGGAGTTGAGGTATTATTCCAACATTTTTGATACCTAATATTACTGGGTTTGGTGCAGCCATTATACAGTTAGGCATCTTGTAATGATGAATGTCCACTATATGTCTTAAAATGGCTCAAAACACCACCAAAGCCTAGAGAATCGACTCCAGGGTTTGTAGGGATGTCTTGCTTATGTAGGGGCACCCCCACACTTGTAAATAAGCATCTGCACTTAGGACTGAAGAGCCTGCCATTGGGGTGACTTATAGGTTTAAATTCAGTGACCTCAGATATAACTAAATGTATATCTGCTGTGAGAGGTGCAAGCACCAAATCACACAGGCTGCAATGGCAGGCCTGTAGTCACAGTTTAAGTCAGCTCCCATAGATGGCACAATACATGCTGTAGCCCATGGGAGATCACTGGTGTACCTAGGCCCTGGGCACCTCAGTACAATATATTAGAGACTCCAGTAGCCAGTTGTGGAGGTACCAAAGTACTTAGCAGAACCATTTTAGGGGAGTGGGCACACATGCTGGGTTCCTGATTGGCAGGATCCCAGCAAACTAAGTAAAAAACACACTGACACCAGGCAAAAAGTGGACAGTGCTTAATTTGAGACTGTGGTTTATGGTGCTATGCACCATAAACCACAGTTTATGATTAAGTGCACCGGCACTTAATCATCAACATCAGCCATTTTCATGGGCATCAGTTAAGGACACATTCTTTTAGAGGGCGATTAAGTGATTTGCTCAGAATCACAGGATGTTCAGCCGATGCAGAAACTCGAACCTGGTTCCACCGCTCCGAAGTCTGCATCTCTGGCCATTGCGCCACATCCTCTCCCTACTTTCATGGTTAGGAGTTGGTTCTGCTTTAGGCGGCGCTAACAGGAGAAATGAGCTGAGGCAAGCTGCCTCCTGACAAGAATGATTCAAAAAGTGGGGGTGGTGATGGACAGAGTATCTGAATTAAACAGAACACTCGTACCCAGTCAAAAGATCAGGGCTTGATCCATCACCGTTTTTTAGCTCACTGAACCATCCCAGCTCAGAACCTGGCTATATGCAAATTAGTCTGTCCCTGGCCCAGTGCATCATGGGAACAGGGCAGACCAAACTACCAAGCCAATTCTTTACTGGAAAGGAAACAAGCTTCCGGGGACCGGTTTCTGGCATTGCAGCCGTCTTCGGCCCGGCTTGCTTGAATCCTGATGGTGCAGTGAGCAAGGGACTCACATCTGAGTATTCCCAAGGCTGGTCCAACAATGTTATCAAGTAGTACCTCAGTTTGATTAGATTTATATAGAAGTATATGCTTTATGCTAATCCATCTAGCAAACAATAGAATAAATTAACGTAAATCCATCCATGGGTTCTAATGCAGGGTACTTACCCTGTGCTGCAGTCGCTCTCCAATCGTCGCCACTATTAATGGAGCAACAGCACCATCACCAAGAGTCCAATCCAGCTTCACACAAAAGCCTACAGAACCTTGCAGAGTCAGAGCTCCAAGTCCCAGAGTCCATCAAGCAAGCACTGTGCTATACTCAAAAAAAAACTATACAGACAGTATAACAAAAGACACATCACCCAGAATATAAAACCATCTAGTATCCTGGACTTGAAACTATGCAGAAACTGCAGTAGTAATGAGGCCAAAGAAGCATGCCTGACCCTTTGATAGGCAGAAGCCTGCCTGTACATCTCACGCTTCTGTTCAACAGGGTACAACCATCAACATAAACGGGGACTGTGCGTCAGCCCTAACTGGTATTGTCTAGCGGAGTGCTAATATTACAGACGGAAGTGCACAGTGAAAGAAGCTTTGAGGTTCTGCTGCTGGTGCAGTCCACAAAGGCTCTGATTTTGTCTGCGCTTCAAGTAGAAATCAGATCTTGGCTTTATCTCACCCTACAAACTACCTTGCATGCATCAGGCACTTCCATCCTTATTCAGTCAGTATCCATAAACCACAAAGTTTTTTTTTATTTTCAGACATTGCATGTAAATGTTGTCACTTCTGAAAGCACAGTGGTCTCGTATTAGCCCCTTTTGCCGGGGTAACTCCTGTCTCAGAACAGAGATGCGAGAAGCACAGATTCAACGGGGGTTATGAGAGGCATTACTGCACATTATTTAGAAAATGAATACTGACCTTTACTTTTAGGTACAAAAACGAGCTTCCCTTGTCAGCTCCATTAGAAGATTCCAGGTTGAAATGCTTACACCCTCCGGCTTTGGCTAACTGGGCTGACTTCAGTACGTAGTCGTGGTCCACACGAATGAATCCGGCCTGAAAAAGAAATATGCAACGTATTACACAGCATGAATGTTATGAGAAACTAGTGAAATCCAAAAATTCTATATATTGGTCTACTTTTAATTTTACGGTTTTTAATACACTTTATTGTACAAAGAAACTGCACGTAGTGATATACAGTGACTCCAGCGCCCATAACCACCTTCTACCTTAAAAGGCGACGAGCAGAGGCGTGCAGGTATTTACCTTGAGTCCAAGAGGTGTGAGGGTTCATACAATGATGGGAGGACATTTGTCCTGAATTGGATTTTCTGTTGATCTTCAGCTTTTGGCCACTAACTGGCATCACCCTGCAATATGGACTCCTATAGGTTACGTCATGTGTGGGTCTCTTCTCCAAGCATGGGCACCAATATGAGCACTGTCTTTACAGGGCCAATCTCTAACTAAGTCCGCCCGTCCATCCATCCAATGTGTATTTCATCCATCTACACAACCCGACACCGTCCCAGGCCTACTCTGGCATGCTGGATCAGAGGAAATATTACAGATGCGTCTAGGCACACATCGATACGGCACGTCCAGATGAATACACCACTCAAATTAAAATACTACAGTAGGCGAACAATAGCTCCAATCGACATAGTTCATGAAGGATTATCGCCAAGTACGCAAAAATACAGGAATTCTGCTAGTAACTAAAAAGAGTTACAATGTTTACCAACAAAGATCTGTCATTTTGTGTCAAGCAAAACCATTCGCAGTTTGAACAAAACAACTATCTTTATTTATTCTAAATGTTTCATCGTAGCCAATCAAAATAACATTTAAACTGCATCTGTGAAATTAAAGTCAATTCCCCTTGAAACCAAGACTGCTTGCTTTACCTCTCAAGAGTATATAACTCATGTTCACTTTGAATAGAATCATATGTCAGATATTTTGCAGTCGTGTTGAGGACAGCCTTATTCCACAAATTTACTCATCTGCCTTACTGATTCATATACACAAATGCTGAAGGGGCAGATGGTGAGAACAGCAAGATGCTGAACTGAGGTTTCAAAGCAAAGCTCCTACAATCCCCGTTTAACCCTAGAGACTTCTAGGCAAACTCTCAACAGCGGAAACGTGCTGTGCAGTTACAGCTTTGTTGAGTAATTCAAGTGGACCACCTGAAAAGACGCGGACATATGTGCAGAGTGCCCATCCGCGCCATTTGACCGGCTCCAGGTACTTATTGGGCATGGGTTTCAGTAGGGCATAGTTTACACCCCAGCCCCAAAGTCCTGCCGCAGACCTGGATGAGGTACTCATGCCTGACAGAGGAGCTACTGGGAGATGGACACAGGGTTACGGCAAATCTGCCAAAGCCCCGGTCTCCCCTGTGAATCTTTAGTGGCCGGGTCCACCAGTGCTTCATCGTGACCCTCCCAGATCCAGCATTCTGAAGACAGGCCTGGGTGAGCGATCGGCGAACTTGGAATATTGCAAAAGTCCTATGGTCTCACTCATTAGTTGTCACTAGGTGGTGCTGTTCCCAAACATTGTGAAAACAGTTGCTATAGCCAAAAGAACTCAAAACAAGTTACTATTTCTTCAGAAGTGCCCACAATTCGACAAAAAAATTCGATATGGCTTTTAATCAGCACGAAAATAAAACACCTATGCAATTGGTGATTTTGGTAATCTCGGGTTAGACAGAAAATCCCATTACAATTCAGGTGTCTAAAATCTTAAATTTGCGTGGAGTAAAATGTAATTGTGCAATGTGTAAAACCCAAAAGGATGTGCAGGGCTCCGTTGCTATCAGTAAGGTTCATGCTATATAAATACAAAGGACGCTGGGAGGTGTAGTTCACCTCCTCCTCCGGCGTCTGCCCGCGCTAGAACGGTCCCCGGCGACTCTCGGCGGTGGCGGCTGCTTGCTGGTTAATCCCCTCGAGGTAAGGTGGCTGGCTGTGGGCAGTGTCAGTACAGCAAAGCAAGAAACGAGCACATATCAGATTTGGATCATACACAGTCCATCTTTGGCCTAACCTGTAGCATAATTAAAAGGTTGCATTTTGCTTTGATATAGCGTTAGAGGATTCAACTCCATCGCATTTTGAACTCCGCTCATCGCTTAGGATCGACAAAAAGTGTAACCTGTAGGATCTTCAGATTCCCCTTTAATGAAGCGAATGTCTAAGTTTTCATCTTCTTCTCAGACACTTTTAAAGTATTCGATCAGGTAGTATTTTTAAATTGCACCCTTATTACTTTCTGTCTTTCAGCCCTTTTGACAACCTTATCGGGCAACAGGTTAAGACAGTTTATCATCTTTCGAGTTTTCAACCATCTGAGTAAGTGTGGACCTGATATTAAGGTACATTAATGTATTGTCCAACATAGGTTTAAGTAAATGACCTTTGCCACCAGGTTTGATTAACATATGAAATATGGGCATCATGTATATGCCTACTTATACATAGTTTATTCTGTGTTTATATATCTGTTTAATTATGTAATCAGACAAGTGGTAACTAACAAACATGGGATTGTTACCCTTGTTTTGAGCAAAATAGTGATCATGTAAAAGTTATAAAAATATCCTTCAACTTACTAAATATGGGCCATTTAAATATACTTTTTTCGTTTTTTCATATTTATTTCTCTTTCTTTATATTCATGGTCTTAATTGTTTCTTCAATAATGTGTAGTGAATGAATATAAACTTCGTACGATATGTACACGTTAAGTTAACTGTAGTAAATTGTCTCTCAAACGTTTTTAAGTTGCTGACATGTTGATATCACAATGTATGAAATCTAATATAATATGTAAAAATGAAATTCATCATCTGATATATGATATGATCACAATGAATTGAATTGCCGTGATCATGATTAAGTCTATTTTTATTTATTTAAGTAGTGATGTATATTAAATAATCTAGGTGCTTGTACATAATCAGTTAGTAACCACTACGTTGTTTGTGTTGTTTAATGTTTTATTTAGTCTCTTTGCAATAGACGGTTCCCTGATGAAGGCAGTAGTGCAGAAACGCGCGTAGTTCCCATCTACCGCTTGCCCTCATCAAGTTATCATCTCCTGCGTGTCCTACCAAATTAATTGAGGACGACTGTATATGATTTATGAAAGGATACATTTGATAATATCAAGATGATTTCCCATTTGTGATTATTTAATTTCATGTATTGTTGTTGTCACTTAAATGGTAATATTTAAAAAATCTTGATTGTGTTTTGAACAAAAACAATTTAAATGAATAAACAAACTAAGCTTTATGCAGATAAAAGTTAAAAAATAAATTGAAAATATATTTTTTAAAGTAATGTTGTCCTCCATATTTTTATTAATATCATACAATGTGGTTACTGCTTTATTGCACCCTGATTATGTTTGGTTAAAATAGAAGCTTGCTATTGGTCTTTTCACATGAAATTCCAATTGTCCCTGCTTATAGCAAGAACATCTGTTTGGTCGGGGGTCCTCCTTTTTTCAAAGAAGGTAATCTCGGGTTAGACAGCAAATCCCATTATAATCCCACTGTCTAAAATCGTAAATATGCGTGGAGTAAAATGTCATTGTGAAATGTGTAAAACCCAAAAGGATGTGCAGGGCTCTGTTGCTACCAGTAAGGTTCATGCTATATTAATACCAAAACATACCTACCGCCATTGTCACTCAGCGCTTGAAGGCTGTTTGGATGTACATTCCTACACTACTGTTTGGGGCTGTCTTGGAAATACATAAAGGCAAGTGTGCGCTAAAACAAAACACCTTACTCCATTGTATGCACTTTTCCTAGGATGTGTGTGCAAAAACGTAGCAAGCATTGGCAAAGTCAATAGGTCTCGAGCTATGCAAGAGCTAAAGACTTTGTCAATGTGTAGTACCAGTGTGGCTGCTGTTCAGAATGGAAAAAAGTAGAGGCGCGCGTCGGACGTGCACAAGAATAGCGGCTATCGATTCCCGTTCCGGATTTTTTTTTGTTTTTCTGACCGGAGTTACTGCCTGTCTTGTTTTATGGCGGAGCTTGGACTGTGAAAGTACGGTAGCAGGAGAGCTGGGCTGAGGGCTATTTCATTATTTAAGCGTCTCTCCATTTCGTAATTGCTTTCTTCTGTTTCCTCGAGGCAGAGTGTGGCTGAACCCTCCCCCCCAATTATGCGATGACAGGAATTGCAGTGTTCTTTCATCTTCAACTCTAGCGCCTCAGCTGTCTTGGGCCTCTTCTACTCTTGTGGATATTTCAGTACTATATTACCTACAGAACTATTTATTGTCATTAATACATGCTTTTTGCTGGTTTCTTCTGAACTTTGCTCTATTTACTGGATATCAGGAGGACTGGTTTCCTCTTAAATCTTACCTTTTATCACCTCATTACCATGGTGGAGGGTGGTAGTTCCTCTTATAAGAACAGTTCTCACACCAACACTTCTTTAAATAATCAGGAGAACGCGAGTGTGGAAGTAAAAGACTCAGGAAATCACCCCTCCCAATCGAAGAGCTGATGGATGGACTCAAACAGTTTAAACCTTTTATGCTTGAAACACCAATACAATTCAACTTCTCGATGATAAATAGTCCTCTCTTGAGAGGTAGAGTTTACGTACTCGAACTTCACTCTACTGAATTTAGAGACACACCTTTAAAAGTGAACATTATGGCTAAGGAACTTGAGGCTCTCAAGAGGCATATGAAGATTTAGAAAATCGCTATTCGACAAAATAATCTTCATGTTTAAGGAATATTGGAAGGGGAGGAGGGAGGCAACATGATTGCTTTTCTTCAAACAAATGAACCCAAGATAGTGGGTCTCATTAGCAGTTGCCCCCTTAATATTCAAAGAGCTCACTGCCTTGGACCAAAGGTTTCTACCGTCAATGCTACTTCCAAACCCAAAGGAATCCTCATCATCCTTTTCCTCCAATACACTGACCTTATGCAAGTTCTTTCAGCCTCCCAGCAGTGCAAACAAATGATCTGGTATGATCATATGATCTTTCTCAGGATGTTTCATCAGTTACTGCTGCTCGTTGTAAAGAATTTCTGGGTCTACGTCCATCTTTACGTGCAATGAGGGCTAGATATGGACTTCTATATCAATGCACCTTCAAAAAGTCACATAAAAAGACTTTCCCAGCTCAACTCAAGGGCTTTATATATTTTCATAAATAAAGACACTGTGGACATTAGCGGAACATGATCTCGGTCATATTTAGACTTTCTGGTCTTATCTTTGTACCCCTCTTAGGTTGTTTTTGTATGTTGCTACTGTCCTCCATTATTTTAATGCCAATGTTTTCTACCATTTTTCTGCCCCAGTGCTCAAACAGTTTATGGTCAACTTCCATCATCTGTACATTGTCCTGATGTTGTCTTGTCTCCCCCTATTGGTATGTTCTCCCAGAGTATAATTCCCTGATGAAAAACATTGTAATACCATCTCAACACATTCTCTATTGTTGCTTTCTGTTTCTATCCCTTTTCTGCTCTTCTTTTTTTTCCCCTTTCCTATCCAACCCGGTTATTTACTCCTTCAATCATGTATTTCCGGACTGGGTTCTTTGGTCGGTTCATCTATTATGGTGTTATCTGCTGTTCTCCTATAATTTATTGTTTTTTTTTTAATGTTTATCCTATGGCTTTTGTCCTATGGGCTCTTGGCCATACTCTTCTTTTTTAGGTCTCGGCTAAGCGCGCGGAAGCGCGTTCTCGCCGAGAACCTTTTGTTGCCGCGTCTGCTTTCCAGGAGACAATCCTGGCCGCGCGCATCTCCTTTGAGGCGATTTTAAACTTGCACGCGCACAAGTACGAGCGCTGTTGCAAGTTTCTTGCAATGCGCGCAGCTCCATTACAACACACGCATGCGCATACACAGAAACACACACACAAGGGCACACGCACGCACATACATACAGAGACACACCCCCACATACAGAGACACACCCCCCCACACATACACACACGCGCGCACACACACAAGTGCACCGAGGCCCCCCCGCCGCCACCGTCGCACACATACATACACACACGAGCATACACAAACACACACACACACACACGAGTGCACCAAGCCCCCCCAGCCCTTTTGAACTTACCGGGCCAATCTCGGGGGACTCCGCTCTCAGAACGCGGCGCGCAACCTCCTGCTGGCGGCCCCGGGGCTCTCCACCGCTCACAGGAGCCCCGGGCCGCATTGACTCCGCCTGCCTCCTCTTCCGGTCCGGACTTGGCCCCGCCCCCCTCACAGGCGACCTTGCCTGACTTCCGGTGCGGCCGCGGCGGTATTCCGGGGACATTTTGTTATTTATTTGCAGCGCATTCGCGGCCACGCTGGTCTCCTGTTCTTGGAAGGGTCTGGACGAGTTTAGGGATTATTTTGGTGTGAGCCGCTGCATCCAGGGCTCAGAACTGATTGATAAAGGGCGCTCTTACATATGAGGTAAGCGGACTGTGTCACCACAAAATGAATCTAGAGTGAAAGGACGCTAACTTTATGATCGCTTCAACACAAACCTTACCCTAGACTTTTACTGTTTCTAATCGGAACACGGATAAATAAAATTAAAAAGTGGCCTACTCTGTCACGGCTTAAGAATGGATTCACCAACAGATCGTGCTGGATCAGTGCATCCTTGTATTAGTGCTGAGCAAGTTCCTTTCTGCTGCTCGCGCTGCTACCTCTTGTTGCAAGCTCAGCTGCGGAACTTGTGCATACCTCGCGAGTTTTCGGTGCACTCTTTAGCTAGCTATTTATCGCTTTCAACTCTGCAAAACAACTAACGTCTGACTTTGCTGGAGGCACTCCGCCCACTCAGCTATTGCACCACGGCAAAAGCTAATGTTGAAAAAAAGAGGTATTCAGAGCGGGGAGGTACGGGGTTTACGCAAGATACAATTATAAATGCTACAGAAAATTCCGTCAGTTATTCATCCTGCTTCGCGCCACCGTGCTGCCCCCGCTTCAGTCCGCCTTACCAGTTCTGGCCCCGGTTTACCAAGCAAGTTTCCACTTGCTTGTCCATCCTCTCGGGGGCACCGCCGCCCGCGCACCGACCCACTGTACGTGTATTGTAGCATGAGGAAATAATCAATGGTCGACGGCAGAATGAGGGCAAAGTAATTAGGTATGGGTGAAGGAGGGGGGATGGAACTGGAGGCTTTTGGGGAACATGCTACTAAGAGAACAGCAGAGACTGGTGTGTAAGCGAGCAGTGTTTGGTCCGTTTCATAAAGAGAAAGGGGGCGAGTATGGACTGTGTTCATACGGGGCGCGCAAGTAAAATTCGGGGCACGAGTGGTGTGTTCATTCATGTGAAATAGGTTCGGGTGAGTGGAGGTGCTCTGTATTTATTACTTGGAAGGATGAGTGGGTGAGTAAAGGGACTATGGATGAGGGATGGGATGGGCCAAGGTAGGATCCCTGTGGGGTGGAGGAGGGGGGGGGGGGGGGGGTGCGTGTTGCGTTCCCTCCTGTCTCAGGGCTGTGCCATTTGATCGCGCCAGAGGTCTCAAAGCAGATTGCAGCTGGGTCCCTCAGGACAGAGCAAGTGTCTGTGCAGGGCTCGTTACAGAAAAGGGGCTAATACATATGGATGCAAAGAGATTTTCTTGGAATCATTCAGTGTGGCTATCGTTTAATCCAGGGTTAAAATGAGTGTTTGTGGAATCCATAATGCCCAGCTTAGCCAGTGACCCACATGCTAATGGTGAGGCAGATCTGTAGTGTTTTCAACCCCTAAAGCCTTTTCTGTAAGTTATTTTATCTTACTCCTACCTTAGATGGGATTTACTCCGTTTTCAATAGTAGGATAAACTTAGTCATGGAAAAATGACTATTTCTCAATTTAGTTTACCCGACTGTGAAAGACTGTAGGTCATAATTGTTATGTAGACAGACCCCTATAGATGATACCTAAAGCCTCCAAATATATCCCAATATAATCCTTAAAACAGGTAACTCCCAGACTTAAAAAAAAAACCACACGCAGTATGGCTTATCATCAAAATAAGCTGTCTTTTTGTCATTGTGAGTCCCAGATTATGGAACTCTTTGGATATCATCTGTTTAGAAAGCAATTACTTAAATGTAATCAATGTTTTAAAACTATGAATCAGGGAGTCTGCCTTGAGAAAAGAATGCAGTGGACTGATAGTCTGATGAGTTTTACTCTTCCATTGATGATACTATGTGCGCGGCTCTGTCTGTGTGTGTGTGTGTGTGTGTGTGTGTGTGTGTGTGTGTGTGTGTGTGTGTGCGCGGCTCTGTCTGTGTGTGTGTGTGTGCGCGGCTCTGTGTGTGTGGCTCTGTGTGTGGGTGCAAATGCAATGGGTCTCGCATTTGCGAGCGATTAAGCTATTGGCATTGTAAATGACTGCCATTTATTTATATATTTAAAAAAAAAAAAAAAAATGTAATGAGCAATGCCAATAGCTCTAACTTTAACAGTGCCGAGACCATTGCATTGTAAATGCTTGTTTATAATGTTACTGAGTCGAGAGACAGATTAATGAGGAGAGAGATACAACTGTAGTTTTGCAAAGTAAACAACACTGGTGTCACCGGACCCTGCGCCACTTCACTAATACAGGCTTAAACTAATTTCATATCATCTTCTGGTAGGGCATCCATCACTTCATGAAAAATATTGTGCATGGGTAGCTTATTCCATTAACCGGCCCTCTCTCTCTCTCTCTTTAGTGGGCAAGCAATATCCAGTTGTGTAATATTTGGTATCCTTAACTGATTCTCAGGAAAAGTAGTTTCCTCCTGAAGCTCTTACGACACAGTAAACTGTAAAAAATAAAATTTTGAAAAAAATGTAACCTTGAACTAGACACAGCATTTGAGAAAGGACACCCAGCTGCTGGCTTGGTATATACCCAGAAAACCTCAGCTTAATCCTAGCTCCCCCACTTGACCAAATTGTGAGATCCTAGGCAAATATTTTTCATCAACCCTTTCACATGCCCATTCAGTCTGCCCAACTCACTGTTGCAATCTAAAGTCTCTACATGGTCTCAAGCTCTGTGTTTGCAACTGTGCCAAAGCGGTCAATATATGCAGTAAAGCAGATAATCTATCTTTTTTTTTATTCAATACGTAAGGTGCTGAAGAAGACTTGCAACACAGTTTGAGCAAGATTTTGGCCTCTGCCAAGTGAGCCGCCATTAAAGAAATACATTCTAGTGTGTGCTTCGAAAATGTCTTCAGTATAAAGATATTTTAACAGCCTGAGAGCAGTGATGTCCTATATAGGTCCAGAAAGACCAAAACAATAGCAGATTTGTACTGAATTATTACATAACATGAATTAGCATACAATGAATCGCTTTGGATCTCCCTTACATATCCAGTTGTAATCCTGAAAGTCTGGAGTTAATCTGGCTTTCTTGGACCTACGCTGGGCATCTACGAGAAGGACTGGTACACTTTCTAGCACTTCTTCTCAGGGCTGGACAGGCCGTACAGTGCATCAATCAATCAATCAAAATTTGTAGAGCGCTCTACATACCCGAAAGGGTTCCAAGGCGCTGAGGGAGGGGAGAAGGGGGGTGCTGCTGCTACTGGTCGAACAGCCAGGTCTTGAGTTGTCTCCTGAAGGTTAGAAGGTCTTCGGTTTGTCGTAGGATAAAGGGGAGGATGTTCCAGGTTGTGGCGGCGCGAGAAGGATCTGCCTCCGGCTGTGGTACTATGGATGCGTCGGAGAGTGGCCAGGGAGAGGTCTGCAGAGCGGAGTCTCCTGTTGGGTGCGTAGAAGGAGAGTCGACTGTTGAGGTAGGCTGGGCCGGCCTTGTGTGCATGGATCAGGAGCTTGAAGGAGATTCTTTTGTCGACAGGGAGCCAGTGCAGGTTCCTGAGGTGGGGGGTGATGTGGTCGCAGCGCTGGATGTCGAGGATCAGGAGTGCAGAGGCATTCTGGATTCTTTGTAGTCTGTTGATGAGCTTGGTCGGGGCGGCGGCGTAGAGGGCGTTTCCGTAATCGAGTCTGCTGCTGACTAGAGCCTGGGTTAATGTTTTCCTTGTGTCTGTCGGGATCCATCTGTAGATCTTGCGGAGCACACGGAGGGTGTTGAAGCAGGTGGAGGAGACAACGTTGATTTGTTTGGTCATGGTGAGTTTCGAGTCGAGGAGGACTCCCAGGTTGCGTGCGTGGTTGGTGGGTGTCCCCAGTGGCACGGGCTACCAGGAGTCATCCCATGCTGAGGGATAGGGCCTGAGGATGAGGATTTCTGTCTTGTCTGTGTTCAGCTTAAGATGGCTATCCTCCATCTATTCGGCGACGGCCTTCATTCCCTGGTGGAGGTTGGATTTGGCGGTGAGAGGGTTCTTGGTGAGGGAGAGGATCAGTTGCGTGTCGTCGGCGTAGGAGATTATGTTGATGTCGTGATGTCGGGCGATGCGTGCGAGGGGCGCCATGTAGATGTTGAACAGCGTCGGACTGAGGGAGGAGCCCTGCGGGACGCCGTAGATGATCTCGGAGGCTTCGGATCGGACCGGGGGGAGGCGGACTCTCTGGGTTCTGCCGGAGAGGAAGGAGAAGGTCCAGTCCAGGGCCTTGTCTCGGATCCCTGCGTCGTGGAGTTGTGTGCGTAGTGTGTAGGCGGCGGGGAAGTCCAGAAGGATGAGGGCCGCCGTCTCTCCGTTGTTCAGTAGGATCTGGATGTCATCTGTGGCGGCAATGAGGGTGATCTCAGTGCTGTGGTTGCTGCGGAATCCTGACTGGGAGGGGTCTAGGATGCTGTTGTCGTCGAGGTAGCGGGTGAGCTGGAAGTTGACTATCTTCTCGATGACCTTAGCTGGGAACGGAAGCAGGGAGATGGGACAGAGGTTTTTGAGTTCACTCGGGTCCGCCATGGGTTTCTTCAGTAGGGTGTTGATGTCGGCGTGTTTCCAGCTCTCAGGGAAGGTCGCGGTCTCGAAGGAGAGGTTGATGATGTTGCGCAGGTGGGGTGCGATGGAGCTGCCGGCTTTGTTGAAGATGTGGTGTGGAAAAGGGTCAGACAGCGAGCCGGAGTGGATTGTGCCCATGGTCTTGATTGTCTCTTCGATGCTCACGTTGGCCCAGGTTGTCAGGGGGTCGTGGTCGGTGGGGTGAGGTGGGTCAGACGTGTTGGGGTCATCCGAGGGTTGAAGCTGTGGTGGATGTCGGCGATCTTGCGGTGGAAGAAGGTGGCGTGGGAGTCGTACAGGGTTTGCGACGGCGGGATGTCGTTGGAGCTGGGGTTGGAGAGTTCTTTAACGACGTTGAAGAGCTCCTTGCTGTTGTGTGCGTTGTTGTCGAGGCGGTTTTTGAATGAGGTTCTCTTGGCGTTCCCGATGAGGTGGTGGTGGTTGCAGATGGCGTCTTTGTGGGCAGTGCGGCTGCCTGGTGACTTTTCGCTGTGCCATATGTTCTCCAGCTTCCGGCATTTCCCCAGGAGGCTTGAATGGTGGGGGCTGTTTCTGCAGTGGTGGGGGCCAGTTTTATTACTGGGGACGGTTTTGCAGCTTTGCTGCAATATCGGCCACAAGTAACAAAAGCAGCAAGCAAGCATTTCCAGCTTCTCATAGCGGGCCAGGGACGGCCTGGTCCGAAAAAATTGGCAGAGCGCTTTGGGTTCCCTGTCCAGCCCTGTTCCTTATGCAAGCTCCATGGATGGGAGGGTTCTTGCCTGGTGTTTATAGAAGTCCCTACCAAAAGGGTATCTAGGTCCTTCTTGGTAATATGTTTGTTTTGTTCTAGGCAGGCTGCTGCCTATGAAAAGTCTACCGTACACATCTTTCTTGAGACTTGACTGAAGCAGTCTGTACATCTTAGGCTCTGCCTGAGACATGACTGACATTGCCTTTGCTATGGCTGAAGGACCTTAGTCCGTCTCAAAACATTTCTGTATTTGTGTCTGGAATATGGTCAGCCTTCACCTGGTAGACCGGGACAGGGTGGGACACCTCTCTGCTCCCTTTACCATACCTTTGTTCATATTGCGGGAGGCCAATACACTCACAGAACTTATGCAACTATAACTCATGCATTCCACGATCCAGGCTATACCCTCTACAATTTAGGAGGTTGATTTGCAAGATGGTAAACCTGCTGAAGGTAAATGTATGCTGCACAAAGTGTACTGTGTGTGTCAGCATGCAGACCTTCACTTAGCAGAGTCTCTTTGCAATGAGTGTGTATGTGTGCTCGTCTACAGGCTGTTTTTCTGTAGAGCGGTAAAGTAAACACAAGGAGATGATGGACGGAGGGCTGAACCTCTTCAGACACTCACCCCCAGTCACATATCTGGGTTTAATCCATTATCGTTCATTAGCTAACTGCACTACTAGTGGAGAAGTGTGGCTCACTGGTTAGAGGAGGCAGACCTGGAAGCAGAGGTCAGCCTGGGACCAGGGTTCAATTCCCGGCTTGGCGGGGTCTTGAGTCCTAAAATGTCCATGGACTCGACAATTCTCGCTCCGGTGCCTACTCGATTCACGGGTTCACACTCTGCGACTCTGGGCAATAGCTTGCTTAATCTCCACAACGGCCCCTCGCGGCGGGATGCCTGGCTTTCACCTTGCGGATACCCTGCCGGGGTTATCTCACAGGGGAATACCAGGACGGGTTCCCTAAGCAAGCGCTTAGAAACCGCTTGGTGATTTGCGCTATATAAATTCCTGTACATTTACATTTACATTTACTACCCCGGTTGCCAGCCAGCAATATGCAAATCAGTCTTGACCATATTCCTCATGGGAATAGTCCAGCCTGAACTGCCAAACCAGGTCTTCCCTGGACCGAAAACAAGCATCCTGGCACCGGTTTTGGGGTAACACCCCTCATCAGCCAGGCTAGCTTGCATCCAGTGGCGAAGTGAGCAAGGTACCCATGTCTGGGCATACCCTGCCAACTTAGGATGAACAAAGCAAACACAAGGAGATGATGGACGGAGCGCTGAAACTTTTCAGACACTCACCCCCAGTCACAGATCTGGGTTGAATCCAGGGGCGGTTTGTTTCTCCATTAGGGCTGTGTGTATCAAGATATACTTTTGGATAATAGGGAGAATATCTCTTTTCTAATTTTTCCTTTGCATTATTACAAAGCATTAAATTGTTTATTGATTTTAAACAAAAAAATAAACATTTATCAAATGATTCTCAGTCATCCTTCATAATTGATGTAGGGAGTGGTGGGCCAAGTGGATTTTAAGAGACATGTAGATCTTGGTAACAATTTGTCCCTTGGACGAGTAGATTAAAAAAAAATAGTTCATCTTCCTCTCCTCTGTGGCGATCCCTTGAACTGTCGCTCATTTCTCTTTTTTCCTTTCTTAAATTTCTTCTTATTCCCCAATAACCCTGGCATCTCTTCCCCTATATTAAACCACTCTAATATAATTGGTAAAACATACGTTTTCCAGGTATTTACTCATTTCAACACCTGTAATTATTCACAATTTGATACAACCCCACTATATTCTCAGTACCACCCAGCACCAGGAAACCTATGGTGACAGAGCGCTATACAAGTCCCTCTTAAGATAAGATAAGATAAGATAAGATATTACCATATTAAATAAAGTTTTTAAATGATCCTACTGGTTGGCCTCTGGCATTACATCCATTTCTCCACTTTTCTCCAATAATCAATAAATCAATCAGGCGTTTGTATAGTGCGGCTACTCACCTGTGAGGGTCTCAAGGCGATGGGGGTGGAGCTGGATACTGTTGATCCATCTGTGTGTGGAGGTTAAGTCGAAGAGCATGTGTTGAGATCCTTCCTGAATTGGGTCAGCGATGGGAATTGCATGAGGTGGAGGGGCAGGGTGTTCCAGGTCTTGGCAGCGAGTGAGGAGAAGGATGTTCCACCAGTTCTGGTTTTGTTAATCCGTGGGACGGTGGCCAGGGCAAGTTGGGTGGAGCATAGTTGTCTGGCAGCTCCTTGGAATGGGAGGTGGTGGTTCAGATAAGCTGGTCCCGAGTCGTGGAAAATGTACATCCTTTGAGGAATTACGAAATCACTTTAAATATCCCTCTCTCTCTCATAGACACAAATATTCACGACTTCAAGATATTCTTCTTAACATTATAGATTCTTCTCCTGTTTTCTAGACATCCCTTGGTGATTCTATACCTTCTCCTGACTTCTTTACAGATGTTAAAGCGGCCTTCATAAGGAAACAGCTTTTTATTCAAGATCTAGATAGAGCCAAAACTAAAACGGAACTTGCTTGAGAACAAGACCTCCTGTCTTCTTTCCCACACTTTATGGAACAAGTTATGGCACAAAATACATTACACTTCTTGCTCGGCTATGCTCGGCTCAGACCATGTTTTTATTTTATTATAATAGACTTTTTGTTAACACCTTCTACATTATTTCAAATTAAACTCTTACCTAATGATAACTGTTGGTCTTGTGGTACCTCTAATGGGGATTTTCCTAATTTGGTTTCTGTCCTAAACACTTGACTTTTTGGTAGCAGGCATTGTAAAAAATGTGTCAATTATTTTCAGTATCACCTTCCTTTCATATTATTAATCTTTTTCTTGGTAGTTGCTCGGATATATAGTCGGGTCGTGGGGCCATGAGCGGTTTGGTAGATCTTCTGACAGTTGCCTTTCAAGTTATTACCTCCAATTTAAAGAATGACGACTAGTTTTCCTATAGGACACGGTGGAACTTGATATGTCAAAATCATAGATTGGATACCTCTCATACTTCCTCATTATATATAGCCATCAAAAGAGATTTACATTGGCTGCCCTTGACTTCATGTTCCTCTTGACCTTTCTTGACTAGTGTTGAAAATGAAGTAACCAAACATCCTTGAATTTATTGATCTTTGCTTACTCTATGTATTTATTCCCCATTCCATTATATAGCCTTTTGTATACCTCTTCTAAACATTTTACATTTCCCTCATTGCCATCCTCCCTCTTTCTTTATAACCTATATATTATTTAGGGGTCCCCCCCTCTTTTTTTCTTTATCATTCTCCCCATTAAAAATAAGTAAAGTATATAAAATGCTATTTGCATTATACTGCAACATCTTTTTCTATATTCTCCTAATGAGATCGGTCTTATATTCTACCTTTCTTATAATAAGATTTTGCGTATATTTTATCCTCTTTAGGTTGAGCCTGAGCAGCGCATGGCAGAACCCTACCCGGATCCTAATTGGGATGCAGTAGTATCTCCAGTTTCTTGTCCTGATCTGTGTGCTAAAATATAGTTTGCAGAGGCGCCAGAGTAGCGTAGTTCCAAAGGCGCCATTTGTACGCCCTAGTTTGGCTTGTCTCTATATGGATGAATTTGAATGCTTACATATAGTAATCCATATCTTACTAACATCAAACTGTTGGCGACGCTTCATTGATGATATCACTTTTGGAGAGGCTACCAAGATACGTGCGAGGCCTTCAACATGTGGATTAAATCTCTTAACCCCTTCCTGGGATTCAGCAAGACTGTAACAGACAGTGAAATTGCGTTCCTGGATCTCCTCATTACAGTCAACAATGGACAACTGACTACCACCACTTACAAGAAGGAGACGGACTGTAACAGCTTATTGCTCTATGATAGGTTATCGGAAAGAGCTTTCGGATGATGACTAACTTATGGACTGTTTTTATACTTGCGGCGCAACTGCAGCAACATCAGGGACTATGAACAACAGGCTACAACTACGAGCCAGAGCCTACAAGCGCATAACTACATGGCACTGGTAGTGAAGAGGGCCCGGAAGAAGACCAGAAGTAACCACAATTAAGCCCTGTTGGAACCTAGCATCAGACAGGATGACAATGTAATTACATGGATCACCACTTTACACCAAATTCCAATCATATTCAGTCAGGAACTCTTGACATTCCCACACCTCGATTTGCCTTCAAGTGTACCAATATCTTACGAGATCTCTTGCTACATACTAGACCATAGGCGATTCCTAAACAGGAACAGAGAGCAGTATTAAATCTCCCTCCAGTGACCTCCACTCCCCGTGTGGCTCATGTGGTGTATGTCACTTTACAGGCTCATCTAAAGAATTAATTATTGATGACACACACACCTGGATCCACAGAAACCTTACAAAATGCCATACTTAAAATTGCATACATCTCATCCATTGCCTGTGGCAATTTGCTTATGTAGGCATGGCCACCAGACTGATTAAAACACGTATTACTGAATATCCGCTGCCAATGCTGAATAACAAATATGAGGTCTCACTTTGAGGAAAACATCATACCCCAGATGATTTTCAGATGAACTGTTCTGGAGGCCAACAACCAGTGGAATAGGAAAAACCTATTCCAGAAAGATCAGCGTTGGATCTTTCGTC
Organism: Lissotriton helveticus; assembly: GCF_964261635.1. Classification (NCBI taxonomy): domain Eukaryota; kingdom Metazoa; phylum Chordata; class Amphibia; order Caudata; family Salamandridae; genus Lissotriton; species Lissotriton helveticus. Next base: position 355,687,008 of record NC_136062.1, read on the forward strand.
TGACAATCCATGTGAGAGGACTTATTAAATCCTGCGGAATTAATTAGATCACTCATGACCTTTATGGTCACCATAAGGGGGTTTACATTAAGCTATACCTGTCCAATGAGAGAGGAGTTTCCTTGAGCTTTAACTCCCCTCTCTCACAATGGACTTGATCAGAGAATAATGTGAAAAGTGGTAGCCTCTGTGTGTTTCACTTGTGTGGAGGGGCCCCCTTTACCAGTTAGTGGGATCAACATTAGGAAATTATGTTAGTCTCCTAGTGATTATACAGGACACACTTTTATGGAACCTTGTGCTCACTTTCCTCTCTACTAAATAGATCACACATCCACCTTTGTGATTAGGGGGGATACAGACCTATATGGGCTATGTTGGCTCAAAACAAAACAATTTTTAGCCGAGCCCGTTTTATCCACACTTCTATAGCATGCTGACTATATACCTACCACAACATCCAGGGCACAATTATATTGATGGAAATCCGGTTCCATACAAAATTTGGTTGTTATTTAATACGGGCCCTTGATCCTGGGAAGCTAGGTATGTTCCAAGACACTTTATCGTGCAGCCCCGCTATGAACTAAAGTAGGTTTGCCACCACTTTAAGATGGACGCAGTAACAGCGGTCATATGACATCAGCTTGTTCCAATGATGCCGTCGTAGCTACCCTACACCGGCGCATTTGAAAACTAGTCTTTAGTACACAAGTACATATAGACTTGATCAGGAAAAAAAACTAAGGATGATACCGCATCCCGATTAGGATCCGGATAGGGACCTTGTCCATACCAATCCACTTCGGCCCTTCCGGTTCATCAGGACAGCCTCACCTACAATGTGGCAGCTCGAGGGACAGTGTATTACCTTAATTAGTGTATTACATATACACTGCTTCTTGCCCCGTTCAGCCATCAGAAGGCCTTTGGCGGTTTCAACTACATTTCTGACATTACAGCCACGAGCCTGCTCGGCCATCCTGAATTCAGACAGCTGCATCAGATATCAGTAATTGCCATCTAGCCACACCGGGCCTCCTCCGTTATAAGGCACGACAAACTCCTCATTCATCAAATACAGGTCGACAGAGGAAGGAAGGTACAAGGTAAATACACAGAGAGGTGCACGTGAGTTACTTATTCTATTGTGCTGTGTTGGTATATTCTTTTGTTTTGAACTATTCCCATACTCACCGATACATCTGCTTTGTACAAGTCTTTTCTAGACTGCAGCTAAGTACGGTCCTCTGTCTTTCCTAAGGGGTATTTCACTCTCCATTGCTGGGTAAGACTATGCCTTTGCTGTTTATATTCTCAAAGATGTATAATTAACCGGTTTGGTTTTTTAGGCACATGACTGTTCACATTAATTTTTAAATCACAGCTATAAAGTGTATCGACAATTAATCACAGTTACTAGACTCAAAACTGTCACGAAGTGGGTGTTTTGAATACATTTTGTATGATTTTTTATAGTCTGAGGCAAATTTCATCTCCTTGACTCTGGCGGCACCATTAGGACAGCGATATGTAACCTTAGGACATTATATGAGATACTGTTAAACCTTTGAGTACATGGTTGGCCCTTAGATTCTTCATGGTCCTCTTTCCTATTCTTTCCTGTAAGTGGGATCCCCCTTTCTGCACCGCAGCAGGTGCAGTATTAATCTTTTCGAGTGGATACCCTATACTTCTCTTTAGGGCTTCACTTCTTTGTCTAATAGGGTAGATATCAGCCTGGGCCTGATGGAAATGCCACTGATAATCATGTTGATCCGAGCTCTTGTTATTAGGGTCCACCCCTTCCTTTATTTGAGGAACGGTCACCTCATTAACTCTGGAGGAGCATGGGTGCAGGACCTCTTTAAATATCACTCCTCGTCCCTCCCTCTGATTATTTGTAGAGAGGAGTGATGCAGAGTGAAGTGGCATAGATTGAAGTGATGAAGAATAGCGTGGCATAGAGTTCAGTGGCAAAAAGTGCATTGGCAAACAATGCAGTAGTGCAGAGTAGAGTGGCATAGAATGTAGTGTTGCATAGTAGAGTGTCATACAGTGCAGTGGAGTAGAGTGGTGAAGAGTGGTGAAGAGTGCATTGGCGTAGAGTGGTGCAGAGTATAACGCACTGGCATAGAGTGGGTTGGAGTGGTGTGGTGTAGAGTGCTGCGGAGTATAGTGGCGTAGAGTGCAGCGGCATACAATGTAGTGGTGTAGATTAGAGTGGTGCATAGTAGAGTGCAGTGGTGTGGAGTGAGGCAGAGTTGAGGGACAGAGTGCAGTGGTGCGGAGTTGAGTGGCATAGAGTGCAGATGTGCAAAGTAGATTAAAGTGGTGTACCGAGAATTGGCTTAGAGTGGTACAGAGTGGCGTTGATTGGAGTGACGTAGAGAGTGGTTGTGTAGAGTAGAGTGGCGTGGCCAAGACTGAAGTTAAGTAGTGTACAGTGGCAAAGAGTGCAGTGCTGTAGAGTGGCGTAGAGTGCTTTGTCATAGAGTAGAGTGGCGGAGAGTAGATAGGAGTAGAGTGCAGTGGCGTAGAATGGATAGTGCAGAGAGTAGTAGAGAGCAGAGGCATACTGTAATGTGGAGTGGTGCAGAGTAGAGTGCAGTGGCTTGGAGTGGTGCAGAGTAAAGAGGGGTGGCGTAGAATATGCATGGTGTGGTAGCACACTTCCAATACAGGCAATACATCTTCAATTGAAAATCACCATTACATTTGCACAGGCTTACAGTTTTAATGATAAAAGTATACCGCTAATGTGTGAAAATGTCATCATCTGGTACATTAATTATTTTGGAATATTTGTTTCCACTACACTTCAGAATTACCCAAAAATTGCTTCATTTAGGCTCTTCTAGTTCTGAAATATCTGCAAAGTTAATTTAAAGACATTTGAATTCTGTTGTGCTAGAAATTGCTTTTACTTGTTACAGTCTACCTCAAGCACTACCCAGAACCAGCATGATTGGCACATAAATCCGCTCACTTTTAAGCCAGAGAAAGAAAAGTAAATCCCAAGCTCCCGGGAAGAGAGAGCCAGACAAATGAGATTAGATAAGAACAAGATTTAAAGGCCCGTTTACAGAAATCTAGCACTGGCGGACGAATACCATAAATAGGGTTTGGGCAAGGGAAGGTACTAACTCGTGCTGGACTGCCCCCTAAAACAAATAGAGCCAACAAATATAAAAGCAAGCAAAGGTGAATTTTAAACCACAAAGCCTATGGTAAACAAAGGGCGGAACGCATTCCCAGGGAAACTTTCTGAATGTCCCCAAGATTTTGTTAGCAAACCAGACAGCTGTGCTGTCCAGGAGGCTTTAACCTAAAACGTAGCGCACCATGAGGAGGTTTATATTTTTGACTCACAGCATTCGAGGTCAGGAACCTCAAGTTAGAGGGACACGGCACCCTCATTTCTTTCCATTCCAACAATGACAAAGCCAATAGGTTTGGCTTTTGTATCTCTGAAGGCTTTTCTCAAGCTTCACTAACAGAGAGAATAGGATATATGTACAGTGCTACAAACTTGCACCAGAAAGAAGCATAGGGCTCCCACGCATCACTAAATGAGAAGCTGGAAAATATAGATTTTGTCATAAAGAGTGAAGTCAAGATTGTTATTGAATTCTTTTTTATTTGCAGACGAAGACTGTCACCGCCCAACAGTAGTATATAATCATAAAGGATCTCTAGTTTTATTTTACGTTTCTGCTTTTGTAGAAATATCATGAAACAGACTAGTTTCTGATGCTTGGTTTTTTTTTAGTCATTGAACAATCGATTAGAACGGATGATGCTCACAAATGCAACATTTTTTGTTTACTGGACAATATATTGAAGCAAAAAATCTTACAAATATTTAAATTACACTTACTGCAGTAAAAGAGGTTTTGTCTAATTAACCTAAAATACATTATTTTTAAATTAAACTGCTCAAATAACAACAACAATAATAGAAGCGAGACTGATTATTTCTGCTCACAAAAACAAGAGACGGCACACAATTTAAAGAACATCATATAACAACTTAGGTCACCAGGAAACTCAAGGCTTGAGCAATGCATAATGTATGTTGAGCCATACAATTTAATTGGATTAAAAAAATAGTTTAGGATTTTTAAATTAATCTTTCATGGGTGTCATTAGAATGTGGTCACTAATCGCCAGAATTAAACAAGGAGCATCCTTCAAAGGGTATGGGTCTTTTGCCATGCACCCTGCACAGTGCTATGACGGGCATTCGGTAAGTATTAGACTCACTCACATATGTCTCAGGTACCGATAAAAAGAATATGTTACTATTGGTTTTACATTTTCTTTCATTCCAAATCTTTCAGTTTAAAAAATACTTTTTCTCTTCGAATGAAATGTGCCCTTGGATTAAAACACGATTTCAGCAGCGGAGGTCACAGTCTAAAAACACTTATTTGTACAACACTAGTCTGCTGGAAGTTGGCAAAGAAGGGATAGAGAGACAGCTGGACAATTGTTTATGGAAATAAGAAAACTATTCATATATGTTTAGTAGGTGTCAGGCCAGACGGAAGCACCAGCACCATGGGCTGCAGAAAGTGGCTGCTGGGTCATGGGTCATGTTTAGTGGGCGAGTCTCCGCGCCACTCAACGAGCACCTATGTTGAAACTCTCAGCAGA